>NW_017729022.1:188009790-188013331 GCF_001723915.1 Gavialis gangeticus | reverse complement strand
AAAAAAAAAAAAAAAAAAAAAAAAGGCATGCAGGAGGGATTCCTCCCACCTCTCCCCTTCTCTCTTCCCTTGCATTACATTATGAGGAAGAAAAAGGAGAATGCGAGATGAAAATGTGTTTTAAAGAAAGTCAGTTCAACACATGGTGCATAAGGACCTGGTCCTCGTAATCTGACTACAAGGTTATATTTACATACGGTAATTGAGGAGCCACAAACCATATAGCTGAGGAAAAACAGGAGTCACTGATAGAAATAAGATATGGGTTTTTGGGGTTTTTTTTTTCTCTTTTTATATTCTGCTGTGAGTTGTGTAAGGTGTATTGTTTGTAGCTGCAGTGGAAGCACTGGGCCTGTCTACTTAGTGCACTTTGAAGGATCAGGTCCAATAGCTGATTGCAGTTAGGCACATCAGGCCATTTTCATCCATTCCATAACATGTTTTGTAACAGAAGCTGGCAACATTTTGGGGCAGTGTGTCAAAAACACCCACAACCTTGACCTGTAGGATGTTGGCATGCCAGCGACAGATGGCAGGGGACCTCTGAGGGGCCCCATCCTTGTTGTGGCAGTGCAGCCCCAACCCTTTCCCTGCGATCCGCCTTGAGGTGCACGTGTACCCGCTGCCACCAATAAGCTAGGCTGGGGCTCTGCAGACCCTGGTACAGCCACTTGCAGCCTCGTGGGTGCCTGTCACAACTGGCCCAGGTTCTGGGCAGGCCCCTGGTATGAAGCCTGGGCTGCTCGCAGCAGATGGCAGGAAGGCTGCAAGCAGCTGCACAGGGGTTCATGAAGCCCCAGCCCGGCTAATTGCGGGTAGCAGGTGCATCTGCATCTTGAGACAGATAGTGAGGTGGGCAGAGGGGGCTGGGGCTGCACTGCCACCACAAGGATCAGTCCCCTTGCGGCTCCCCCACCATCTGCCCCAAGGTGTGTGTGCCAAGCAACATGCTTTCACGTGCTGTGCTGTGGCATATGTGCTGGGTGTTCTCTACCCCTGTTCTATACTGTGTCCTATAGTACTGTATTTACAACCCTTGCAGCTGAAAAATCAGTATTTACTGAGAGTTACCACGTGTGATATCTTGGGTTCTGTGGTTTGTCACTCAGTTTAGAGTAGAAACTCTAATTGGTCTCTTTCTCTGGTAAATGCTAGCATCTTAATGGTGGCTCCAGTGAGAATTAATTTTGGTAAATCAGTCATAGTTTCATAGTAGCTAGGGTCAGGAGGGACCTGAACAGATCATCTAGCCTGACCCTCTGCCACAGTCAGGAATGAATGCTGGGTTCACAAGACCCCAGACAGGTGATCCTCCAGCCTCCTCTTGAATTTGCCCAAGGTAGGAATGAGGACCACTTCCTTGGGAAGTTGGTTCCAGATTTTGGCCACACTAACTGTAAAATATTGCCTTCTGATCTGTAACTTAAACCTGTTCTTCATCAGACTATTACCATTGTTCCTCATCACCCTAGGTGGTGCTGGGGAGAAAAGGGCTCTACCTATTTGCTGTTGATCCCCCTGATGAGTTTGTAGGCAGCCACCAGGTCCCCCCTCAGCCTTCTCTTGCTGAGGCTGAACAGGTTCAGGTCCCTCAGTCTCTCCTCGTAGGGCCTGTCCTGTTGCCCTCTCATCAAGCAGGTGGCCCTCCTCTGAACCCTCTCCAGGTTGGCTACATCCTTTTTAAAGTGCGGTGCCCAGTACTGAACGCAGTACTCCAACTGCAGCCTGACCAAAGTCGCACAGAGGGGGAGTATCGCCTCTCTGGACCGGCTTGACATGCATCTTTGGATGCATGACAAGGTATGGCTGGCCTTGCTGGCTGCGGTCTGGCATTGGCAGCTCTTGTTCATCTTGGAGTCAGTAATGACTCCAAGATCCCATTCCGCCTCCGTGCTTTCAAGAGGGGAACTCCCCAGCCTGTATGTATGCTGTGGATTCTTTCTCCCAAGGTGCAGCACCCTGCATTTATCTACGTTGAACCCCATCCTATTCTTGTCTGCCCATTTTTTTGTAGTCTGTCTAAATCTATTTGCAGCCTCTCTCTCCCTTCAAGTGTGTCCACCTCGCCCCACATCTTAGTGTCATCAACAAACTTGGACAGAGTGCTTTCCACCCCCTCGTCCAAATCGCTAATGAAGATGTTAAACAGTGCGGGCCCGAGGACTGAGCCCTGGGGTACCCCACTGCTCACATCTTACCAGGCTGAGTACAACTCGCCCACCACTACTCTCTGGGTGTGCCCCATCAGCCAATTTTTTACCCATCCAACTGTGTAGGAATCAATGCTACAGTCCCTTAATTTATTGATGAGGATGGGGTGAGAGAGAGTGTCAAAGGCCTTCTTAAAGTCTAGAAAGTCATTAGATAATAGAATTTTATAACGGTCAGTGGTGAATGTATCCTCATGAAAGGAGAATTTACTTCTTGTCTCCCTGTAGGACAGATCCTAAGCCACAGTGATTTAATGTACCTATTAGCTGACCTTCTGTTCCTGTTGCATGTCCCCAGCAGGGCTCTGTACACCAGAATTCAGTGGTGGGTCCTGCCGCTGCTTTCTCTGCCCCCAAATTCCCACCTTTCTTTGAGCTCTGTGGACTGGATCTGTCCTGCATATGTTCTTTTTTATAAGTGTGGGGTTGTGTTTGCTATATCATCTCTTAATTTTAAAATAATGTATACATGACTAAATATGTTAAAATGCAACTTACTAATTATTAAAATGTCTACTAATAATTTCTTAATTATTAATTATTCATGTTACTTTAATTTAGCATATTATTGGATATACTGTGCTATGACATGCATCTTCTTTCTCCCAAATAAATATTGGGCTGTAGTGTACTGTACTAGAGGGCAAACTAATGTTTCAAACATTATGCATAATTCCAGATCTAAGAAGAAGAAAAAAGCATGAATCTCAATTACTTGTTTCAGTCCTTTTGCCTCTGTTGATTTTATTTTTCATGTTTTTGGTGGCTTCAAAGTGAAAAATCTGCTTGTTGCAAAAGTTTGTCCCAAATGCCTTATAAATGTTGCAGCAATTTACATTTCTATAGTCTAACTTTGTTTCAGCAAGATCCCTAATCGCTATCCTTCATAGACCATTAGAGGCTGGGATCTTCAAAAGTGCTCAGTGTTGGTGTACTTTGTTTTCATTGAAATTAATTACTGCTGACTTTGGTGGGAAGACAGAGAAGCTAGCATTGAGTTATAAAGAAAGTCTGGACCATAAAAAAACAAAACATAACAAACAGTCTATGTACATTGGCACAAACATCAGAGAAGCTCAATGAAACACAAAACATAATGGACCAATTCATAGATTCATAGATTAAGGGTCGGAAGGGACCTAGTAGATCTTCTAGCCCGACCCCCCGCCAGGGCGGGAGAACAACAAAAACCCCAAAACAAGAAACGGGACTCAAATGAGTCCAGCCAGGTAGGCATCCAGCCTCTTCTTAAAGACCCCCAGGGTAGGGGCCAGCACCACTTCCCTTGGAAGTTGGTTCCAGCTCCTAGCCGCCCTAACTGTGAAGTAGTT
>NW_017729022.1:188002112-188008958 GCF_001723915.1 Gavialis gangeticus | reverse complement strand
GACTTCCTGCCCTTTGGGCAGGGGGCTGGACTCGATCTTCCGAGGTCCCTTCCAGCCCTAATGTCTATGAAATCTATGAAATTAGATTCTAGATATGTGAAATTTATAAATCTGTTTTGATTTTCCATGTATAGGATCTAATTGTAGGAGGGCCATCCTAAATCTGTCCTTCCTACTGCTGCAGCAGCAGGGGTTTTTGGTGCAGGTGGCCCCTTGCCCTCTTGCCTCCATCTCCCTCCCCTCCCCACCTGTCCTCCCCTCCCCTCCCCTCCCCTCCCAGGTGCCTGCCCCTGAAATCCCTACTCCTTCCACATCCGTGCTTCACACCGCCTCTACGCACACCCCCTTCCCTTACTGTCAGATGTGGCTCTGGTTCCATTCCTTGCTGGGTCGCAGAGTATATAGAAGCACGGTCCCTGCTCATCCCAAGCAGCAGTGTCATTGCTCTTGATTAGCTTGGCAGGGGATGGAGTTTCCATGTGCCCAATGCCCAGGAAGAAATCCACTGACAGCTAGAGCTTTGCCTGATGGGGGGTGAGGAACAGAGGCTTTGGGGGCAGGCGGATGGGGCAGAGGCTGCAGAGGACAAGGTGTTGGGTGGGGAAGGTGGTTGCTATGACTCTGACTCTGACTCTGGTCCTGACCTGGGCTTAGGGCCAGCATCAAAGGCGCAGCGGCTTCCTTCTTCCCCTCTCCCCCTTTTTTGTACTCAAATCCAAGACGAGGGGCTTCCTCCCCCACAACCCCCCATGCTGATTGCAGAAAAAACCTTGTCTTGGATTTGAATTAATATGGTAATTATGTATGAGGCCAACCAGTATGGGGAACCCATCATGATATGCAGTGAGCAAACACACGCTGTTTTTTAAACAGACCAGTGGAAATTTGCTGGAACTTGTGTATAGACCCACTGTATGCCATCAACCAAGCTAGGAATAGAACACAGCTTTCATGTCTCTCAGTCCTGTACCTGATCTCTTGGACTTGTCCTCTTAGAGATCTGTGCTCACGTCCTTTAGTGGGAGTATGCATGTAAATTCTGTCATCTTTGTAGCAGGGGGCTAATGATGGCATGTATATGTTCACGAGAATGAGATACTGTCCCGTGGTGGTGCTCAAAGTAAATTAATAATACAGCAGTTGTTACTCTTTTTTTATTTTAAGTAGGTCAAAAGACCAGTACATAAATTTTCAGCACACAGGATGCAGGTAATTTAATGCATGAAACATTGCAGAGAATTTCCATAAGTGTGATGCAGCAGTACTATACAAAATATATGACTCTGTAAAATATTTATTACCCTGTGTTAGTGGTATTTACCTGTAATCATTTTTATTGTGTATTATGGGTGTCTTAATCAGTGCAGTCTTGAAAAATAGATACTTAAAGTCTTGCAAGCACAGCATTTATAAGAATAGGAGATATTTGTCATTAATATTTATTGATAGAGACGTAGATGGAATAAGGGAATTCCTTTGGTGGAATCTCTGGGGTTCTGGAACCCCTGTATTTAATCAACTGGAACTGAGAACCTTGTAAGCGGTTCCTGGGCTCCCTACACATTGCATGGAAAAAATGAGGCATTTCGTAGCAATTCATAACAGCCAGCATGCTGAGTGGGGAGCACCTCAAATCAGTGCACTCATTGTGCAGCTGCTTGGAACCAGCTGACAAGAAATGTTGCGGGTATATCTGTTTTTACATGGCAGTATGTAACGTTTCATAGGTAATCCTGATGAAGTAAATGAAGTACCCAATGATTTGTGGGGTGATTCAGTGAGGGTCAGAACTCAGTCTAGTTGTAGATTGAGTATCTGACTAGGTAGAAGATCAGTAGATGGGAATAGGAATCCTCTAGATCAGTGGTTCTCAACATTTTATACACTCAAGGCACCCCTTTTACTTTGAAAGTAGTGGCACCTCATTTAAAAAACTAATCACTTATTTTTTGACTGTGGAAAAAGAATAGAGCAATTTTTCTTTTGCCAAGATCTTAGAGCACAACAAGGTAGAATGTTTCTGATGCTATCGGTTCCTGTTTGAAATCTCTGAGTTTATCTTGTGAATTGCATAGCACCTGAAAGCATCCTTAAAAGGATCTCCTGGCACCATTGGGTGCTGCAGCACCCCGGCTCAAAAACACTGCTGTATATTCTTGAGCACTATGCAGCATGTCCAGGTAAGTAACTTAATCCCTGTCTATATTTTAACCGCTATAATTTAAGGTGTTTGTGGGGTGTTAGCAGGATTTTTTGTGTTTGTTTTATGATCTACATTGAAAAGCCAATGTTATGCTATATCCATTTACGTTGCTTTTATCCCTGTATGGATTATGTCATGTTATCTGTGGGCATGTCTACACATGCATTTATGTGCTGTGGTTACTGTGCATTGTTTAGTACCTGTAATAACAGGTACTAACTAAATGGGCAGGAAGTTTGTACTACTGCACTGTAGTGCTGGTGCACATCTTTTAAGTGACGCTGATGCGCAGACTAGTTCTGCTGTGCATTAGTGCAAGAGCACATTTTTTGCCGTGATACTTTAATGCACATTAGAATTAGTCCACTGAGCATTAAGTGTCTTGTGTAGATGTGCCTTGTATATATTTTTATGATTTTTGACATGGTTTAGTCAAAGGAACTGAGGGAGGTATACTTACGGAAAAGCAGGTAGGTGAAACTGTTAAGTATTTCTTGTCATTGTGTTATGAGGGCATGAACAATTGTCACTCCCAAATACAGGAAGAAGGGGGCTATTGAGGGGTTGATTTTTCCCATCCCAACAGTAGCAAAGGCATCTCAGAGAAATGAGCGATTAGCTAAAAGAATTTTGCTAATTCCTGGGAGAAAAACAGAATTTGAGAGAATTCTGAGACTCAGAAACTGATGGGAGAAGGCTGATGGCAGGGAGCGGACTGACTTGGAGGTAGTCCTGGTCTTTGGGTTATTTTAGGCTTAGGGAGAGTTCCGGTCCCCAGCTGTCAAGGCTGGCAGAAT
The DNA here is from genome assembly GCF_001723915.1 of Gavialis gangeticus. NCBI lineage: Eukaryota > Metazoa > Chordata > Crocodylia > Gavialidae > Gavialis > Gavialis gangeticus. The sequence continues at coordinate 188,005,958 of NW_017729022.1, read as the reverse complement.
CAGCAGGAAGGCTAAAAATACCAAAGGCTAAAAATACAGTAGTACTGAAGTATCTGAAAATATTGGCAGGGTTCTCAGAAGGATTAGGTTGTAATCAGACGAGGGGTAAGACACTTTACTTGTCTTTTTGTTCTATCAAGCTACAGTCAGCGCTTTTTGTATAATTCCTTTCTCCTGTGTAATAAATCCTGTTGTCGTTTTGTCTTCTTACCGATCGATTGCCTTTGGTAAAGTGTGATCTTTGAGTGAGTGATATTCCAGCCTAGCCTGTTCTATGGAAAGGGGGACCTAAAATTCTTTCTCCACCCACAGGGTGCCACCTGGAGCTGGCAGAGGTTCCTTTGCTGCAACTCTGAGGTCCAGTATAAGGACAGTGGAGTTATCCTGGCACAAGCCTTTGTCTGTTCCTTGGGACAAACAGTGGGGTTGTGGGGAGAAACTTGGGCCTCTGCGGGTACCTTGTGGACAGGTTTGTGACAATCCCAACCACGTACTTGAGAATCACAGAAAAGTCAGGCTGGAAGCATTATCTCACATTGGTTGGTACAATGGATATTTTCCATCCTTTCAGTTGCTGATTTCTCTTTTGTTGCGACTTAAAGAGCTTTTATGGTATTCCAAAATAGGAACGAGACAAAACATGCAGTCTTTGCCTTTCTGTATGTTTAAGGAGAAATGTCTTTTCTTGCACCTGCCAGCGCTGAATAATTAAAAAAAAAAAAAAAAATCAAATGCATTTTGGCACTTAATGATGTCACTGCACAATAATAATCCAGTCTGTGCAGCTTTCCATCATGGCTTATTTATGATGAGGGCATTATTTGAAGAGTTTTGTTACATAGGGCTGGAACAGCATACACTAATATTTCAGAATTATGGACCTTTTGTGTTTAGGTTGCTTAGTCTGAAAAAGCATGGCCTAAATGTTCCCCCCCAGAGAACCTAAGGAGGAAGGTTACTTAAAGCAAACCTTCTAGCTATATATTTACTTAATCCTGTGAGGTGAAAGGAGTCCACGGATGGGAGGAAATGCAGTGGGTGTGTCCGGGATTTACATGGATTTAAGATTTGCAGGTACTGGATGGAAGCATGTTGCGTAGGGGAGCTGCTCCCCTCTCCTTCCCCAGAGCCACTTCAGTTCTTCTGCAGAATATAAGAATGAAGTGCAGCCTGAGAGAGCGCCTGACCTTTTGTTATCCACATTTGGAAGGGGTATTATTCTTTGCCATAACAGATGTGTGGTTTGGGTTGCATCAGTAGGAGCATTAGGGACAAGATAGAAGGTGATAGAACCTGTTTACTTTGCAATGATTAGGCCCAATTTACAGTACTATGTGCAGTTTTGGGCTCCACATTTTAAAAAGGACATGGAGAAGTTAGGGTCCAGAAGTGGGTGACAAAAATGAATATGTGTTGTAGTTGTGTGACAGGGTTTATTGTGTAGCTTTAGAAATAGGTTAGACATGGACATGTGTGGGACAGTTTAGATAGGGATAATCCTTCCTTGAGCAGTTAAACAAGATGACTTTTGGAGGCCCTTTCCAGCTCTACTTTCCTATGATTCTATAGTTTTAAGTTGAGGCAGACATTTTAAAAAGAGGAACACTTACGTAAAAGTATGATGAGCCTTGAAAATTTCATTTAAAAGAAAATTAAAAACTTGAACCCTACATGTCCTTTTTAAAAAAAGGATACAGTGCAACTCAGACTAGAGTCTTCCTTAACATCCCTGTCTCTGTCAGGATCTCGCCACATCTTGCCAAAAGAAAATAAAAGCTTACTCTATTGCAGAATTGTGTCACAGTACAGAGACCTGTTTTAGAAAATAACCCATGGTTTTCATAAATTTTCCAGTGGCTTTTTTACTGGAACCACTTAAAATTTCCTGGCATGATATTCAAGTTCAGACTGCAAAGATGAACAGGATTGTATTTTCTGGAAAATGAATTTTGCATCAACAGCTAACAGTAAATAGAAAGAAGAGAATCAGTCAAAACATCAGAGACTTAGTATAATACATGGCTCATGGGACAGATAAAGTAAGTGGCAAAAAAACTTAGGACCAAATATTGCTCTTTGCATTAATCTCCAAAATTCAATAGAGTTGCTTCAGATTAATACAATGTATTTGAAAGCAATACTTGGCCCTTAGAGTGGTGTAAATTAGATCTCTGGCACAAAATTAATCTTGGCTCAAATTCCTTTTGGTTTTATTAAAATAAGTTGTTTTTCCTTTATCTTCTTTTACAGTTGCATGGAAAGTTTCACATTAAGTTAAAACTTTTAGTTTAAAAGGAGGCAGATAGTGGAGACTCAGTAGAATTTGAAGAGGTTATTTATGCAGACAGATTTATTTAGAAGTGATATTACTTTGTTATTATGTGTATGTTGTAAGACCTTCCTATCTGGGCCAGTGTTTGGATAGCCAGGATAACCTGGACCATTGTTAGGGGTTGGTGGGGTGAGGGGGTTGTCTTATACTCTATTTTAATACTTTACTTGATTTTTATAAGATTTTTGTTCTCTTGTACATTCCTTTTTTTCATTAGCTTTTTTGCTCTCTCCCTGTAGGCCACTCCAAGCCTTTGCAGGGAAGCATGGCATGTAAATCTAATAAATAACTACTGTGTAGTAGATGCTTGTATGATCACAGGAATTTATCATACAGATGGAAGCCACTGTGTTGCAGCTTCTTGCAAGTGAATGGACTTCTGTATTTGCGCAGAATCTTGCTGATGTCACTTAAATACAGCAGCATGCTTGCATCTCAGAACTGTAGGATCAGAACGTAGAAATCTAAGAATTGTTGAATTCCTTTCACAGTAAGTACAGGTTAAAAATATACTTATGAATATCTCAAGGCCATTAAGTTTCATTCTACAAATACACAATTTCAGATAGTAAATGCTGTGTGACTGACAGTCCTTTTCAACTTTACAGCTGTAGTAATATTTTTGGCTTTCAATAGTGAATGCCTCATGCTTCATCTTCCCACAATTTTGTAAAATACTGAATTTAGTTTATGTGAATTGGTGGGGCCTATGAACAGTGCTGCTGCTCTGATAGTATATATGAGATCTGGAACATGCTACTGATCAAAGAGCATTTATTTTGTATGGTTAAATATGGTTATGTGAATACTCCAGAGATCTGTGTGTATAAAGGTAGACATTTACTTGCTTCTTAAGACTTCCACCATATCTGGCTTGACTATATGCATTGTTATTCTCTTAAATGTGTTTGTTACTTAGGCACTTCTGAAAATTTTACCATTAAGACACTTGATGAGATAAAGCTTTTAGCGTGCCTATGTTATATTTGAAAATGAAACTCAGGCTCCTGAAGTCATGTCTGCTTGATAAGCTTACTGTGCATAGCAGTGGTGTCCTCAAGCATGCTGGGCTGCTCCGCATAGGCTACCTCTGCAGCTGGAAGTGATGTAGCTGAGTCTGTGCTAATTGGCAGAGGGGCCGGCAAATTGGCACCATCACATAGCAGGGCTAAACAGCTCACCTGGAACCTTAGTCAGAAACAGGTACTCTGCTTCTGGTTTAGGGAGCAGCCTGTGCAGAGCAGCACAGCATGTTTGAGGGTATTACTGCTGGGAATAGTAAGTTAGACTTGCAGATACAGCCACAGAAAGTTTGATGTTTTAGGATAACATTGTCAAAAGTACCTATATCTCATTTTACAGTAGACTTCTATGGCTAATTTTTCTACTTGTTGACTTCCTCTTGATATGCTGTCCAGTACAAGCCAGCTCTTACCTTCCTCACTATATATCAATGATTATTCCCCTCTATTCAGCATTAATAAGGTCACATCTGGAGTACTGCGTTCAGTTTT
>NW_017729022.1:187991125-187997112 GCF_001723915.1 Gavialis gangeticus | reverse complement strand
TCACTATATATCACTGATTATTCCCCTCTATTCAGCATTAATAAGGTCACATCTGGAGTACTGCGTTCAGTTTTGGGCCCCCCACTACAGAAAGGATGTCGACAAATTAGAGAGAGTCCAGCAGAGGGCAACAAAAATGGTTTGGGGGCTGGGGCACATGACTTCTGAGGAGAGGCTGAGGGAACTGGGCTTATTTAGTTTAGAGAAGAGAAGACTGAGAGGGTATTCAATAGGAGCCTTCAGCTACTGATGGGTGGTTCGAAAGAGGATGGATCTGGACTGTTTTCAGCAATAGCAAATGACAGAACAAGGAGCAACAGTCTTAAGTTGCAGCAAGAAGAGTTTAGGTTAGATATTAGGCAGAATTTTCTCACTAGGAGAGCAGTAAGACACTGGAACAGGTTACTCAGAGGTGGTGGAAGCTCCTTCCTTGGAGGTTTTTAAGGCCTAGCTTAACAAAGCCCTGGCTGGGAGGATCTAGTTGGGGCTGGTCCTGCTTTGAGCAGAAGTTGAATTATATGACCTCTTAAGGTTCCTTCCAACCCCAACTTTGTGAGATTATAAGTGTTTAGTGCCTTTTTTTACTTCAGTCTTCACAAGTAGACCAAAAAAACAAATGTAGTTGGCAGCAAAGATGGGGGGGAGGAGACAGCCTAGTGTAGCAGAAGAATAGGTTAGGGATACTTGGAAAAGATAGCTTAGGGTTATGAAAAATATGTTTGTATCCCACCTGTAGCTGCTACTGCAATGCTCCACATGGGGCTGAGCCCCACCCACTACCACCCGGGGCAGCCTGTGCCGCACTCCTGTATATGTCCACCCTGTGCCTGCTGACAGCCCTGGCCTATATGCACAGCTTCCTGGTGGGGCTTCTCAGGCTGTTGCTGGAACTGCCTGGGTACTGCTTGGCTCCCCCCATCTCCAGCGACTGCCCTTCCTCCTTCTCCTGCCCCTGCTGCACCACTTAGGGGAGCAGGTAGAGCAGGGGAGTGGTGGGAACCATGGGGACACATGCAGCATCATACCCAGACTCCTGGCGGCCCTGGGTACTTTTAGTATCGGGCCCCCCTTTGCCAGAGATAGTGATGATAATAATGATAATGGGACAAAAATACTACCATTTTTGGGCCCCCTTCCAGTCCCGGCCCTGGGTAGCCTCCTTTGCCTGTGTTTGGCCCTGGACACATGCTGGGCAGCAAATGCAAAGCCAGGCAGGGGGGAAACTGCAGCTGGGTGATTCCTGCCTGAGAATGTGGGGCTTCAGCTCCAGCTCCAGCTGCCTTCCACCTACTGCTCCCACCTGGCATGATGAACAGGCACCTGTGGGCAGCTGAATGGGTGGAAGGTGCCTGGAGTGGTGCAGCAGGGGCAGGAGGAGAAGGAAGAAGAGCCACTGGAGGCAGGGGGAGCTGAGCAGTACCTAGGCAGCAGTGGGAGCAGTCCTGCGGGGAAGCTATGCATGTTGGCCAGGGCTGAAGCCAGGTTTGGGGTGGCACTGTCAGCAGGTGCAGGGCAGGTTCAGGTGGGAGTGTGGTGCAGGCTACTCCAGGCAGGAGTGGGTGGGCTTGGCCCATGCGCAGCACCATGGGGGCAGCTGCAGGCTGGATGGGGGTGGGGTGTGGACCACACCTACACCACACTGCCTAGGTGAGCTCTGTAGCATGCCCTCCCTGCCCCCCCATTCCTTCCTCCCCACAGCCCTGCTCAGCTCCTGGGATGTTACATGTGGGCTGCCTCCCACACACACTTACCTCCCCAACCCCCTACATCCACCCTCCCCACACAAACCCCACGCCCCCATACACACATGCACACCTACCACCCCATACACATACAAGAGTAAGACTTTATTTTGAGTTATTATGCAATTGCCTCTATATGCGCTACTAAAAAAAAAACCAAATCGGGACAAAAATAATTTATTTGATTTTTAGTATATGATTTTTTTATCTATAATTTGTTAAAATAATATGTTCTGAAAGATTTTGTGTGGCCTTTGACAGCTCATCAAAGCTTGTTCAGTGGCCCTCCAGCCAAAGTAATTGCCCATCCCTGAGCTATATACTTTAAATATAGAAGGGCCAGAAGGGTTTTGAAGGAATTGGCTGAGGTAGTTTTGGAGCCATTAGCCATCTTCTTTGAGACCTCAGGGAGGTTGAGTGAGGTCCCAGATGACTGGCAAATATAATGCCCATCTTTAAGAAGGGGAAGAAGGAGGATCTGGAGAATTACAGACTGGTCAGCCTGACCTCAATACCTGAAAAGATGGAGCAGGTCCTCAGGGAATCCACTGTGAAGCACCTTGAGGAGAGCAAGGTAATTAGGAACAGCCAGCATGGATTCACCATGGATTCAGCATGGAAGAGCAAGTCATAACCAACCAATCTAATTTTCTTCTATGATAAGGTAGATAGAGTGGTAGGGGTGGGGAGTAGTATATATGCTATACCTTGACTGTAGCAAGGTTTTTGACACTTTCTCACAACATTCTTATTAACAAGCTAAGGAAATACAGACTAGATGAAAGTACTGTAAGGTGCATGCGGAACTGTTTGGATCATCATGCTCAAGAAGTAGTGATCAATGGCTCAATGTCTAGTTGGGTAGGGGTATGGAGTGGGGTTCCCAGGGGTCTGTCCTTTGTCTGGTTCTGTTCAACATATTCATTAATAATTTGGATGATGGGATCAAAGAACCCAGAAAGTGCAAAAGTCATGTTTGTCAAGACTATAGGAAACACTAATACAAGGCATTGTGGCCATGAAGGCACTTACAGCCTTATCCAGAGTTCTAGAAAGTTTAAGGAAATACTTGCTAACTATCTGGCTCTTTGAATCAGGCTCATAAAATTCATTGTCCTTGTAGCTTTCCCATAGGAAAATGTTGTGCGCCATCATTTAATGCATATAAACTAGTTAGACTTTGACTATTGTGTTCAAATTTAATTAAACACATATGCAAACTACTGCTAGGAACATAATTGAGTAGGTTGGATATTCTCAATGGCAGCTCTTTAAAATAATAACATTCAACAAGGGTATCATTATATAGTAATATTAAGAAACTAGGAAATTATGAAGTAAGGAAGATCCAATAATAGTGAATTTCTCAGTTTTAGGAATGAGCAGACAATGAGAATAGTCACAGGGGAGCAAACTCTGAAGCACTTCTGTTGCTTTTACACAGAAATCAGTGGGTGTTTTGCTTGAGTAAATACTGGGCAAAAACTTTTAAGTAAAAATAAGGAAACTTCACCAGTATGCATTAACCATGTTTCCATTAAAAGACATATTATGTTTAAAGTGCATAACCATCATTTGCTTTAATGCCATAAGCAAAAGTTTCAGTAAAATCATTTTATGGGGAAATAGCTATTAAATGAACTAGCCTTTTGCTGCAGAGCATATTAGTACAACCACATTTTGTTGGTGATATGAATCTAACTTTTTGATTCTCTGTTATCCCAGGGGTGTCAAATGCAAATGAGTTGTTCAGTGGGATCTGGATGGCGAGGCTTTTTGTGGGCTGGATCCAGACTGCGAGGCTTATTGTAGGCTGTGTGACCCACCTCCAGATCCAAACTGGGCTTTTTGCCATCATTGCCAGAGTGGCTGTGTTGGCATGGCAAGCAGGCTGGTGTTAACATTGCCACTGCTCCCTTGGATTTGCAATGCCACATGGTGCTCAAAAACTAGAAATTCTGTGCTGGGTAAGAGTGGGGGAAACACCATAAACCCTGTGCGTTGGCTGTGTTGGCCTGGAAGCCATGATGAAAAGCCTCATGGGTTAGTTCTGAAGGTCAGTTGTCTGGCCAGACAGAAGCCCCATGGACCGGTTGATTCACCTGTGTGGGCTGGGACAGATCATATGTTTGACACCCTTGTGGTATTTCATTACTGGAGCTGCAGTACAGCCAAACTAGCCTTTGATTCAACATATTTTCAACGTAATATGGTACCATTGTATTGAGCTTCAACCTAATTACAAAGATTTTTAGAAGTAGTATTTCACACATTTTGATTCTTTCTGATTTTTCACAAAGGGTCAGAACAAATGCAGCAGTGGATGTATTGTGAAAAGAAGTTCATACTCATGTGCATAGCATTCATAACACATTTAGTTTTGCATAATGGTACCAGCAATTTCCTCCAGGATTGATAAACCTGTACATAAAGGATCACAGTGCCAAGTAGACTTAATTATGGTAAAAAGTACTATGATGGTTCATTAGACAGCTTTTATGGTAACAAATGCTGTAGTTCTATGAAGAATGGATCAAATTTGTGTAGCATATGAAATCTGCAGAGCCAATAGCAGTAGACTAAATCAATTACTTGTGAAAGCGTAAACTTGGAAATAATTTGTTAAAAACTCACACTTGTTACTCTTTTTACCTTGTTACTGTTAATTCCTAGGAGTGCAGAATTCTAGCATGCTATTCTAAATGGAAGCAAGGGTAAGCTATTAATAACATTTATCCTGGGTTGCTGACCAAGAGAAATACAACGTGAATCTGAAGTAGACAACGAGCCTGAACCAAAGCCTCTGGAGGTCATGGCAAGGCTCCCAGTCAGTGCACCTTCAACTTTAACTTGTTTTAATTGAGTTTTTTATGACTTTGCTTTTTGTTTGGGCTTCAGATTTTTCCATTAATTTGCACGTACATTTTTCAGAGAGCGACTTTGTGCCCTGATAGGCTTTAGTAAGACCCATCAAAATAGGATGGTCTTTCTGTTGTGTTTGCTCAAGCTTTCAGATGTGTGTATTGGTGAGATAGGTAAAAACTTATAAATATATAAGGGGTAATAGCTTGTCTCTGTCCTCTTCATTGCCTTCTCTTCCTGTAATACCCTAAGGAGAAAGATTTGCTACTCTCTTTTCTTATCGGGGGTTGGCTTTGTTTGCAGGACTAGTTGAATGTGTAGTCTTTATTTAATTGATTTGTTGATGAATGTGCTTAAAATGCCATATTTAGTAAATGATATATCTGATTTGACTAAATCTAATTCAATATATGATGCTGGTAATTCAAGAGTCAGTTTTTCTGTTTTGATAACATGATGCCTTTTGGTTTTATTTGTAATTTTCAAAACACTAAGAAATAGCTATATGGAATAGACATTTGTATGCATTTTATACAATGAGTATTTAGGTGTGATAGGCAAGTATTACAGAAAAATAGCGTGTAATGCATATTCATGGTATCTTGAGTTTCTGTGCCATTTCTGAATTCTAGATGAGAAGGATATATACATTCTTTTTCATGTAAAGACAGTTTTCTGAATCAGCAGATTTGGTAGAATGCTTTTACAATGGGAAGATAAAAGACTAAATAAGTGTATAAGTTGTCTAGCACTATGGGCTGAATCTTAACAAGGGGAACTGTGGTTCCTAGTCTGATCTAGGAAGATTTTATTCCCCTCTGTTTTGAGAGTGCTTTTAAAATTGCAGTGTAATTGCCTTTGTATAAGCATGCTATAGTACTTCACTAGGCACGGGGCAATATTTTATCTTCCATTAATTAACTTCAGGCCCGACTTAAGACTATTAGAAGGTGCTTTTTAGAAATGCTGACCGCCTACAGTTCCAATTGACTTCATCTTTGGCTGCTTAAGAGAATGCTTAAACTGCTTAAAGAAATGTAAATCCACACAGGATAGAGAAAACTAAACAGGTCATTATATTAACAAGGCTTTTCAAATATTCTTTGCTCTCAGTGGGTAATCTCTTTCCTGCAACGTTGCTGCTTCAACTTCTGCTTGAAAAGCATCTGTTAGTAATGTTCCTTGTTTTTATTGTTGTGATTTAGGTTTGTGTTGTTTCATAGTTTCATAGATTTAGGGTCGGAAGGGACCTAGTAGATCTTCTAGCCCGACCCCCCGCCAGGGCGGGAGAACAACAAAACCCCAAAACAAAAACGGGACTCAAATGAGTCCAGCCAGGTAGGCATCCAGCCTCTTCTTAAAGACCCCCAGGGTAGGGGCCAG
>NW_017729022.1:187986559-187990522 GCF_001723915.1 Gavialis gangeticus | reverse complement strand
TTCTTGAAGATGGGGACCACATTTGCTACCTTCCAATCATCTGGCACCTGGCCCAAGCACCACGATCGCTCATAGAGCCGTGCCAGGGGCCCTGCAATAACCCCAGCTAGCTCCCTCAACACCCTGGGGTGGAGATCATCCGGACCCGCTGACTTGAACGCGTCCAGCCCCTCCAGAAGCTCTCTAACCCGGTCCTCCCCAACCTGAGTTCTGAAGGCGATCCCCTCGAGTCCGGCTTCTATCACAGCAGGGAAGTCCCGGTCCCTGCACAAGAAAACGGAGGTGAAGAATTGGTTAAAGAGGTTGTGTAGGATGGCATTCTTCCTGTTTTGGAAGATCTTGTCCAAATTATTGTTGCAGCACTGCTTTCTGTTTTATTCTTCCTGGTTCACACAGAAGGGTTATGATTTTTGTGACCCTTGGTATAAATCCTAATAAATTGGTCACTCTCCCTAATATGGCTTCCAGTTCTTTTTTGGAGGTTGTGGTGGTTTTGTTTCTTTCACTTTATTTGGTGCCTTCCTTTTCTAAAGTTTGACCATAGTAATTTTACTTCTGATTCCCGATTGGTGTTTTTCAGTAATTTCAGTTCAAGCTCAAATTTCCTCAGACTTTTGAATAGGGCAATTTAGGGTTTTTTTGGCATGCTTCTCACTGGAGCTGCCACATACTAGAATGTCCTTGGCAATGGTTTTAACTGCTGTTGGCATTCTTAGGTTTTCATATATACCTTATGTTTCTAGAATACCATCTTATGCATATGATGTACCAAAGAAGTGGTTAACTTGTTGCTCTTTGTTGAATCTGATTTAGAATTTTCAGATTGAGCATCTTGTACAAGAAATGTATTTTCTGCAAAAGGTTGTATGCACAGTAGGGGTGTGCGAAGTGGACCATATTCAATTCAGATTCAGCCCAAATTAGGGACAATAATTTTATTTGTTGATTCGGATCACTGTTCCTGATTTGATTAGGCTGAATCCGAATCAAAAGATTCGATGCTGATTCAGAATCAGCGATTCGGCTATAGATATAGCTTTAAATGTTTTTTCTACATACCTCAAGGTACCAGGCGCGGCTTGTAAACACTGCAATGTTGGGGTGGATGGAGCATCCCACAGAAGTGTGTGGGGGGGCTCCTCTGTGTGTTTGGTGGAGAACCCGGAAGTGGACCAGAAGTACTTCCAGTCCACTTCTGGGTCCACCGCTGAGTGTGCTGCTTCCCCTCACCCCACCCCACCCCCACACTCACTGGCTCAGCGATCCCAGACCCAGGAGGCACCAGTTGTCAGGGTGAGGGGAGGCACAGTTTCTGGTGGACCTGGAAGTGCTTCTGGTCCACTTCTGGGTCTGCTGCTGAGCACGCTGGGGTGGGGGGGTCTTCACTCCTGTGGGACAGATGGCGTGTCTCACTATTGCAGCATTCACAAGCTGCCCTGGTACCTTGACGTATGTAGAAAAAACATTTAAAGCTGGGTCTATGGCCAAATCATTGAATCTTTCCAAATCTCTCTGAATCAATTTGGAGGGTTTCAATTCAATTCAGAGACATTAGAGGGTCTCTTGATTTGATCAGGATTTGGGGATTTGGCTGCCGAATTGGGCCGAATCTCCACCAAATCAAATTAGGGACTGAAGCTTTGCAGAGCTCTAATGTACAGTTATTTAAAGTGTGTCTGCTATACTGTTTTTTCCTTTTTTGTGGGGAGAGAAGGGTTAGGTTTGAGGGTCCTTAGCAGTATTTTTTCTTTTCTCTAGTAACTGTTCTGATGTTTCCTTTGCCTCCTAGTACCCACCCAGCACCCCATTGTGCTATGCTTAGGAATTCCTTCTCCACTTGAACTTTATTGTTAAAAGCAGTCGTTGTATACACACTACTCTCAATTGCATTTGTAGATAACTTGGTTTTGCAGTCTCACAGGAAATTCTATGCATTTCAAGTAAGCTCAGAAGTGTTTTTGTTAATTCCCTCAGTTGTGATATGTCTGTCTGTCTGGATTTTGCTGCCAAAGTTTAATATTTATAAGGCTTTCAGTCTGGATATTGGCTTTAGTCATATATTTACTACTGTACATAGAAGTCTAGTTTGACATTTTTCCCCTTGAACTTGCTTTTAGCACTGCTTTTCCCCACTCGATAGAGTGGATCCGCTTTGCATCTGATTAGTCTGGCTGATAGAGACGATGATAGAGTTGTGGTGTAAGCTAGACTTGCTATATTCTGTTCCAGGCATGCAGATCACTGGTGTCTTTCAGGCCATTCTTGAATGTTATGGGTATTTTGCTCTGAAAGTATTGAGCTAGATGCAGATGCCCAATCTTTATTCTTTTCCTCAGCCAAAAAAGTTACATTACTATTGCTGAATGGTTCCCTGTGGAGGTGTTCTCAAATAGCAGACTATGTGCTACCTTTGTTCCAGGCACAGCATGCTCACACACAACAGTTTGTGGTTGTGCATTCCTTCTTACAAGCTGAGCATTGCATTTGGTTCACACCTGTACTGGATACCTTGTGTCTTTGCCATGCAGCTGTCATTCAAGGCTGTATGTAGCTAGCACCCTGCTGTTACCCAGAACAAAGTGGTAAGTATGCATGTATGTGATTGTGGGGCATTCCTCTCTGTTTCCTTATGTAGATGTTGGTGTTAGTGCTAGTGATTTTAATTCCCTCCGGTAACTTACTGGCTACTTCAGTGGCTATATCCAATGGAAGATTGTCTTCTATTAGTATTTTTTCTTGTTCCTTTTGAGTTTGATCCCATTAAGATCCTATGCCTTAGCAGGTTATCCCCACATGAGGAAATGCAGTTGTTTTGTTATCAAATGCACCTACTCATCAGTTGATTGAGTTGGTCCCTGCTTTCTTTTGAATGGAGGTGTTTTTCTTTGGGAAAGTAAGGGTTTTGAATAGGAACAATCCAGACAGTGTGCTTGAACTGTCTGCTTCAGTGAGCTGGCTGCTAGAGTCCCATACTCTGCAGGTATTCGGCAGAGTCCAGAACACTTACACATTTCAAGGTACTGTAAAGATCAGTTCCATTAATTTCTTCTGCCTAGTACACTTCTCTGCAATGCTTCTGGTTTTCCAAACCCATAAACAGCAAGTTTCATTTATTATTCTGCATAAAATTATAATTAGTATATTTTAATTCTGACACATGCATTGTCTTGGTTGACTTCACAGAAATGAGACTCGTACAGGACAGGGTGAAGAAGACAAACTCACCTTGGTGGCTCAGCTGAGCTCAGCTCAGCACACAGTGAGTGACCAAAACATAACACCTTATTAGGATCACTTACTTGTCTCTTTTAGAGGGACAACAAACTAGTTACTTAACTGTGCCTGATTACAGTACAGTAAAGGAAGAGGTAAGAGAGCTGCATCCCCAAATACTTAATTATAGGAAAGAAAAGTTTCTATTCAGGAAAGAACCTTATTTTAATATTGCTTGGGGCTGACTTCAATCCTTGAGAAAGGAGTTAAAATTTCCAAGTGTTACTGCTCCTTTAACTAATATCATTAATCACATTGATAATATATGTTGCCACTTTTAATGTACTATTCTAGCTCAAAGAACAAGCTACTTTTTGCAAGGCAAGGGACTGAATTTCAGGCCAAAGGTTTGAGAAGAGGTTGATTGGAAATCCATAGTCCTAGAGTCCTAACATCCCACTCATTTTGCAGGCAGAGCACATCATTTTAATGGGAACTTAAGGTTATTCAGTGGAATTAACTTTCCAGGCCAAGAATTCATTGGAAGGTGGGTGAAATTTGAGACTTCAGGATTATGCTGTGTAGCCCATGGAATGGAGATGGGGGGAGGGGAATTTATCATGGCATTGGAGTTTTCGTTGGCTTGGCCAGCCTAGGCTTCTGCAAAATGGGTAAAAGCTGCACTAATTGCCAGATTGCATCTCTTACCGGGTGACTCACCACCTCAGGCTCCAAGGCCAACAGGGCTGA
>NW_017729022.1:187975167-187981559 GCF_001723915.1 Gavialis gangeticus | reverse complement strand
GGGGAGAGGGAAAGGGTTGGTCATATGCCAAAATTACTATCAGGTTAAACACTAAGTTTTGCCACCTTGTTGGTTGCCTCAGCAGAGAAGAGGAGTCGTCGATGGAAGTGGAGTTAACTAGCTTCTCTCAGCAAGTGATGGCTCTTTTAAGTTAGGCATAAGGTGCAACAGTGTGTTGATGTAAGCATGGTTGCTGTATCTGTGCTGTAGATAGCGAAGGCTTAGAATCATAGAGTCATAGAAAATGAGGGTTGGAGGGTTCCTCAGGAGGTCATCTAGTCCAACCCCTGCTCAAAGCAGGACCATCCCCAACTATATCATCCCAGCCAAGGCTTTCTCTATCCAGGTCTTAAAAATCTCTAAGGATGGAAATTCCACAACCTCTCTGGGTAGCCTGCTCCAGTGCATTACTACCCACTAGTTTTCCATTGTTTTCCATTTTTTCCCATTAGTCTGTTATGCTTTACTTTGCACATGTCTGCAGATACATGTTAAAAGAAGGGAAAAGAAAAGTATCACATGTGAAATCCATATAATGATCAAAGGTGTGAGAGAAATTGGATCTGGCTGTGACATTTGCTGTAAGCACAATGTGCAGTTTGCCAGTCTGTAGCAAGGTAACAAATACATTTCAGCTTGCATACATTATGTTCTGTTGCTAGCTTAATGACAATAAAAGCTTCACAGACTTAGTCACTGACATTGCTGACTAAGTTTCCAAAATACTTTATATACTAATGTTGGTACTTTCGGTAGAACATCATAAAAAATTGCTGAGCCAATAAGTATCGTGCTGTGATAAATGTGAGGTCGTGAGTTCTATTTGTCAGCTATGACAATATTTTTTTTAAAGCAAAAACATTTTCAACTGGTTTTTACTGTTATAAATTAGCATTCTAAAAAGCAGTTACCAGCTAAAGCAAGAAATTGAGTTTGTGGCATTAACAGTGAATATTACATGAGCTTTTACAAGAACTTCAGGAAATCAGGAGTTGACATTAGAGTCAGTGATGATAAAACCTAAATGGATGCTACCAACATTTAAAAAAAAAATGCATTGGCAAATGCTTGGATGCTAAGTTTGAGGGATCGTAACTTCAACAGAGACCTATTGTCTGTGGTAATGACTAATTTTTTGAGGATGATAAAAGAATCTTTTCTCTTTTTGTTTGCAGTCATTTCTTTACCAGTCATAAATATAAGAAACATTTTGTTCAGTGCTAAAAATGAGGCAATAAAGACAAGATGACTTATCCCTAAGAAAAGATTACTGTATATTACTTATTTCCTCTGCTTTTATGTTTCAAATGTATCTTCATTCCACTGGCTTCCACAATAAAAGGTTTGTTTTATTTGTTAATTTAAATTGAGGTCAAGCTTCTGCTTCCCCCCCTGTTCTCTAAGCTTCATAATCAAATATGATTATTTCTTAATGCCTCCCTAACAAAACTGCATGGGAACACAAGGTCAAATCTGTTTGAAAGCTAGCCCCACTGCATGTCCTTTACCTTGTATTATTCTGTGAGTGAGCAAAAGCTGATACATGCACTCGTAAGACAAATAAAAACTTGTTTTTATTAAAATATAAAATGAGTTCTGTGATGATGATAATAAAGTCAACAGAAATGATTCTGAGTGCTGTCTCCATGTGCTGTATATGAAATGTCAGCATGTCAAGCTAAGAGCAATAAGATTGCTTATCTGTTGGGGACTGGATGGATGAAGGGAGATTGTTCCTTTCACCCTGAGTCTGCCAATTTTATATCCAGCACAGATTTGTTGGGACTGACAGCCACTGCTGTTCAGCCATTCTGGCCATTATGAAACAAACGGCTTGTCACAGTCTGGTTATATATTAAAAAAAAGAGGTATCTTTGTAGCAAAACCATCCTCATGCCTAAGAAGCTTTATTAGATGTTTTAGCCCTGGGGGAAGAAGTGAATAAGTTAGCAGGCTGGACTTGAAGGTGTTACTGAGGCACAGTAGCAACTTGACACTGGAAGGTTTGTCCTGCTGGTACTATACCTGTTCAGTGTTGAGTAGGAGAGATTTGTTTTATGGCTGTCAAAAGCAGTTAGGGTGAGGACAGAAGTGCAGCTCCCAGCTGTAACTCTGAACATTTTCTGCAGAGCGTTCTGAGTTACAACATTACCCCAAGACCAAACACAAGTTCACTGTTGGTTCCAGTGGGGAGGGTCTCGGAGCCCGCAGACAGGTTCCCATAGGAATGGCCGGGACTCTCTGCCAGTGCTTGCTGTTTTCAGAAGGGGAGGAGGGAAAGGATGTGGACGGAGCTCATTCTCAGGGCTCCCCAGATGGTGCTGAAGGGTGGAGTGGGGGAATTGGATCCCCTCCCCCAGTAAAACCCTCCGGGGAGTGGGGTGGGGCTGAAAAACCCCAGAATTAACTTCCTCTGCTCCCTTTCCCTCCTCCCATTCTGAAAACAGCGACAGGCTGGGAGCTCTGCAGACACAAGTTGCAGAAGTGCTACATTTTGAAATGCCTTCATCTGATACCTCATGCAAAGAAAGGTCAGATTTTCACCCAGTCAGCCATTTTCAAGCTTTTTGCAGCCATGCACTTTGATCACAGCTATAAACTGCTTTCTGTGGCCAGATTGGGAGAAAATTGTCACTTCTGTCTGTGCCCCTACTCTTATTCCCACATTTAGTACTCCTTTAGGTAGGTAAGTGGCTAATGTCTGCTGAATAAGTGCCACTTACATGGACTTGATCTGGCTCACCTTGCAAATTTTGAGCATGAGGAAAAGGAAAAGTCTCTCCCAACTTTTAAAGGCCAAGAAACCAATGTTTATGGCACTTATCTAGGATATGGGAGACATAGGAAGTAGGCCCTCTGTCCCAGAGGGATTTTGATCTTACATTTTCCACTTCTCAGTAAAGTGTCCTACCCATGAGGCCATGGGCTTGGCAGGGCCAAAGTTCCCTCCATTCCTTGTTGAATCTGGCCCACTAGTCAGCAAGTAGGAGAAGATATGTGGGATCAGGAGAGCTAGTGAAATAGAGCCTAGTTCTGTAGCTCAGTGACATGGTCACTGCTTTGGTAGAGAAGGTTCCTTTGGCTCTGGCCTGTGTTTCTACCCCCACTGTTATTTATCTGCTTTATCTAATAACTATTAAATGCAAAAGGCAGAAACACTCCTAGGGGTTTGAGCTGAGATGGGACCTGGGTGCCCTCACCCTTCCACTATGTAGTGATAAAAGTTATGATTTAGAGATGCTCACTAATTTAGAAGCGTTGACCTGGGAGATGGTCCCTCAGTTGGGTGATACCTGTTAGCTAGTTTGAGAGAGACCAAAGGCCTACTGCTCAACAAATAACATTTTTTTGTTTAGTTCTTCTCATTAACTTTTGCCCATGCTTATGGAATCTGGTGATCACTACACATGGCAGTGTCTCCCAACCCCATTACTTACATAGGTTTATATGCTTTCTTAGGGAAATATGATCTAACTGTGTATCTTATGGTCAGCATAGTTTCTTATGTTTCTACTGATTTTTAAGAAACACAATGATCGTTGTTAAGTCTTAAGAGCACACGAGGCAATGCCCTTGTAGACTTATAGGCTCCATGCAATTCCAGTGTCAGCGATAAATGCTGCAGTTTAGCCCTCTATGTAATAAATTCATTTTAACTTTGCACAAAGATGTTAACTGATGCAAAGATGAGCTGAAGGCTTAAAAGATCTTGTTCTAGTCAGGGGAAAAATCCATCCCTACAACAATCTTTCTCCAGTTATTAAGTATATTTTGTGTTTGTAGTGCTTTTGTCTGCCCTATAAAACTTCAAAATCCCTGCAGCAAGGACTGTGCTTTCCTGCATGCTTGGGTATATGGCTAGGTACATAGTTGTGGTATAGCAAATCCCATCAGAAAGTTCACCAGTCTTTATGAACTGGCTTTGCTGGTATTCCTTTAATACACAGAGCAAATGAAGTCCAGGAATATTGTGAGTTATTTAACAAGGAAAGAATCCGCCCTAAGACTTGTTTGTAACTGAAATGATAAAAAGTTGACTTGGAAGTGGAAAAACTGTCAATTAACTTTAGCTTTGCAGTCTAAGTAGCATCTTATGATGATATTCCAGATACCTTCTTTTGTTATAGCCCTTGGGCACATCTACACGTTCATTAATGCACCATAGTTACTGCACATTATGTTTAGTACTTGGTTAACCAAGTACTAAATCAATGCTCAGGAATTCGCACTACTGCACAGTTTTTAGTGATGCTTACTGCGCAGTAGCCTAATACTACTGTGCAGTACCGTATTAACACTTTTTTGTCAGGCATGCTACAGCACAGTGTTATTAGGCTACTGCACAGTTAGCATCTCACATAGATGTGCCCCTTTTGTACTAGCAGACTTCTTTAACAAATGAAGCAAATATATCTTGGATTACTGCTCTTCTTGTCCCATTTGCTCTTTAACAGCTTGATTCTGTTGAAAGCTGAGAGCCTCTACTCGTAGATGAGGGAACCCAACACCATGTGGGACATGCTTAGTACCTCCTGGGATCAGACCTGACATCAAATAAAGGCTGCCTTGGCTATTTCCCGTGAAAGGTCCAATCTGTTGTGTGGACCTAGGTTGTCAGTGCTGACAGTTGAGCCTTCTCTTTGACAGAGGGATGTGGTGTTCAGCATCTGTTCTGCGTGATAATTTCCCCTGCTTCTGTTATTATTACAGAGTCTTGTTGGAGTCTATTTTGCTAAAGAAAAAATACGCTTCTAATTTTCCTCAGGCGCTGGCATATTTCCAGGAAGAAGAGTGTTTTCCTGTCAACAGTCTCTGGGATTCAGTGTGTAGTAATTGCCACTATTAGAAGAACAGAGGAAAGGAGATTTCTTTTAGTCTTCCATCACCACATATTAAGATTTTTTTTTAGTCTGCACTGGGTATCTTCATGTCTCTAGTGAGTTCAAAAAGGGCAGTCAGACTGGCTGCTTTGGACTTGGTCAGTGGCATGAGACTTATCCCAAGCCTGCTCCTAAGTTAGAAGTCTACAGTATCCACTCCTGTAGAATCCAGCACTGCTTTGTTAGGTTCTTATTTAAGCAAGAAAGGTCTATTACTGGGTGGGAAAACTGGGATTTTCCCCTTTGTTTGGGGTCCCGACCCTTATGCTTTTTAGAGACTTCTTAGGTACATTTGAGATCATTAAACAAAGTGTGAAAAATCTTTGTGCTATGTGACACAATTTATCTAGCTGACAAAAGCCAAAAAAACAGGGAAAGTTTCATTCTTATGGTACTTGGCATGTAGCCTTGTTTTGAAGAGCTACCTGCCTTTCTCATGGAAAACATTATGTCAACAAACCTAGGCTAAGGTTAAGAGAAATATTGTATTTACTAGAATACAAGACAGGGGGAATAATGAATATGGGGAAACAACCACTTCATCTTATAATCACATACAAGGAAACGTTATTAAATACATTATCTATCATTAAACTGCTGCCAAAAGCGGCATGTGCTCAGAAATGGAAACCAACTATGAAGTTAGTTAAATGCAACCAATAATGAGCATGACTATAAAACATATGGCCCACGTGGGGCAAACATACTGATGGGAACCTACCACAAGCCTAGGTTAGTGCACCCCATGCAAAGAAGATATATGATAATGTTCATAGCATGCAGCCCCCCTCAGCTTTGTATCTTTACTGAGTCATGGTGAGCTACTACACTGAATACATTTTGTCTTCTTCACTCCCACAGCTGAACCTTTCTTTCCCATTTTCAACAAGTCCCATTGCTTCAGCAGCCTTCAGTATCTGGAAAACATCATGAAACAGGGCCTGAAACAGTTCATCCAGAATCCCTCTATTCCCCTCTCTCTCAGGCTGTCGTATATGATTAGGGATCCACTCATTTACAATTTGGTGGACTTAGCAGAAACTGTGAAAACTGTGATTGTCCACCAAATCCGCTTAAAAAAACCCTTAAATAAAAAATGCTAGCTCCTCAGTGGAACTCAGGGGTTCTTGCTGCCATAGCCCAGCCTCACAGCCTGCCTTGGGGGTGGGGAGTGAAGGCACCAGATGGCAGGGTCACACAAAGGATGACCAACTCATGAAAATTCTTTTTTTACTTTTTTTTTCTGGATGAAAAATGGATTTTTAAAGTTATTATTTCCAAAATTGTCTGAAAAAAATAAGAATGTGCAACAAACCCCAACTTCTGGTAGTGAAGGAGGGAATGCCTAGAAAGCAGTTAGTTTATCACAGACACAGGTTAAGGAATGATGTAATTCACCTTTGGAACAATGTATCGTTCACTTTCTTGCTTTAAAGCAAGCCTGGACATCTTTTCTAAATTCTGTGATTCAACCAGATAATATAATAGGTGAAATATTGTGGGCGGTGTTCA
>NW_017729022.1:187973331-187975099 GCF_001723915.1 Gavialis gangeticus | reverse complement strand
AAGGAAACGTTATTAAATACATTATCTATCATTAAACTGCTGCCAAAAGCGGCATGTGCTCAGAAATGGAAACCAACTATGAAGTTAGTTAAATGCAACCAATAATGAGCATGACTATAAAACATATGGCCCACGTGGGGCAAACATACTGATGGGAACCTACCACAAGCCTAGGTTAGTGCACCCCATGCAAAGAAGATATATGATAATGTTCATAGCATGCAGCCCCCCTCAGCTTTGTATCTTTACTGAGTCATGGTGAGCTACTACACTGAATACATTTTGTCTTCTTCACTCCCACAGCTGAACCTTTCTTTCCCATTTTCAACAAGTCCCATTGCTTCAGCAGCCTTCAGTATCTGGAAAACATCATGAAACAGGGCCTGAAACAGTTCATCCAGAATCCCTCTATTCCCCTCTCTCTCAGGCTGTCGTATATGATTAGGGATCCACTCATTTACAATTTGGTGGACTTAGCAGAAACTGTGAAAACTGTGATTGTCCACCAAATCCGCTTAAAAAAACCCTTAAATAAAAAATGCTAGCTCCTCAGTGGAACTCAGGGGTTCTTGCTGCCATAGCCCAGCCTCACAGCCTGCCTTGGGGGTGGGGAGTGAAGGCACCAGATGGCAGGGTCACACAAAGGATGACCAACTCATGAAAATTCTTTTTTTACTTTTTTTTTCTGGATGAAAAATGGATTTTTAAAGTTATTATTTCCAAAATTGTCTGAAAAAAATAAGAATGTGCAACAAACCCCAACTTCTGGTAGTGAAGGAGGGAATGCCTAGAAAGCAGTTAGTTTATCACAGACACAGGTTAAGGAATGATGTAATTCACCTTTGGAACAATGTATCGTTCACTTTCTTGCTTTAAAGCAAGCCTGGACATCTTTTCTAAATTCTGTGATTCAACCAGATAATATAATAGGTGAAATATTGTGGGCGGTGTTCAGCAGGAGGTCAGATGAAATGCATCATAATGGCCGTTTTCAGTCTTAATCTTTGAATCTTATATTCTCTTCATTTCCTTTAAGGTCCTCAGGATTGTCTGTTTCCTGATCTAGCATATGCCCTAACAGATCTGTTACAGAAGTGTTCTGCCTACCTAGGTACTTATAGCCCTTAGCATTGTAGTCTTTGAGCTCATCCCGATTTGATAAAATAGCAGGAAGTCTGCTTTTGTTGTCTCTCTTTAATGTGAGTTTCGTTGGATATATGTACATTATACCATCTGACTTTTATAATTCCCTTCTGACTCCTTTGCTCATGGTTTCCTTTAAATTCACCTTTCAACTTATGTCTGTCTTTTATTATACAGGATTATGAGTAAAGTTGCATCTTTTTGTCTTAATTCGGAAAACTTTCTGGTGATACATTTCTACTCAGCTGCTGCTGAGAGAATGAAACAACAGTCTTGTCTTTCTTTCTAGAGCTTGTGTTTTAAAAAAATTACATTATTCTGTTCTTTTCCATTACAATAATGAAAATGTTTTTAATAGCTGTTGGTAACCCCACAGCATTTGATGTCCCCCTATTGGTGTGGTGGGGAACTAGCACTGCTGCTATGGGGCTGGGCTGGATCCATGCTCCATACCCCAGGCTGCAGCAGGGATGGAGCCTGCTGCGCAGAGCAAAGATAAGGAGGAATGTAGGAGAGAGAGGGAGAAGAGGAGGGGGGAGACCGGGGGTTGCAGGGGAGGAGTGGCAGGGGGTGCAGAGGTAGTATAGGGAGTGTGGGGAGGAGGCAGGTGGCAGCTGTGGCTCCA
>NW_017729022.1:187972242-187973286 GCF_001723915.1 Gavialis gangeticus | reverse complement strand
CTACCTCCTTTCCCTCCTTCTCCCCCACACTGCCTCATGGTCGATTGTTAAATGAGGGAAAACAACTCATCTTCTAATCGAGTAAATATGGTAATAGGTCTGTATTGCTGGTAACACTGAATGAAATAGGTTTTTTTCCCCTATGAAGGTTGCAGTAGGTGTGGTGCTCCATTCTTTCTACATCGCACTCTGAAGAATATTATTGCTACCAATGTCATTTATAAGGTGTTGCTCAGTTATTTATATACTGGCCAATTGCTTGTCATGAATGATGGATTTCAAAGGATTGTTTACAGGGCCGGCCCCAAAGGGTGGCCCTGCCTCTGCCCATTCTGTTGCCCCTCACTATTAAACCACAGCCCCTCCCAGCCCTACCAGTGCCCCTCACTGCCGTACCCTGCCTCCCTGGGCCCTGATGGTGCCCCTCACTCCTGACCCACAGCCACCCGCCCCCTGTCTCTGCTGGTACCCCTCATTTCTGACCCACAGCCCCTTGATGCTACCAGTGACCTGCATTCTCAACCCACAGTCTCCAACTACCACCCCGGTGCCCCACACTCCCAAGTCACTGTCCCTGCAGCCCTGCAGCTGCCCCTTACTCCCAACCCACCGACTCCAGCCCTGCCAGTGCCCCTCACTCACCAAACTGCAGTGCCCTGCCCCCTGGGTCATGATGGTACCCCTCACTCTTGAGCCGCAGCCGCCCACCCCATCTCTGCTGGTGCCTCTCACTCCTGACCCAAAGCCCCCTGTAGCTGCCAGTGCCCCCCACATTCCCAACCCACAGTCCCCTACCCCCACCTTAGTGCCCCTCACTCCCAACCCGCAGCCTCCTGCTCCCCCATCAGCATGAGGAAAAATGCTCCTTGTCTTACATTCATATATAAGGAAACCTTGTTACCTACATTGCCTCTCATTAAACTGCTGACAGAAGCAGCATGTGCTCAGTAATGGAAACTAACTATGAAGTTACCATATAGTTCATTGGGCTGGGCTCCAGCTCAACACACTTCAGTATGTACTTCAGATACTCCCCACAAAAGA
>NW_017729022.1:187957794-187967242 GCF_001723915.1 Gavialis gangeticus | reverse complement strand
CCCGCCCTGACGGAGGGCCCCCAGTTCTCTCTTTTCAAGCCAATACCCAACCAATATCATTTTATATCAGATATACGTTTTACAGTAACCGGAGATAGGGTGGGGCTATCTTGAAGGGTCCCAGCAGGTACGCGGAGCCCTGGGGTTGGTGCCCAGTGACCCCTCTGAGCAGAACTGGGGGTGGCTGACCCGGGCCCGGGCAGCCCTCCACGAGGCCATGTCAACCTGGAGGTCCGGAAGGGGACCGATCTGGCAGGCCAGGCCGGGTGTCGGTTCCAGGAGCCCAGGCACAAATCCAGCTTCGCCCCAGTGACTTGCCTGAGGGCCAGGCAGGCCGGGGCTATCTCGAAGGGTCTGGGCAGATATGCGGGGCCCCGGGGTCAGCGCCCAACGACCCCTGCAAGCGGAACTGGGAAGGGGGCTGAGGGCCGGGCAGGCTGGGACTGCTCCCCCTGCCGGTCGTTGACTCAAGAAGCACCAGACACCCATGCTTGGATTGGTGGAATACTGGTGTAAAGTATTCATTCAGGAGTTCAGTTTTGTCCTGTGTGTCGGTTATGAGCTGAAAACAATTATCATTGTTTTCATATTGGAAAAAAATGCAGCGTGGCTAGGAAAGCCTTCAAGTGAAGCAGTTTGTAGCAGAAACTGTGCAGTCAGACATTGTCTAGCTGAGTAGTTTAGGGCTGTGATGGTCATTATAAATAAAAATGTATTGACAGATCTTCATTTATGGAACAATTTATAGTATTTTATTTAGAGTCATTCCTAAAACTATACATATTTCACATGTATGCTTTGTGGTACACATAGCAAGACTGTTTGGGAAAATGATTGGCCTCTGAATAGTAAAATGAAATCACGTATATTTCATGGATATCATGTTTATCTAGAGGAAGAAATGATCCTCTCACTTAAACAATATTGGCTTTGATGAACATCAGTCAGAGAGCCAAGGCACCTGGAAGGCTACGAAGGGAAGAAATCATAACAATTGTAATTGGGGAGGGGAAGGGGGAGTGGGACACCAGCCCTGGGTGCCAGTTCAGAGGGAGCAGTACTGGACTGGCAGCCCCTGGGGAGTCTGCATTGCTGCTGCCACAGTAATGGCCTGTGTTCGGAGAGCTTACACTGGGGCAAGCAGCAGAGGCATGAGGACCCCTGCATGAGGGGGTAAATGCTTCTCCACCCCATGCTGCCCAGGGCAGCAAAACTTTCAAGTTACTCCTTTGGACAGTAGTGGGTGTAGTATAACTGTAGTCTCCTCCCTTCTGAGAAGTGTATGGCCTCTAGTGAACAACTGCAGCTCAAAAACTGGGTGGCACTGGCCAAGAAATCATCATGGCTAGGTGGCTAAGTGACTTCCTGAATCAAGAAATCCCACTTAGCAAACTTTCTCTGTGCAGTAATTAAAACTTCTGCTACTAGCAGGAAGTAAGAGGGATGGCAAGCTGTTGTACCACTGCTTGTTTCCTAGGGATGAATTCCCTTGGTGCACTGTGGCCATGCCAAGTTCAGGGAAGTGCAATTTGTGCCCTCCCTGTGCCACCTTCTATAAATCTCTCCCTCTAATTGCTTTCCCATTTGAAATTGTAAGTAGAAAGGTAAAGAGGAACCCAGCCGTGTTTTATGCCTGGCTGATTTGATTGTCCTTTGCATCTTTACCAAGACATTCATGATTAAATTGTGACACTACTGAGGAAATTGCACATGAACTTGTGAATTGGATTTAAGGTTTACAGAAGTTGCAAGCTAAAAGGTTATGCTGATATTTCAGTTTCCTTAATGAAGTGGTATCATTAACAGAACGAGCTGGCGAACAAGATTTATTCACTGAGGGGCAGATCCTCACTTGGTGTAAATTAACAGAGCTGCACTCATATCAGTAGAGCTACGCTGGTTTGCACCAGACTAAGATTTGGCTCTGAGAGTTTTGTAAACAGTGCACTTGCCAGCTCACATGTGGTGGTTTCAAGCTTCTATTTTAGGACTCCCTCCTGGTTTCTAGTGTACTCTGAAGAGCTGTCTCTTTCTGTTTCCACACAGTGTGGTTTTAAGTCGGATTGAGCATCCTTCTGGTTCTTCCCTGCTCCCCACTGCGCTTTTGTTCTGGAAACACAGAATATAGAGGAATTTCTATAACAAAGAGAGATGTTTCTCATTGAATGTAGAAAATGTGCACATCTCAAAAAGGAATGTAGCAAAAGACAGCGAATCTCAAGGGCTGTACTTAGAGACATTTTAAGAAAAAAGTGCAGACTTGTAACCTTAACCCCTTACTCTAAGCACTTTGATAAAAGTGTTCAGAGAAGCAAGGGGTAGTGGGCAGACCCAGATCAGTAAGCCTGGTGCCAAACATGGTTAGGCAGAATTTTGGCACCTAATTTACAAAAATGTAGTGTAGAACAACCCTGCTTCTGTGACCAACCCCCTCCCCCCCCCCCCCAAAAAAAACAACCCCAAACTTGGTGTGCTTAAATTTTAGCCTGAAAAGATCCCGACATGCCTAAACTTATGAGTCTAACCATGCTCAGAAGGTCCCCAGTCTGTTAGGTGTGCTCTGAGCACATCTAATGTGCACTGAGTACAAAGCACCAAAGGAAATGGTGGTGTCAGTGGTGTCCACCACTGACTGTTGCTAATAGTCCACTAACTTCTGAGCACTCACTTAGGAAATAAGGAATGTGGGTTATCAGTCTGAAGGGATTCAAACCCACACCTCCTGCCTCTCAGGAGACTGCCTGAGCCACTGTTGCCAGTCTTAGCTATTTTTAAGCCATAGGCAAGGCTGTAGAAGTGCAGCTAGACAGCAGGCCTGAAGCCATCTTTCAGTTTTAAGTAACTGCAGTGTGAATCTTGCAAGTATTACAGATGGCATGTCAGCAGGATGTTAAATTGAGCAGTGTGCTAGGTTTTGCAAATGGTAAATTCCACACTCTCAATTAAGCAAGAGAAAGACTAGGCCTAAGAAGCAATTATTATATGGGTTATTAGTAAATTACTGAAGATTTGTACAAGTACTTTAAAATGTAAATGCACTAGCAAACATGGTTATATTTGTATTTTTTTAGAACGGATATTGTAACTGTCAGCAAGAAGGGGGTGAGTGAGATGACTGCCCTGGGCACCAAAGCAAAGGGGTGCCAACAGACTCTGCCCAGCCAGAGCAGAGCGCAGGATGGAGATATGAGTGGCTTGTTTGGAGGGGCATGGGTACGGGAGAAGGGTGGCTTCTGCTGCTTTGTGCACTCCCGGGCAGGCATGGGGGGCATGTGCCCCAGGATCTGTGCATGGGGTGAGAGCAGGCTGCCACTGCAGGCTTTGCCCCGGGCACAAAACTTTGTTGGTATTGCACTGGCTTTCCTCCTATTTCTGTAACCAAATTCCTCAAAAATAAATTGATGCAGCTTTGCTATGGTGACCATGGAGTTAGAAAAGGAAAGCAGGAAAGTGATAAGGAAATGTTCCAGGCCAAAAAGGAAAAGGATATAATAAATCCACCTTCTCAGAAACTGCAGTTTCAGAAGGATATACATTTTGGTTTCCAGGAACCAAAGCTGGCTTAGGCTGGTTCCTAGCTGTCCAAGAAAGACAAAGAAATTTGAAACCAGCCAGGAGTTCATACAAAAATAGGGCTGGAAGTGACCTCAGGAGGTCTTCTAGACCAGGGGTTTTCAACCTTTTAAAATAAGTGTACCCTTGGCAGCCAGATGCAGAGGGGGAGGGGGTGGCGCATGGCCAGACACACAGCAGTGGCAGTGCGGGGTGGTGGGTGGCTGCATGCGAGCTTCACGCCCCCCCTCCCCCCATCCACCTAGCTGGGTGGTGCCTGTGCAGCCTGCAGAGGGGCGGCACTGCCCTCGCCCCCACTCTGCTCCTGGGAGGTGGCGGCGCAGGGTGGTTGTTGCCGGCACTCCATCCCAGCCTGCCTGCATGTACCCCCTAGGGCCTTTCGAAGTACCCCCGGTTGACAACCCCTGTTCTAGACCAAGGCCCTGATCAAGGTAGGATCACCTCTGTTTAAAGCATTCCAGACAAGTGTTTGTCTAATGGGCCCTTACACTTCCAAAGATGGAGTTTCCCCAGTCTCTCTAGGTAATCAGTTCCAATGTTTAACCACCTTCAAAGTGTGAAGGTTCTTCCTGTATCCAACCTACATTTCCCTTAAGACAGTTACTACTTGTCCTGTCCTCTGCGACCAAAGAGCAGAATCTGTCACCATCCTATTTATAGCCAACCTTCAGGTATTTGAAGACTATTATCAAGTACCTCTTCAGTTTTCTTTTCTCTGGATGAAATAATCCCACTTCTTTCAACCCTCTCCTGTAAGTCATGCGTTCTAGACCTCTAATCATTTTTGTTGCTCTCTGCTGGACTCTCCCACTTGATCACATCTTTCTTGAAGTGCAGTGCCTGACACTGGACATAGTACTCTAGGCTGTAGGTGCTACCAGTGCTGAATAGAGTAGAAGAATCACTTCCTTTACCTGCATGCAATGGTGGTCCTGTTGATACAATCCTATTGACTTTCTTTGGAGCAAGAACATACTGGTGTTCAGCTTGCAGTGTACTATAACTGCAGGTTGTTGTCTGCAGTACAGTACTTTAACTAGTAATTTTGCAGTCTGCATTTGTGCATTTGATTATTCTGTTCTGACTGCAGGACTTTTCACTTGTCTAAATTGAATTTCATTCGATTTTTATTTTGGATCATTTTCCTGTTTGTCCAATGTCATTCCGAATCCTAATACTATCCTCAAAAACCCTGCTTTCTGCAACTTTACCCAGTTTGATGTCATCTGCAAGTTTGCTAACTGTGCATTCAATCCCATCTTCCAAAACATTATTGAGGATATTAAGCAGTACCAGACCCAGGACAGACCTCTAGGGGAACCCTTGATACCTCCCTCTAAGGAGACATTGAAAACCACTCTTTGAGCACAGTGATTTTACTTTTTATATATTTGCCTTACAGGCTAAATAGAGACAGTCAAAAATCTGAGGCTGAATTGATTCAATCTTCACAGGTTAGTCTAAGCTGCATAGACTGAAGCGATAAGCAAGTGAACAGACATTCACTTTTGATTCTGGAAATGCATCCACATGCCTGTAGTGGCCCAGGCCAGAAACTGGGAGATGCTAGAGTGTGCCTCCTTGCTTGGCTGGAGTAGATACCTTGGGCCAAGGATAGCCCATCTACCCTGCGAGGAAGGGTGTGTGGGGGGGGTACAAAGCATTCTGGCATGCCTGGGGGACCATGAGTTAACTTGAATCTGGAGGGGATCTGGGACAGAAGTTCAATAAACCAATTTAACCTAAATCAGTTAAGTCTGATACTACATCCATCCAGGTTTATCTTAAACTGGTTTTGGTCACTTTAAAAGGAGTTTATGTGCACTGAACTTCTGTTATGTTACAGGTTTGAACTGGTTTCTGATCAGTTATACCAGTTTGTGTAACTTCTATTCCTAGCCAGTCCTTATGTATCCAGCTTCCAGTGCTTTTATTTCTCCAGTTTGGTCTTTCCCTAGCCATAGCAGAGGTGAAATTGGCATTGGGCTTAGTGTATTTCATATGCAGTGAGTATAAGAAAGAAAAGGTGGGAATGTAGATTGCCTTCTGCCTCTATCAGTGGCTAACACATCAACACACCTGAAGTATAGGCAGCACCACCCAGCTATGAATAGAATAGGCTGATGCCATTTTCTAGGAGTGCTGACCATGACAGCAGTGGCAGATGATAATTTACCAAAGAGTTAATACATTTTAATTCCTCTTGAGTACTACTAATACTATTAGTACTACTACTACTTGTATTACTACTATTACTATTAGTAGGAAGTAAATAAATAAACACACTTGCTTTTTTGAGTTAACCATTGTATGTGTAGTGGACAGTAACTATTCATCTGCTACAATGTGACATCTGAATAGAAAAACATGCTGCTTTTCCAAAAGTGCAGCTGCCCTGCTCTCCCCTGGAGTTGCAGCATATTAATAGCTCAATATGGAAGATAGTTCAGTACTGTGAATGATCTCAAACTGGTACTATGGCATTAGAGCAGATTAAAAAAAAATGTGCGTATGTGTGTGCACATGCATGTATATTCTATCCGCAGTTTTATGTGCCAGCTGTTGTCCCAGTTTTAGGTTTATTTTCCTTTAAATTTTGGAGTAATGTCCACACCACACTAACATAATAGCAGTGTATGATGGTACCCCTTGTGAAAAGGGACCAAGAAACCAGCCTAACTACTTTATGTGATGTATTTTCTCTTACCTAAAGCCCTGAGAAAACATGTGCCACATTTTGTGAAGCTTTTTGCGGCCCATCTATGCAAATTACTTAATGATTTGATTTTCATATTTACATCTTATAACATTCAGCTTATGAGCAGCTCAGTGGCAGGACAGGAACCTGTACAAAACTTGATAGGAGTGTGTGTGGAGTTAGGCTGTGGTTACTTGGATGGGGATGGGATGAAGAGAGTGACTATGAGTAGATGTCAGTGGTAGGTACCCAAAGTTACTTTGTGTGAGTGGGTGTTGGCTGCCTGTGGTTGTTGCAGTATTTGCTGTTTTCTACGGGTAAGCTGGGGTATGGCTGGCGAGTATAAATTGGGAGTGGTTACGGCTAGTTGGAAACTTGTTATTGGTGTAGCTGGCGGTGACTGGCTGTCTGAGCACTAGTTTTGTTGGTGACAATAGCTGGGTATGAGAAAATTGGTGCAAGTGGAAGAATTCAGGTGCATATGACAGTTTGGGAAGGGGGAAAGTCAAGGAGTCTGGAACCAGAAGACTTCCTTGCCTCATGTGGCTGCTGACACCTCTTTCTATGGCTGTTACATCTGTCCATATGCTAGCTGGGGTCCAGCTGTGAAAATACGGTGAAGCATGCCAAGCAATCTCTAGCTGCTATAAGGTACAACTGCTTCTTTTGCCAAGCTTGTGAAGCTCAGGATGAATTGAATGTCAGTGGTGTCTGACACTGCCAGCCCTTAGAAAGCAAGGGATTTGAGCACATCTATATTTAAGGGTGCAAATGTGACACTCTTTTTCAAGGTAGGAGAGCTTGTAAACACTGAAATAATTTTCATGGAAATGTTATACAATTCTAACCTAACAGCATCCAGATCTGGCCATTGACTGCAGCTTGTAGATCCTTGCAGGGCAGGATCTTGCTGTCAAAATGGAAGATGACATTTGCTCTCCACAACTAGAGACATATCTGCATTGCCAGCTGTTTCACATATGAGGTCATTCCTTGGGGAATCCTACTGGGGCTACTCTCACACTTAAATTTAAATGTGTGCTTAAATACTTGGCAAATCATAAAGTAAGGCCCAAATTCATGAGTGGGATTTAGGAAGCCAGGCACCTGGAAATGAGGCACTGCAAAGCTCAGCATTGTACTCCTGAAGTATCTTTCTAGATCAGGGTACTGGCACCACTCTTTTTTCCCCCACCTCTTATCTTGTTCTTGAGAAGTGTGCCTACTGGGTAAAGCATGTGATTGGGTCTAAGGAGATCTAGGTAATGATGATGAAGGTAATAATGCCTAGAGACCCTGGGCAGGGACCAAGGGGCCCCATGGTGCTAGGCATAAAACAAATAGAGGCTCTTTCCCAATATATAATAATCTAATTACAAGATGTAAGACAATAGGTGAACATAACAGACAACAGTTGTAACTCTGAGATGATTACAGTTTGTATCAATGTGTGTGTATTGTGTATGAGTGGTTCTGAATAGTGACTGAATTTACATTGGTGGTCCTGTCAATTGTATTAGTCTAAGTGGTATTTTAACTATTAAATAGCTGAGTGAAAGATGTTGTACAAGTCAATGAGGGAAGAAGGTAGCTGATGCCAAGTGGGTGCAAGCTGTGTGTGGCCTACATCTTTTAACTGTCTATACTAACAAATTGGGGAGTTCACGTACGTAGTTCCACCTGTAGTCATTCATGGAGTATCCACTCACCACTTACCTGAAGCAGTGGAGCTTTGCTTGCAAATGGCATAAAAAGTCAAACCCAGGTGGCTGGACAGGTAGGTCTGTAGTAAAACAGGCATTAGCTATGCTCTGAAGCATGCTCTTGTCACCTAGCATGCCATTTTGAGGTGACAATGAGGTTCTTCAGAAGAATTAGCCATATAGGATGTCCTCAAGTAAGATGTCCTCAAGTAAGATGTTGTCTCTGAGGACTAAACACATCTTTAGACAATGTTAGCATGATGTGGCAAGTCTCATATCATAGTACAAGATTTTTGCAGTTAACCTAAAGGAGAAATCATCTGTGGACTACATATGCTAGGCACATCAAGAGACTGAACAGCTTTCACATGAGACATCTGCATAAGGTCCTGAAAATAAAGTGGGAAGAGAAAGTATCAAACATAGAGGTACTGGAGCCTGCAAGACCGACACACTTAGAAAACGCTATCAAGAAGAAAAGGTTGTGATGGATCAGCCACATCCGGAGAATGGGAAGAGATGATATCTTCAAGAATATTTTGTATAGTGAGATTTGAGACGACTCTAGAAAGCAGGGTCGCCCTCTATGGCAGTACCACAGTGAGTGCATCTACATGTGCACATCTACTGCGCAGTAACGAAAATGTACTGTGCAGTATGGGTGCATGTCTACACATACACACCCATACTGTGCAGTAAATATGGTGACTTATACTTACTTGAGTGTAAATTTGATACCTGCATCATGTAGGTATCAGATTGACTCCCGATTAGTTATTCAGTAACACACATGTAGATGCCTTAATGCACAGTAACACTGTTTGTGTGGACTGACTTGGGACTAACTTTAGTCCCAAGTCAGTCCACACACACTGTTAATGCACTTTAACACCTGCACGTGTAGACACCGGCCTATTCCTGCTTACTGCTCAGTAAATTTAAGTTGGCGTAAATGCACGTGTAGATACGCCCAGTGTGACCAAAAATTATATGAAGCCATTCAGCATCAATATAGAAAGCTGAGAGGAGTGCACAGAATCCCATTCAAGCTGGAGAGAACATTTGGCATTGGGTGCAGCTCAACACAAAGTGGCTTTGATCCGTAGTTTCATAGTTTCTAGGGTCAGAAGGGACCTGAGTAGATCATCTAGTCTGACCCCCTGCCATGGCAGGAAAGATTACTGGGGTCAAACGACCCCAGCAAGGTGTTCATCTAGCCTCCTCTTAAAGACCCCCAGGGTAGGAGCCAGCACCACTTCTCTTGGAAGTTGGTTCCAGATCCTAGCTGCCCTGACTGTGAAGTAGCGCCTCCTGATACCTAGCCTAAATCTACCCTCTACCAGCTTGTGACCGTTATTCCTGGTCACTTGGGGGAACAGGGACTTCCCCAGTACCTGCTGATCCCCCCTGACTAGTTTGTAACAGGCCACTAAATCCCCCTTCAGCCTTCTCTTCTGGAGGCTGAACAGGTTCA
>NW_017729022.1:187944768-187952794 GCF_001723915.1 Gavialis gangeticus | reverse complement strand
AGGTTGGTCTGACAGGACCTGCCACTGATGAACCCGTGTTGGTTGCCCCTAAGCATGAAATCCCCTGCTGGCTCCTCATGGATGTGTGCCAGCATAATTTTCTCGAACAGCTTGCCTAGGATCGAAGTAAGACTAACTGGCCTGTAGTTTCCCGGGTCCTCCTTCTTCCCCTTTTTGAAGATGGGAACCACGTTGGCCCTCTTCCAGTCCTCTGGCACCACTCCAGAGCACCACGAGTTCTTGTAAAGCTGTGCCAGGGGTCCTGCAATGACCTCAGCCAATTCCTTTAGTACTCTAGTACTCCAGAGGTTGGAAGCAAAGTGAGAAAGAAGAAAGCAGTGTGCTGTAAACTTGGACTGTAACTCAGACAACATGTGGACCTGTGAAACTCATAACAAGCTGTGTTACTCTTGAATTGGGCTTGTCAGCCACAAATAGATTCATCAGGCATCTGACTAGGCCTCTTGTACACCATGATCCAAATGATTCAAGCTTGCTTACTACTAATAAGCTGAACAGTATAATAGCTGCCTACCCACTGGCAAGTGTTTTGAAGGCATCAAGGCACAAGTAAGTTTTAAGGGAGATATGAAGGAGGGCAATGTAGTGGCTGTATGGATTTTTACAGGAGCTCCTTTCATTCCTAAGGGGAAGAAGATATGCAATTGTCTGAAAGAACACTTGACTAATGCCAGTGATTGTCAGCATTATCCTTTGAAAATGTCTTTGGGCCATATTTTCAAAGTGTCTTGAAAGGGAACAGAAGGAGTTTTGGCTTAAAATAGAGGACAAATATGAAGTGCAGGAGATAAATATAGTTGAAGGGCATGAGCAAGGGAGATCTTTGCAGTTGTAGCTTTATCGCACACTCCTATTTCTTGCTTTTTCCAGTGGCTCAAATTTTGACACTTCCATAACCTGACATTCAGAGGTGCTGAATGCCTTGACCTTCATTGGTTTCATTTGGAGTTGTGGTTGTTCAGGACTTGGGAAGTGAGGCCCAATATATCCATTATTTGGTCCTCCAAATTTTTGGCACAAAAATTTTGTAATAAACTTTCTCTGCTTCACTTTCTCATCCTGCAAAGCTGGAGTAATCAGGTTTACCTCCCTCACAAAAGGATTGAGACCTAGTCCTTTTACAAAGGAACTTCCTAGATGGAGAGCTGTGTTAAAGTGTGAATTGTCCTATCCTGAAGTCAGCCATATTGAAAGGTACCATATTGATAGCCATTTCAATTCAAGCACTATCACAGTGGTTCTCAACCTTCCAAGGCACCTTTTGGAAGGAGCCAGCTCTTAGCTTTCACTAGTTTCTTGACTACAAAACAGGAATAGAGCTATTTTTCTAATGTAAAGAACTCAGAGCACAACAGGTCAGAATGTTTCTGACACTAGGGAATCCTATTTGAAATCTCTAGGTTTCTTTTGTGAATCATGTGGAGGAGTATCCATACCTGACACTGCTTGTATTGTGTGATACCCTTAAAAGGATCACATGGCACCTTAGAGTGTTGTGCCACCCTTGTTGAGAATCACTACTTCACTACAAAAATCTGTTACAGCATGGATAAGGATAGTACAGACTTTCCTGCTCTGTCCCATGCATACATAGTTCATTTTCTCAGATTTAGCTTCTATCATGAGATTACCAACAAGGTAACTCTGTAAAATGATCACATTTGACCAAGATCAGTAGAAACCAGAAAGCATTACCATATGATGGTTCTTTAATGGGCTATGGGAAATAAGAAGGTAGTTTTGGTCGAATTCAAAGTACTTATTTAGAGAAAATCATTAATATTGCAACATTTCTCATTGCATGTGTAAACAAATTAATCGTAAAAGTCCTTATGTTTTAATTAAATATAATTTTAATCTCCATTGTTGTGTATGTCTACCTTGGGTTTTTTTTAACAGTACTCTCTATACTAATGTTCTTAATCTTTCTCTTCAAGGGAATTTAAATATAGTGTCCTTTGAATTCCATTGAATTCAAAGAATATTTATTATCATAGTTGCCCTCCTGTGTACTCCTGTGAATATCCTTCCTGTAATATGACACATACAACGTTGTTTGTTACATTGTTGTTTATACAGTGCACTCAAGTGCTGTTCTGATTTGTGTTCTTATCCTTTTTAAATATATCCTACCTATTGTGTTTCCTATTATGACCACAGGCAGACATTAGGAGATAGCTTTTGAAAAAAGTACATAAGTGCCTAGAAATGCAGATTATGTCTAGGCACTGCATTTATAAGGGGGTTGCAATGTTTTTTGTAGGAAGTCAGAGAAAGGCACTCCATAGGCTGCTTGCACGTGTAAGACTAGACTGGGATATGAAAAACTGAGTGTCAAGTGCTTGATCTAAATTGGGCAGAACAAGGAGTTGATGCAGGATATCCCACATCACCTTTAATTGTCTGGGCAGTAGGCTAGCTGGT
The DNA here is from genome assembly GCF_001723915.1 of Gavialis gangeticus. Taxonomy (NCBI): domain Eukaryota; kingdom Metazoa; phylum Chordata; order Crocodylia; family Gavialidae; genus Gavialis; species Gavialis gangeticus. Next base: position 187,950,349 of record NW_017729022.1, on the reverse strand, counting down.
GTGTCTTTGGGTCTGTCTTTAGTTCTGGCCAAAATTTCATCCTGAACCAGGAAACCTTCCTTGTCTATGCTGGTTTATCCTTTCCTGCCCTTTTGTAGGAATCTGTTTCACTGGAAATTTCTCCACCATTTCAAGTGTAGACCAGGCCAAAAATGATCGTTTTATGTGACAGTTTACAACCCCACCCAGAAAAAGGTTCTTTCTTCTAAAAGCAGTTTGTCACATGTAACCACTAGGATAAAGTCTTCCTTGCTTTTTTGAGCCAATCTTTGTTACTTGTGAAATGACATAAAATACATGTCAGCTGACATCCTCATTTTCTTCCTTTGGACTATTTCCAATAACTTCAAGGGAAGTTAAATCGGGACCTTTTATACAAACCTTTTTGTATCTGTTTTCCTTCCCACTCAGTTTTGAATCATCTGAAAATCTTTTTACAAGTTCTTGCTCCCAGGATTACACTATAAACCCATGATTATAATTCTGTTTCTGTAACTGTGGACAAGAAAAATACATTTTGGCCTTGTATTACTTCTGAGAGTACTGTGACATCTCTGGTGTAGATCTTTAGTTGAGATCATTCAGCACAGAAAAGCTTGTTATTTGAATGTGTTATGCGATATCTTGGATTTGTACATAGACCAGATACTATTTGAACTGTCATTTACTTGGTCATTTCTGGTAGTCAAGCATGGGGAGGAGGGGGAAACGGAGGGAGAAACCTGGGTTTGTAACAGTAATGGTCCTTGATGTGCAGGACCTGTATTTTAATTTAAGTCTGAAGTGTAACATAAACTTAATATTCTCTCTCTCTCTCTCTCTCTCTCTCCCTCCATGAACAAAATCTCTCTAAACAAGATCTCTTTGGCATTATGCCTGTCCCTTTTATTTTATCAAGACTTATTGCTTTGCTCTAACATAGGGGCACAGACATTTTTTATCCAGCACAAAGTTTTACCATCAATACTACACTTATGGCATGTATATTTTAATATTTTATTTGGCTTGATCTATATTTGAAAGTCTTTTTGAAGTCCAGGTAAACTTACATTGGAGCCATATAGTTGAACAATAAGGGGTCAGGAGATATGTCAGTTCAGAAAGTAATTGCATTGGGCTCTTAATATACCTAAGAAGGGATTTCCCAGTGTGAATGGGCAGATCTGGAGGAAAGTGAGGGGGGCACTGCTTTCACGCTGCTCCAGAGCCTAAGGGGTGAACACTGCTGCCATTTGGCCCTTGCTTAACTGCCTCACTGAATTTGGCAGCAGGGGAAAAACAGGGATGAGTGGTGGTGTCGCATTCATTTCTCAGGCTCCGGAGCCACACAAAAGCCACTGCTCTCATAGGGTCTGCACTGACAAGCTGGACATGCTCTGCACAGATGAAGGAGGGTGCGATTGCTTCTCTCTTACCCACCCTGGATCCGCTCCTGCCCACGTGTTATGTTAAACTATTTGATGGTATAACCAGCCAGACCCAGGCACTGTAAATAATGTCCACAACAATATTTTTTTTTCCTCATTGTGACAGAATGGCACGATACGTTAATTTCCACAGCTCAGTTCAGAAGTGATTGGTTGAAAGTCTTGGCTTTTCAGACTCATTTTACTACAAAGGAGAGAATCCAGCAAGAAATAATGGCATGAGACCGAAGCTTCCTCATGTAGGTTTTTTGTACCTAGAATTTTGCCTGCAAGGATTAGATTTGGCTGCCTGCCCCTCCCCAGGGAACAGAAATAATGTCATAATCCACTTGGATTTCAGGGGACTCACCAGAGGCAACAACAGTCTTCAGGGACAACCTCTCCTTTCCCATTAACTGCCTACAACCTTTGATAGTATGTCTTCTACATCCTGTCCTTTGCCAGGAGTGAGCATGGAAAAGAAACCTGTGTAAGCTGCTGTGGACATTATTTGCAGTACCTTGTATCAAAATAGTACACTGTGGACTTGGGAGTGAAGAATCCAGTAGTGTACAGCTACTCAGTACAGCTCTATTTCTTCAAGCTACTTACCCAGTCATGGACCTAGTTCCACTGAAATCAAAAGGGGCTTTCTCACTGACACCAGTGGAGACAGGATATCACCCCTAGAGTTTGTGCTAGCTGTTCTTCCACACACTTGTGTTGACACTAATGTCCATTATGAACTCTGGCAGCAAGTCCACAGTTTTTAAAATGATAAGAAAAATGTAGGTGATATCTTCCACCAGCTCATATGTAGGATTCCATTTTTATTCTTTCAACAACACCACCTGAACTTGGTTTCTATTGTTTTTGATTGATGAAAATACAGTAACCCAGGAACTGGAAGTTCATAGATTGCTAACCTGTTAATTAAATAGGCTGGCATAGAAATGCTTCATACTATTCAACTGACATAAAATTATTGGAGGCAGAATATTGAAACTTTATGCCTATTACAGAGCTGGTATTGGCATCCAACAGAATTATTAACTAGAAAGTTACTTTATCTGAAGCAATCTTATTTGTCTATATCTTAGTTTCTTCTTCAGACTGTTAAATCCAGCAGTGGTGGCTTATTGCTGGCCTTCTGAAATGACAACATTATTTGTTTTCTTATGAGAGCATCTTCATTTCACACTCTTAAATTGATGGGATTGCTGAAAAATATTAACTTTTCCATTTTGTTTGTACTTTTTCAATGATATTGTATTGTAAACATTTATGTAATGAAGAAACTCGTTTGCTTCCAAACAAGTTGTAGTGGAAGGAGAAGGAAAGGGTGCAGAGGGATTTGATAGCTGGTTCATTAGGTTTAGCATACGATTTAGACTTTTACTTTAGTTTTCATAAAACCTGGGTGACTTTTACTTATGTAGGGGGATCAGGTAATAGTAATAATGAATGCAAAATTAATAGATCACAACTTTGAGGTTCTGACATACATCGGGGGCATCTACCCCTTGGCAGAGGGTAAATTCAGATTAGACATCAGGACGTGCTACTTCACTGTCAGGGCGGCTAGGATCTGGAACCAACTTCCAGTCGAGGTGCTGCTGGCTCCTACCCTGGGGGTCTTTAAGACAAGGCTTGACAATCACCTTGCTGGGGTCATTTGACCCCAGTACTTTTTCCTGCCATGGCAGGGGGTCGGACTTGATGATCTGCTCAGGTCCCTTCCGACCCTACAGACTATGAAACTATGAAACTACACAAGAAGCTTTATTGCAGAGTTGACTAATTAGCTCGGCAGTACATTTGCAGCACTATTAGCCAGAAATAAACTAATTAACTCTTCCATAGGATAGTACTGCTCAGCACAAGTACTACCCTACAGTGGAGTTATTTACTCTGCTGCAATGCAAGTGTAGACGGTGACCAGGCCTGGCTGGGGCACAAGGGTGCTACAGTGTGCGGGCTGCATGCCAGTGAGCCATGCATTGTAGCACCCTCATGCCCCGGCCAGCCCCTTTGCAGGAGGTTGAGGTGGGGCAGAGCAGCTCTGGGCTGGAAGGCTGAACCCCGGGCCCTCTGCCAGCTGAGGCTGCGCCACCCTGGCTCAGTGTGCTGTGGTTGTTGGAGACAGAATCTTAATTAGGTAAATGAGGGGCGTTAATCCTCTTAAGACTCCTCCTCAGTAAAAAGGGGGTGGCAGCCCCCATACTCTCGCTAGTCCAAATCTACAGCCTGGCTTATCCTAGCAAATATGTAATTAGAAATAGAGTTAAATATCAATTGGAGTTAAACAACAGGACTATATTATAACAACTAACAAAAACTGATAACATGGTACAAAACATATATACAGAACATTACAGAGAGAAAACAGATGCCAACAAGGAATGAAAGGGAAATGGAGATCAAATACACCCTCCCCCCCTCGCTTGCAACAGTATTGCAGGCACAGTTACCTTAACAACAGATTTACTTAATGTAAGAAAGAAGCACCCAACTTCATATTCTCTCCTCCCTCAGGAGTCTTTCCCCTTTACTTGGGTACTTGACCTCCATGATCAAAAGGGTGGGTGGTACGTTACCCTGGCCTAAGAGCAGATTCTTTGGAACAGCCCTGGGTCCCTCTGGATCAGGCCAAAACTGAGATGTCCTGCAATGCTCTGCTGTGAGCTTCTAGCATCAACTCAAAACCCAACTGCAGCAAGCAATCCCTCAGTCAACCAAAATGCACACGCACATCAACACAACAACAACTACCAATGACTCTACAGGCAGACATCAATCATGCCAACAACTGTCCACATGAAAACTCTCTCTAAACCTTGGGTCTAAGTTCTTTTATACCCCCAATATCACACTGCTTTTTATATGCCAATCACTTACTCAGGGGTCACATCAATAATTGATCTTATCCAATCATTGTCAAACACTCGGCTCTCGCCTAATGAAATTCTCAAGTACCTCAGACAGGTGACAATCACCTTTTTGGTGCCAAATAGTTATATAACCTAAATTGAACTGGGCATGCTCAAAAATAAAACTAGGTCACCATGTCACTGTGGGTCAGAAGTTTAAACTGTCCAGATCGTCCTGGTCTTATCATGTACTGAGCATGAGCAAGTATAAAGAAACTTCTTAACTTACGAAAACTTTGTAGCTTCCACAGAACTGCTAGGCAGGCTGGGGAACACCGCGGCTTTCAGCCTATCATGGTCCTCAGCGCGGATGTAAAAGCTGTGCCCAGGAACAACAAACTCCAGCACCAGCTGCTCCGGAGTTTATTCAGGTGCACTAATTTCATGTGTAGATGCACCCAGTGAAGAAGACTCTTATATATTCTTTCACTATCCACAAGCTTCTTTCTATGTCATAATTGTGGGTCTCCCCCACGCGCTTGGTCTCTAGGTCAATTCTTAATCCTTCTGCTCCTTTAGTAGACCTTTCATCCATCCCCATACCATTAATCCTGTTGTCCCTTAGCCTGGACTGTACCCTCATTTGCCATCTTTAGTTTTTTTCATCTTACTGAAGCTGCTTTAAAGCTCAGGTTTGGCACTGCTTTTCTACTGACTTTGTATTAAGCCTCTCTTTATACACTCATCTTTATGATGTTGCATCCAGAGTGTCATGAGGTATGTCCTGAGATAGGGAAACTCAACTAATGAGGAGATTATAGCATGTTGGCATAGGGAACTACCCAATCAGTTAAATGAGAGGCCAAAAAAGCCTCTAACAGTTCAGAAGCACACAAAATCAATTCTGGAACAAGCCAGCAGCTAGTGAAAGATTTTAGTGATGGCACAATGGGTTCGATTTCCTCCGTTTTTGTCAGTAACCTGGCAGCTGCACGGACTGAAGCTGAGCTAAAAGGATATCAAGCAGACCAGTGAGAGAAAGCATTGTGATTGTCAGTTCCCAAGTCAACCAAAAGAATGAATTAAAGGTGTGAATGGTGCAGCAAACCATTATTGCGGGAATGGTGTGCAGCTGCTAGAAATGAACCCAAGAGAACGGTACAGAAGATGGGAACAAAATGAACTGTTATAATATCTAGCTACTCTTGATCTAATAGTAATTTTCTAGCCATCAAAGTGCACTCTTTTTTTTAGTAACAGGCCTTTGAGTTATGGGCAGGAGGCTGGGGGGGGGGGGGGGGGGGG
>NW_017729022.1:187934130-187944630 GCF_001723915.1 Gavialis gangeticus | reverse complement strand
CGAGGGTGTGTGTGAAGAGGGTTACCAGGGCATCCAAAACAGAGCACTTGTTATTTTTATAGCTGAATTCAACTGAAGGAAATATTTTTATGTTTGGTGTTTCATTTGCAACAAATAAACTGCCAGCACTGAGAAAGCAGAATCAATTCCATTCTTAAGTGAAGTGTAAATCTGCTTATCTTCAGCCTAACAGGGAAACCCAACCCTATATTAAATCATATGTTTAAAAGGAAACATCTAAATGTGTATGAGAGGGCATCTGAGAACAGATCCCGGAGGGACTCCTTCAGCGACATAAGCAGGAGTCAAATAAAAGTCTGCGTCTGAAACAAAATGATGCCTGCCAGTTGAATAGGAGAAAAACTAATGCACTTCAGCTCTAGCTGATGCAGCTGCAGTTGAAAAGGATGTCATGGTCTGAGCTGTCAAACTGGCACTTAAGTCCGGACAAATGCAAGCACACAGGCAATCCAAGTCTGACACTGTCAATAAACCATTAAACCCTTGATTATATGAGATTCCAGGCCATAAAAAAATTCAATCCCTTGCTGCAACAAATAGAGATAATTTTCAACTAAAAATGTATGCAACTGAGAAAATGCTGCTTGGAGAGAGGAGTAATTACTTATATGTCTGTATCAAGTGTGTATTGAAAACAGCACCTGTTGCCTGAGAAATAAAAATAACTGTTTTAACCAAAAGAATAATCAGCTTAAGGATACATTCTGGATGTTCTAGTTAGCAAAGCAATAAAGTATATAAGTGCTAAGATATTCTGAAACAATCAGAACAGTATCCATGGAATTAAGCTTAGTTAATTAGCAAGAAAACCGAATGACTTTCATATTTTTCATTACAGGAAAAAATAAATTAAGCAATAGATCCATAAACATGGATGAAAGAGTTCAGTTTTTCTGAGACAAAATTTAAGACAATGATACATTCATGAGAGACAAAAACCTATTGTAAGGACCATTCTCATAGTAAACATTCTGCCCAGGGTAATAAAATCCTGCCTTATAAAAACCTGTTTTCTCTCTGTACAAGAGCACCAGCCTTAATATTGTTGGGGTACAAGGGAATTCTACCATGCATTAACCAGATCCTGTCTAAAATACAGAGTAACTTTGGTCATGAGTAACTTGTGCGTATATATAAGAATGGGATTTGCCAGGATTTACACAGAGTAGCTAAAAGTTGCTGGATATAGCTATGATTAATAATTATGAATCCTCTTTGGTTCTGCTTATTAGTACAGAAACAACTAAGTCTAGCTACGTGCGGTTACTTGATCGTTCTGAGGTTTAGAAAGAATTGATCCTGCAATTGTTGTTTTGCTTTTCTTTTCCAGTTTTCATCTACTGAAATATCAGTTAGTTGCAATAGCCAGTGGCAGGCTATGGCCTTGAATGACCAATGGTCTGATCTGATATCATAAGTATTATGTCCCTGCCAAAAGCAGTGGAGTAGAAGCAGCATCACAAAGTTCTTCCTTTATTGTGTTCAACCCTCCTGCAAATACTTATAATTGAACCAGCATTGTAATCTATCTGTATATCATGGCACACAGCGGGCTAAATTCTTTGCTGAGGTAAATAGATGTGACTCTTTTGACTTCAGTGGAATTTCACACGTGTGCCACTAGAGAATTTGTCCTTATTTCAAATACGGTTGTACTATGCTAATCAAACTGTAACAGGGTCTATCTGTATTCTGGCATGCTTCACTTAAAGCAGTGGTCACCAACTGGTCGATTGGGATCCACCAGTGGATCCTGGAGCCTCTTGAAGTCAATCCTGGGCTGCAGAGGCTGAGCGTGTGCGAGCATGTGAACGTGCATCCCCCTTCCTCTCAGCCCATCAGGTCAGGTGGCAGGGGAAGGGGCGGAGGCCTGGAGGGCATGTGCATGGGGGCTTGGGGTGCAAAGCCCAGTCCATCATGCACAGATCGGGAGGGCACATCCCACTCCAAAGAAGGTGCAGTGCTAGTGGCTTTAGCAGCTCTGAGGTTAGGGAGTGGGCCTGGGCTGGGGCAGGCCTTATACAGCTGGCATGGGGTGAGGCAGGGGATGGAACTGCAAGCGGCTCATCTGGGGGGCACAGGTAGGAGGGGCATGCAGCCTGGGAGGGCATGGGGGGGTGTGTTCCCCCAGTTCTGCCCGTGGGGAGGAGTGGGGTGGGCTGGGGCCAGGGCAGCGCCGGGCTCTTTCTGCCCAGGCTGTGCTCAGCCTGGGCAGCTGTGGCGGTGGCACTGGGAGCAGGGCTGCGGTGGGGGGGCTGTAGTCCCCCCTAACCCCCACTCCCAAGACTGCCGCCAAGCACAGCAAGCTGCAGGAACAGCTCAGCCTTTCCCTGCCTCTTCTCCCCTACACAAGGACATGGGGGCCGAGGACTGCTGGGTGTGGAGGTAGCTGTGGAGGTAGCTGTGCTTAGCGGCAGTGCTGGCAGCAGGGCGTGGGGGGCCCACACCCCCACCATAGCCCCACTTGAAGCACTCTTGCCATTGCTGCCCACCTGGGAAGAGCCCCATTCTGCAGCCCCAGCCTTCAGCCTGCCTCACTCTGCTCCATGGACAGACCTGGGTACATGTGCCCCTCCATGCCCTCCTGGGTTGTGTGCCCACCCCACCTGCACCCCCTGGACAAACTGCTCATGGCTCCATCCCCCGCCCTGCCCTGGCTGTGCAGGGCTTGCCCCTCCTTCACTGCCATTGGCAGGGGGCAGATAAAGGCCCCAGCGGTGAGGGAGGGAGTGGGGCTAGGGCTGGGGACTCTATCTCCCCCCCCCCGGCCCTTTGCCCTCCCCTCCCCACAGACTTACATGCTGGGTGGAGGGTGGGGAGTAGATCTTCAGTTCCTTTTAAATTCCAAAAGTGAGGTTGGAGTCAACTGACTTAAAACATGATTACCATGCAGGCTTGGACTGATCAAAAAAGCGAAGAGCCCAGTGTTATACCCTCCAAAGCTCCCCCGGGATGCCCCAGTGGTGGGAGCCTCTCCCCGCTCCATGCCCCTGGATGAGCTGCTCATGGCTCCATCCTGTGCCCTGCCTCACCCCAGCTCCCCTCGCCCTATGGCCCTTTTCCCTCCCTTCCCCATAGACTTACCTGCTGGGTGGAGGGTAAATATTCAGTTCCTTTTAAATTCCAAAAGTGATCTCCAACCTAAAAAGGTTGGAGACTACTGACTTAAAACATGATTATCATGCAGGCTTGAACTGATCAAAAAAGCGAAGAGCCCAGCGTTACCCCCAACCCCAGCCCACAGCAGCAGCCTGCCCTCAGCTCATGCACATATCTGGGGGGCACATGCCCCCCAAAGCTCCCCCAGGATGCACCAGCAAGTGGGAGCCATCCTCCCACACCCCTGGATGAACTGCTCATGGCTTCATCCTGTGCCCCACCCCACTCCATCTGCCCCTGCCACAGCCCCATTCCCACTTCCTCCCTCAACGCAGGGGCCTCAATCTGCCCCACCATACCCTTGCTCTCCCCTGCCCCTTTCCCCGCAATAGACTTATCAGCCGGACATTGCTCTCCAAGTTGCCAGGCTGCGTGTATACACACAGCATTTATAGGTGACATTATCGGCCACATCAGCCAAAAAAAAAGCTGATTGCTGATAATGTCAATTTTGCTTTTATCAGTGCTGATATACTAGGAACTGATGTATCGGCGCACCTCTAGTTTTTCTGTTTTCTAGACAGCAATTTTGCTAGGTGACTCCAAATGTAACAGTCTAGGAAGACTTGAACATCAGTGAAGGAATATGTGCCCTGTTGATTGCTCAAGGTAAAAACACCAGTCCAAAAAAAGAACTGTGTCTGTCAGCAATGGTTACATGTATGCAGACTGACAGCCACATTTTAATTCACATAAAACTAAGCTAAAGGTAATCTCTCTTTGGCTAGGTACAGATAATCAAAAAGCCCGAGGCTGAATTGATTCAGTCTTTGCAAATTAATTTAAACTGCACAGATTAAATTGAAACAGAAGTGAAGAGACATTTACCTTTGATTCAGGAAATGCAGCCACCTGCGTGCAGTGGCTCAGGCCAGAAGTCGGGGGGACGCAAAAGCACCGCTCTCTGGCTATGTGTTTGCTTCGTCTTCCTGCTGTGAGAGGCCCTGGGGATTTGTAGTTGAGAATTACAGCAGCAGGACTGTGCAGGGTTGTTCATCACTTCCCCTTCCTGCCTCCAGGTGCTTCTCGGATTTAGAGTTCACAGGTGCAGCCAGCAGTAAGCATGAGTGGGGGAAGGGGTGTTTGACATCCTCCCCCCTCCCTGGCCCCATCCCGGCTTTACCTCTCCCCTCTTGTCAGCTAGCCCTCCCTACTCCAGCTAGGGAGCAGAGGGAAATGACCAGCCCCATTCTCTGGTGCAGACGGCCCAGCCCAGCCCAGCCAAGGGCTGGAAATGCATGCAGGGATGCTGGGGGACTGTGATTTAACTTACACCAGGAAGGGGTCTTGGACAGAAGTTTTAAAAAACAGTTTGGCCCAAATCACTTAAGTCTGATACTAGATTCAATAAGGTGTATCTTAAACCAGTTTCAGCCATTTGAACCTACTTTTTGTCCAGTGAGCTTCTGTTCTGTTATAGGTTTAAACCAGTTTCTGATCACTTAAACCAGTTCATGTGTAACTTCTGTCCCTAGCCGTGCTGTTTTATGGGTATATGTAGACTGCAGACTTACTCACTGGGTTTTAACTCAAATCTTCTGACTCCTTTTACACAAAATGCTTATACTTGGGCACGTAGGTCTTGAAACCAAGCTCACCTGCACAGCTAGCAATATGATTTAAACTCTGGGCTGTGCACTAAAATGGGCTCTGGCTCACCCATGTTATGGTACAAAGAAAGGTAAGGTGGCACCTTAGAGACTACTCGTTCAGGGAGGCATGAAATTTCATAGGCAAAAACCTACTTCCTCAGATGCTAGGAATGGACTTCCTATTTTATGGTAAGAAGATGCTGCTAACCTTGTGTAGAAGTGTTCATTCTTTGGTAGTCCTCCAGTACTATCCCACAGTTCTGTACTACCACTCACTTCCCACATGCTTCCTGTGTTCCAGAAGCTACAATAAACACCTGTGTGGCATTCAATCCTTCATTCCACATGGCTGTTTGCTGTACAGGTTAAGTCAGCCCTGCAAAAAGCATTGTAAGATGCCTTCCCAGTAGAGGTACACCGACACATTGGTCTGATATTGGATCAGCACTGATATAAAAAAAATTGTCTATATCAGAAATCGGCCTGATATGCCTGGTATTTTGGCCAATAAATGGCCCATGAATGCATGCAGTCACAGCATGCAGTGAGGAGCATAGCTGGCAGCGTGGAGAGCTGTGTGCAGTTGGCAAGTCTGTTGTGGTGGAAAGGGAGGGGCATGGGGGTGCAGATCAAGGCCCCTGTGGTGAGGAGGGTGTGGGGCTGGGGCAGGTGCAGGTGCTGCCTAGCCGGAGGGGGAAGGAGGGCACGGGATGGAGTTGCGACTCAACCGGGAGGGGAGGGAGGGGTATGGGCTCCCGCTGCTGTGTGCAGCTCATTTGGCTGCTCAGCTGGTGGCTCCCACTGCAGCTTCCACTACACATCCAGAAGGGCATAGGGGAGGGGGTGTGTGCTCCTGGATCTGTATAGGGTGGGTGGTGGTGGTGCTGGGAGGGGGGCTATGGGGTGGCTACAACAATATTTGGTGTGGCTGCAGCCCTCCACGTAGCTCCCTCTTAGCACTACCGCCTCGGTACCAGTCTACATCTGCAGCCCACCTTGCTCAAATCTCGCATAGATCTGGGGCACAGCCGCCGCCCTGCCCATGCCCTCCTGGGGTGCGCACAGCAGCAAGAGCCACCCCCCCACGCCCCTCAGACAGCCACAGCTCCATCCCATGCCCTGCCTGCTCCGTCTGAGCAACGCCTGCCCCAGCCCCAGCCCCACTCCCTTCTTCACTGCAGGGACCTTGATCTGCCCCTCCATGCCCCTTCCCTCTCCCCTTCCACCACAACAGACTTACCAGCTGCATGCAGCTGTATCAGAAATTGGATTGGTATCCGCCGATATGCCTCGTTAAAAATTGGCTATCAGTATTGGCCCCAAATTCTATATCAGTGCACCCCTACTTCCCAGTGTACCACTAGCTGGGCAGAGACTCATGTCAGATCTCTGGTTTACCTGCGGTTGTTGTTTGGCAGAGAGTAGTTTTAGAAGTGTCATGTTGCTGTTGTTATCCTTTACGTGTGTCACTGCCTCCTCCTGAAGATTCAAAACTGCTTCTGGAATGCCATCCACCATCTCCCATGACCTCCGTCTGTATCCTGCAGCAGTATCAGTGCAGCTACAGTTGGGAGCAGCTTATCCAGCACTGCTGGATCCCTGCCTTTTTCCAACTGGTGCCAGATGGAAGTGAGGAACACAGGGATCCAGAAGTGCTTGAGTTAAAATATATTAGCAATTTGAGAACACTCCTACACAGGGCTTTGGAAAGGATAGAAAGGATCTGACAACATGTTGTGAACCAATCTCCAGAGTGTCTCAAGTTCAGGAGAGCCGCAGAAATCCTAATGCCAGGCTTGGGTAACTGTAATTTCAGTGTGGACACAACTACATGAATCTGAGTTTCATGTGACTGCGGTGTGGATGCTAGCTTGGGAAGTCCTGGTGCACATTGCTGTGAGCTGGCACCTAGGTATTCTCTGCAATGTATGCGCAGGAGCAGACTTCTAGAGTTACTCAATCAGTCACGTAAATGAAACACAATACATGCACTCGAGGCCAAGGCTCATAGAAGTCTGTTGACTTCAGTTGACATTGGATCAGTGCCTGAGCCATGCTCATAGTACTGGAAAGTACTAGTCTAATGGAAAAAAACAAAACAAAAGGAAGCTGTCTCAAGGAAACAGAATTTAAGGTGACATCCACAGCTACTGCAAAATATCAGAGGATAATTTTGATTAAGAACATTACAAAACTATTTGGTCAGATCAGGCACAAATATGCAGAAAATGGATACCTCATGTGATAAAATCTGGTCAGGAATATGCCCTTGGGAGCAGCACCTAGTCCAGCTGGAAGCTTCAAGAATACAGATGTCATATGGGGGGATCAGCTACATAAATACTGATTCCCTCTAATAACACAGAGAAAGGGCAGACTGTCCCAGAATCACTATATAAGACAAGGTTTTTGTAATATGTAATAATCTGGACAAGGATTTTAGTTTCATTCTCAGAATAGAGTGACACACAATGACTATATTTCAAACAATGCTAATAACAAGTGCAAATAAGAAAGATTGCAGAGTTATGTGTGGTGAAACTGCAAGGATTCTCATCTTGGCTGAGCAGATCAAGTGCGTTTAAGTATACTTACGCAGTTATGCACTGGGAGAAGACTGAAAATACATCAGTGGAACAATCCTGCATTGTCAGGGGACTGGAAGAGCCTATGACCCACAGTCCCATTTCTGTCTAATTTCTGTGGTTATGGCTTCCATCAATAACAGTGTTGCACACTAATTTGGCAATGTATATATAGAATACAATGGAATTGTTTAGGATTGTTGTTCCAATAGCTCAAATCACTAGAAGAAGAAAATTAGACCATACGAGAAGCAGAAGTAGTGAAGCTAGGATATTTTATATCGGATTGGACCAGTATCACTATCTTGTCTCTGGATCCAAATCCTGGTTATACTGTGAGCAAAAACTAGTTCTCATTTTACATCAGGCACACTGACAGTTTTATGCTGATACATAGTACACAATGATAGAATTTTAATTGGTATTAATACAAAGATTTTCTGTTTTTTACAGGTCATTATTAGACTGAAGCAGCTCAGATTAGTTCTGTGTTTGAAAGTTAATATATTACATCTAAGTAGCCATACAACTAAAGATTGTGATCAAGATTTATTTTGCAATTAATGCGGGTTTTTTGTCCTGCACTTGAAATCCTATGAACTATAAGAATAATAAATTAATTTACTTAGAGTAGGATAAAGCATAAATGTCTTTACTAATTACATCAGCTGAAAAAATCATCTTGTTTGTTCAATGTTTATTAGTTTGTCTTTTTGAAGTGATTGTTGTCTGATATATTGGAGTGGTTTGTAATATGCTAGAGTGCAAAGTATCTTTGCCATGGAAGATCTTGTCAGTGTTGCTAAGTTTCCTACCTCTTCCTCAGAGACACTTGCTTTCAGTGAAGGTGAAGCACTACTGTGTAGGAACAGTTCCACTTGTTTCACCTTGTTTTCACCCATTTGATTATCATGGTGCAGGCTCACTCAGGACAAGAGAGAGGTTTATGTCTGGGAGCCATATTCTGGCAGGCAGCAACAAGTTCTACCTCTACTTAGGGTTTTTCCCTGGACCAGTGGAGGGTAGTTGTGATGTAGAGGATGCATTCTGTGTCCTTAGTACCTTTGGCTTATCCCTGGAACAGTTCCTTCCATCCTCAACATTGGAAGTGGGATATAGTTAGTGTAGGTCCCAGTGTTTGCACACTCACAGCATCAGGGAGTTCCTTTTTGAGTATGGAATTTTTCATTGATGATCTGTAACCAAAATCCAAGATTTTTGTGCTTCCTGAATAATGGTGGGGAAAGCAATGGCAGGAGGACAAGTTGCAGGGAAAGAAGTGGGAAGAAGTGTTCATGGCAAAACTCATTCTAAAGAATGGCTCGGAAATGGACCCCTTGAAGCAAGGGGATGTGATTGTGGAATCAAGTAAGGATATGCAGGCAGCCAGACCTCCACCATCTTAGCTCCCCACAGTGTCTGTCCCATCCTTCCACATACCCCAGTTGCTGCTTGACCTCCTTGCCTGCCCCCCTTCCACCACAGCTTACCCTATATAGTAGTTTTGATTCTGGTTTCATCTCTAGCCCCAGGCATAGAGCACATGGTGGCTTCAGCCCCATTCCTAACCAGGCAGGCAGTGGCTCTGGTCCTGCCGCAGCAGCTCCCTTGGTACTGCATGGTCTCCCCTATGCTTTTTTTAGCTGCACACTGTGCTCCCTTCCCTGTCCCTTGCAGTCTCCCCTACTGCATGAGGAACTGCAGCCCTGGCCAGGCAGCAGGAGCAGCAACAGCCCTGGTCTCAGACAGGTAGCATCTACTTCTCCAACTCGGATCCTGGTATTGGGGCTGGGCCTGGGCCTGGGTCAGGGCCAGATCCAAAGTTAGAGCCACAGCTAGAGCTTCAGCAGCAGCCTGATCTGGACCAGTGCTTGAATCCAAGATGAGATTTTTCTCCCTAAAGCACAAAAAATACACATTTTGGATTCAGGTAAGTACAGTATACAAGATATTTCCCTATGCTTCGCTTTTAAGGAGGGAATTATTTTTAGGTTCTTTTATCTTCCAATTTATATAACCAACTACTTTGTGAAATTTTTGGACCACATCCACAATGCTCCAGGAAATATAACCCTGAGTTCACGGTGCAGGGTCCTAATGTACTTTATTTCAGCATTCACATCAGCATTAACAAAAATTCAAAAGATGAGATTAATGTAGCATTGAATTTGTCAGTTCAAATGCTGGAAAGTTAAGAAATGAAAATGACAGCCCTTGGCCATTAGAACATGGTATAGATCTGTCCCAGGGAAGTCAATGGGAGTTTTGCTGTTAACTTTTCTTTAGAATTACTAGTTCATCCTGTACATTTTCAGCCTCTCCTTCTTTTGCATCCATCACTGCCTCTTTCACTCCTCCTTTCCATCAAGCTCGTAGCAGCAGAACATACAAATATTTACTCTACACTTGAATATTGTTGTCATCAGCAATCCCTCAATATGAGGCTATTAATCTTTCAGTAAAAAGGGAAGTCATTGGTGAGTCTGTAGATGACTGAGGAGACAGAGCTGGGATCCACATATTCAGTTGCAGATGTGGCAAACAGTTCCGGAAGAAGGGAGTAGATCCTGGTGATGTCAGTTCCCAGATCTTTTCCTTTGTCTCTCAGTGAGGCGAATTTGCTTAGAAAAGCAATCTCTTGTCATATATCATGGTGTCACTGGGGATAATTCAGTGCTCGAGTCTCCCAGGTAGTGATATGAATATTGCATTTCTTCAGATTGAATTTCTTATTTTGCCTGCTTCGAGAGTGGAGATCATCTGTGAGTCAGGAATATAGGACCTGTTATAGGAGCCAGCTGTCTGGCATCCTTAGGAAATGCACTGTCCAATAGAGCTGGTGCTATGTAAACATGACTTCTACACTGGTGTTGTTTGCTTGAACCAAAACACTGACATTAGTTCTTCTGTCCTTCTAACTAATATGAAGGATTTTCAAAAGATACCACTGATAGTAATGTTCCAAAGCTTTCAGATTTTTCTGATACGTCCTATAAATTTCATACCTATACAACAGAGAAGGGATGACAACAGTTTGGTAGATGAGAAGTTTGGTTTGGGTCCAGATGTTTCATAGTTTCATAGTTTCTAGGGTCAGAAGGGACCTGAGAAGATCCTCTAGTTCGACCCCCTGCCGTGGCAGG
>NW_017729022.1:187899427-187934002 GCF_001723915.1 Gavialis gangeticus | reverse complement strand
CCTTCTGATCCCCCCTGACCAGTTTATAACAGGCCACAAGATCCCCCCTCAGCCTTCTCTTGTGGAGGCTGAACAGGTTCAGGTCCCGTAGTCTCTCCTCATAGGGCCTGCCCTGCAGTCCCCTGATCATGCGAGTTCATGATCATTGGAGACATGCAGAGCTGACCCAAGGGGTGTGGGGCCTGGGGCATATCAGCCTGTGTGGGGCCAGTGGGTGGGGGTGGCGACTGCCTGCAGAACCCAGCGGCAGTGTCAACAGTAGGCGGGGTAGTGATGAGTGGCTGGAGCCAGCAGCACCCAGAATTGGCAGAGCTGGCAGTGCTCTGCAGCAGTGGTGCATGATGGCCTCAGTGGGGCTGTACGGCACTGCTCACGGGGCCCCTCAAAGCGCAGGGCCTGGGGCAGTCATCCCAATTTGCCCTCCCTTAGGGACAGCCCTGGAGACATGATTTCAGAGACCTTCAGAAGTAGCACTGATAGATATTATCTGATGTTTCATATAATTATCTCTGTTTACTTTTTTGGAAAGGTGGCTACCCAGGCAGGGGAAATGCTCAGTATTCTTCAAGCATATGTGTGGAGGAGCAACTGGCTGGTTTGGGGTGGGTTGGTAAAGTGTTTTGGTGTTTATTAAGCTGACAGTGAATCAAAGCATTTCATACACTTCACAGAAAAAATCAAGAGTGACCTGGAGTTCTTCAATTGCGTAGGCACACACAACACAATTGTCAGTGTATTGGAGATCAGTAATGGAGGCATTTGTCATCTTAAATTTGGAACAAAACAGGCTGATGTTAAAGAGATTTCTATCCATGTGAAGCTGGATGCTAATACCAGATGGAAAGTTATCAGCAATGAGATGTAGAATAGCTGTGAGACAGTTGGAAAAAGTGTTGGTGCAATCACATATCCTTACTTGATTCCACAATCACATTCCCTTGCTTGAAGGGGTCCATTTCTGAGCTGTTCTTTAGAATGATTGTTGCCATGCTGTCATGAACGAGTCTGATAATAGTAACCAATTTTTGTGGGCATCCAAATTGCATCAGGATCTTCCAGAGGGCCCCTCTGATTGAATCAAAGGCCTTAGGTTAATAAAGACCATGTAAATATCTTGATTTTGCTCACAGCACTTCTGCTTCTGTATAGCAGCAAAGATCATACCTGCTGTACCTGTGAGTGGCCTGAAACCCACCAGGACTTAGGTGTAGGAAAGTGAGTCTATTGAAGAGATTGCAGGCAAGGATCTTCCCAGCTGTGGACAGGAATGCAATGCAACAGTAATTGTTGAAATCTGACATATCTCCTTTCTTGAATATGGTAATGATTCTATTCTGGCATCTCAAGTCTCTGGAAATCTGTTCATGTTTCCAGATATTTATAATAGTGACATATAGCTGGAGAGAGAGCATTTTTCCACATTGTTTATAACTTTCAATGTGGTGTTATATGCTTTGTTGTTCTTCATCTGCTTAATGGCTTTCAAGGCTTTCTTGATAAATTGGTGGATCTGCAAGGTAGTCCTTTGCAGAATGGCTTTGATGTTATTGTCTTCCATATTAGACTGTCAGATTAGGAGCTCTTGGAAGTGCTTCTTCCACCATGCGTTAATGGTGGTGCTGTCTTTAAAGACTGTTGTTCCATCCTTTGACAAAGCAATAAATGGAAAACTTCATGGATGTACCTACCCCCACATCCTTTGATCTCAGAGGGGTGATTCCTCAAGTGCTTGGCCCCGTATATAGTTTTTGTTGCACTGAAGAAACTATGCATGTCATGGCTATTGACATCTCTTTTGCTTGTTCTTTCCCCACTTGTTCATTTTGTTCTTGAATTTTCTTCTGGGTCTCAACTTGAATGTGTTGATAAGTGTCTTGCTTTTGTTTGTGGTTGGTGTCATTCCACCAAACTTTCAAGGCTGTTCTTTTTCTATCAGTGAGAGCTTGTGTTTCCCTACCATTCTCTGCAAACCAGTCCTGATGTTTCTTTGTGGAGAAGCCTAGAGATTCTTCACACGTTTCATGGTTGCCTTTTTTTGAGGCTCTCCCAATGATCAATGGTGTCAAGATCATCACCAGGGAGGTTGGAGAGATTCTCACTGAGACTGCTGGAAATGTTTGCTCTTAGGAGGGTTTTTCAAACACTCTATTGACCCTCTTCCTTGATTGCTTCTTACATTTACATTGTTCTGAGGTGATATGAATTGACATGATGGAATGCATCAGATGATGATCTGTCCAGTAGTTGTCTGCACTGGTCATAGCTCTGGTGATATGGACCTCACAGTGGTCCTAGATATGCACATAGTCAGTCGTCAACCAGTTACCACTGTTTTGAATGGGGGTACATCCATGAAGTTTTCCATTTATTTCTTTGGCAGAGCAAGGAGTTTATAATGATGAGATCATATCCTGAACCCTTGCCCAGAAGAAGAATTCCATTTCAAATGACTTTCCTCATCCCTTCTTTTTTGAGTGTTCCTTTCCATAGCTCAGAGCCCTTGCCTACTCCAGCACTGCAATAGCCAGCAAAAATTATCTCCTCTTCTTTGAGGACAGGTGATAGAACTTGGTTGAATTTAGCATAGAATTCTTCTTTTGTTTCATGACCTGCATCGAGGGTCAGGGCATGTGCACTAATGATTTTGCATGTTGTCTGTTGGCCAGTTGAAGATGAAGGGTCATGAGATGGTCAGTGGGTGCATTTACTTGTGTACTTTAATGCACAGTATCCTGTTCTCTTGTGCATTAAAGCATCATGTCAAAAACAGTGCTAATGCCCTCATGCACAGCAGAATTAGTTTACTGCATGTTAAGCATCACTAAAAAGATGTTTGCTTTTGCTACTGCACACTAGGGCAGCCTAATGCACCTTTGTGAAGTACATCATATTACTTTATATTAGAGGACATTTCAACACATACATTTGTCTGCTCTGACACACTGGAGATCTGGTGCGTCAGAGCAGACTCAATTAACCTTCAACGTGTTTTAGGTCAAAAGTGTGCTGCTGCCATTTTCTCAGGGCTGACGCACATTTCACCATTTATACAAATGCATGCGCTACAGCGCAAGCATGTGTACAAATGCCCAGAGGTCCAAAACTTAATGCACAGTAACAAAAGCACATTAATGACTGTGTAGACATGCCCAGTGATGCTGAGGGGACATTCCAGCATCTAAGTAACAGCCTTGGTCTTGATAGGAAAACCAATGTTATGGATGTGTCTGACTTTTCCTTCCCAAGAGAAGGAAAGCGTTTATATCTCTATAGAGATATAAAAAAATAATCTTGTGTACTAGGACTGTGCACATAAATAAAGATTTGCTAGATCGGCCTTTTGTGCTTGATCTAATTCTGAGTATTAATGGGCTAGCTAAGGCAAACTAAAATAAATTTGGTACATTGCAGAATGGTTCATAAACCAGGAGATTTTAGGTTACATCTTCCGCTGCAGTAAATGGCAATGAGTTTAGTGGAGTAATATCCATTTACGCCAGCCAAGGATCTGGCCCTTAAGCTCTGAAATGTAAATCAAAGCATAAAACTGAGACGTAACAATCTTGTAAAATATGCTAAGAATCCAGAAGTTGTTACAATAGAAAATGGCAGAAGTTAAAAGCATTTTGAGTATGACTATGTATGGGCAGCTTCTACAAGCTGGGTTGGCATTTATGTTTAGGTGCAGCAAATTACTGCTGCTGCTATTGGAAGTGTAGAGACAAATCTGGAGAAAGTGTGGCTGGAGGGGTGATGAGAGAGTAAAGTCTTTCTCCAGGAAGAGTGCCAAGAAAGTGATTGCTCTTCTGCTGGAGAAGGCACTGAATATCTCTCCAAGAATGGTGTGTTACCAGGTGGAGAGTGCTGCAATAGAAAGCCCTTTCTAAGGATATGGTTAATTAGGACAAGCTTTTGCAACTTCTCTATGCTTATCTGAACCAATCTTTGTGAATCATTAGATATGCAGCCAGTACTAGTTATGACAAGACTTATATAGCAGGGAACATAAAACCTCAGACCACCTTTTCCCCTCTCATCTTACAACACTATATTTAGTCCAGTACCTCACTAATCATTTCTGACAAATGTCTATGTATTTTTTCATGTTCTGTAAATTCAGACACATTATCTATGTGTGCACATTTTAGGTTACTGCAGTCTCAGACAGCAGTAAGTAACACCTCATATATTGTCATTTTTTATTTTATGGACTGGCTGACAGGAGAAGTGATTAGGATGTAATAGGATTCTAGCAGGCTGGATCCTTAGTTGATTTAAATTGAAGAACTCCACTGGAAGCAATGCAGATATGTGGGCTTATATCAGCTCTGGGTATGGCCCAGAACATCCACAGACCTGTCCTTTAGAGATCAAAGGCCTAATTCTCCTCTTTACCATTTTCAAGCTGATATAACTCAAGT
Source organism: Gavialis gangeticus (assembly GCF_001723915.1). Classification (NCBI taxonomy): domain Eukaryota; kingdom Metazoa; phylum Chordata; order Crocodylia; family Gavialidae; genus Gavialis; species Gavialis gangeticus. Next base: position 187,929,581 of record NW_017729022.1, on the reverse strand, counting down.
TACAGTTGATGGTGTTATACTAGCATAAAGAAGGTGGAGTGAGTTGTTTAGTCAGGAGCCAAAGGATAGCTGATTTTGAGCACAGTAAGAGGGGATGGAAGAGTCCTGGTTGCACTTTTTTACTGAGAAGAATGCAGGAAAGTAGGGAAATGGATCTTTCCTATTAAAGTTGAACAGTAGGGGTGTGCAAAGCGGGCCCTATTTGATTTGGATTCATTGTGAATCAGGGACAGTGATCTGATTTGTTGATTTGGATCGCTGCCCAGATTCGATTTGGCCGAATCTGAAGATTCAATGCTAATTTGGAGAATCAGCGATTTGGACATAGACACAGCTTTAAGTGTTTTTTCTATATACCTTGAGAAGTGCTTCTCGTCCATTTCTGGGTCTGCTGCTGAGTGTGCTGAGGAGCCTCCCGTGCTTCTGCGGGACACTCCCAAGTGCCCCACCATCTCAGCATTCATGAGCCACATGCTACCTTGAGGTATGTAGAAGAAACATTTAAAGCTGTGTCTATGTCCGAATCGCTGAATCTTTTCAAATTTCTCTGAATCGATTCAGAGGGTTCCAATTTGATTTGGATAGATTAAAGGGTCCTCTGATTTGATTCAGATTCAGAGATTTGGCCACCGAATTGGGCCAAATCTCTACCGAACCACATCAGGGACCGAAGCTTCGCACAGCCCTATTGAACTGGTGTTATATCCTATCCCATGCAGAGTTTTTAGATGCTGTTTTCTAATTGTAGAATTTCTATATAGCCCAAGACTGGCAAGGTCCTCTGGATAGAAAAAATTGATTTTGGCTGCTTTCAATTCAAGGTAATTTCTGTTTGTTTTTGACCAAATTTGTTGCCCCAGAAATCAGTGGGAGCAAGACTGGAAACCATATGTCTCATTCTCGAGGGTGGAGATAGCCCTGGGAACTTAAGAGTGGTGATATCTTTAGCTCTCATATTTGAAGGAAATTCTTGTTCCACTTAATCATCTTAGTGAGATGACTTGATAAGGTGAGCAGGGCTTACATCGATAGATATGTATGCATAGGAAAATGAAAGTGGGATTGTAGCACATGCTAGCCTACCAGAGGTAGTTTGATTTAGCTGGCACTGGTAAAAATAGCAGTGAAGAACAGCATGTGTTAGCAACCAGAGTATAAGTCCTTTGAGGACCCTGAATGCACTCTGGTTGCTGGCCTATCTATAGTCTGTGATGCCACCTCTACATTGCTACTCTTGCCTTGCTTAGATAAGAGCTGGCATTATAGCACGTGCTACAGTAATCAGATTTTCATTTTTCGGTGTGGCCATAACCTGTGATCAGATCTTTTATCTGTGGTTTTGCAACAGTGACACCTGGAGTTCATTAAAATATTTGTATGAGTGCTTATAAAATAGGTATGCCAGTGCAAGCCCAGGAAGTTTAGACTAGGGATTAGTAGAAATTGATCTACCTTACTCTCCTTCAAGACTATTTGTGTTGTGGGGCAGCAACCAACCTAAGCATCATTTGGAGTACAGTAGATTCTAAATCAACTAAGGACTTGAATGGATTCTGCCAGGACTTAAGGGCTTAGTGCCAATACTGTAAGTAGATTATCTGCTGTTATCCTAGAGAGTAACAGTTCTGAACCTTTAAGGTGCATTTAGGAGAAGGAACCTGCTATGACTACACCAAATAAGACATCTCGTGTCATATGCAGGCTCTGATGTTAGTTGACCCAAGCAGATCTGTGTGTATAATGTGAGCTTTTTTTTCTTTTTAATTTTAGAATCTACCTTGTCCTATGTTAGGCAGCTGGAGGCAAGAGTAAGACAGCTGGAGGAGGAAAATCGCATGCTACCCCAGGTGGGTGACTTCCTATTGATAGGAACAGTAGCTGATAGCTAGACAGTAACACTTGAGTCTTAGTGTTTAAGATAAAATCAGTGTTTTCTGTAATTTTACATTGATGTAATTGAACACACGCAGTGATCAAAGGCTCTCATTCCAGTAATCAAAAGCTCTCACTTCCTTTTTGTTTTCATTTTTCATTAATGATTCTAGTGAGGAATTTCTACTGGTGTGTTTAAGACTATGACAACACTTCTGTGCATTTTTCTTGTATCTGTTGCCACCTTGATAATAAAGAGTTTACTAGGGATAATACATTTATTATAATTAACAATCAATTAAGATGCTTTAAATGATAGACAACTGACCCTTTGTATTTACAGTTTCATTCTAACAGTCTCTTTATTTCTTTACCATAAACCCTTGTTGTTTCAAATGCTTTTTTTTTGGTTAACCAAAAACTAATTTGAATTGTAAATAGAAATTTTTCAAGTAATTAAATAATAACTTGATTATATCTACTTGTGATGTTTTTACAATTGCATGATATGCTTAAAAGAGAGGCTGAAGTTCAATTAAAAAATAAACATAAAGATGAAGGTTTTTTTTCCATTTGAAATTAAAGTTTTCTTTGGATAGGCATTTGTTTTCATTTTAAACATTTTTTTCTTTATTAGAAAAAGTTAGACATTTATTGTATTTCAGTATATAAGATTAACTATTACTGAAGTAGCATGTGTACAGTAATAATGCATTATGCTTTATTATTTTGTATTTATTTTATATTGATTTATTGGGGGGAAATTAGTAATTTTTTTTTAAATTGAGGATTTTGTCTACTTTAAAAAGCAAACCTGTGTAGTACCAGTTTAAATGATGAGCTTGTTTGGATTAACTTTTGTTGTATTTATTCAGAACATTGTCTTTAGAATGTAAAATCCAAGATAGTGGTGAATTGAAGGGGAAGTAGAATCTACTGAGGAATTTATTCATTTATATACACCGTTATATATACCACAGACACAAATGCATTATGTAAAAGAGCTTAGGATTTAGTTTTGTGATGTCCTTTGCTAGTATAGATTTTAAACTATGTTTTGTTGTGTCAGTAGGCTAATTGTAAGAAAGGCTTCCTTATTTAGCTGCTGGCTTATTATCTGACCTCGAGCAAGTCATTTTACTTCTTGGAACCTTAGCTTATCCATCTGAAAAACAGGCATTACCAAGGGGTAATGAGAATTATTTAATACTATACTGATAAAAGGCTGTAGGGCTTTTAATAGGAAAGCCATTGTGTGATATATAATGTCACAACTTTATTGTCTTGTTAAGCAAGATGTTTGAGGCAAATAAGTGATTGACTGACTAGAAAACACCATCTGTAGTTTTTCTTGCAGGTGGAGCAGCAATAGCAGACAGGAACTATTGTAGGGCTAAGATTGTCAGAAGTGATAGGCAGGCAAGGGTCTTTGAATAGATGTGATATCTTTTATTAGACCAACTGAGAGATTGGAAAAAAGTTCTTAGCAAGCTTTCGGGCGCAGTCACAACTTTCAGCTTCTCTCATTCCTTGGAGTCTCAGAACAGCAGAGACTCCCCATGCCTGAACAAGGGTGACTGTGCCCGAAAACTTGCTAAGAACTTTTTTCCAGTCTCTCAGTTGGTCTAATAAAAGATATTGCATCGACTCAAAGAACATTGCCTGCCTATGTCCTTAGACCAACACAGCTACAACCAAAAACCTCAGAAGTGACAGGAAATTTCACCTACTGCCATTTAAGAGGTGCACAAATTGAGGCCCACTATGAGGGCAGTGTGATTTCAGAAAGTATGGAACAGCCATCTTCTATAAATCCAGCCCGGTTAAGGTGTCTCAGGCTGGGGATTCAAAATCACTAATCCTTTTAGGAAAATGATCACAAAGTCTATAGCAGACCCAAAACACTCTGAGATATGCAAGGGGACTAATTAGACCAGCAAAAAAGTCTGTGTCATGCCTTCTGTTGACAAATATATGTGGTATGGCTAGAGGGTGGAGACAGTCTTCTGGCTTGATTCTGGCTTGATTTTATTTATTTTTTTTTAGCACTAGGACTAAGAGGATGCAACTAGTTTTGTCAAATCCCAATAAATGCTGTATCATCAGAAATGATGAGAATGACACGTGAGTTTGTGTGTCACTCCCAGCACGTCTCGTTCAACCTGAAAATGTTATTGCCTTCAAGAGAGGAAGAAAGAAAAGGCCTCCAGCCTATACTGAAGTCACATTTGATTATGTTGTGTTCCATAATGGTACCAAATGGGGAACCAGCCCAGAATCATTTTCTACAAAGGTTTCTCGTAGGTCATTAGGTGAGTTTTCTTGTTCAGGGCACCATTCCCTATGACCTCTTTCCATCCCTTTAAGGTTGGCAATATTAAAAGAGCAGCAGTGGCTAGACTTGTCTTATTTATGGGCTTGTTGTCAGTATGGGCAACATGCTGAACACAGTTTCAGAAGCTCCTTGTGTTGAACTAACTTTGTTTCTGATGAGTTCAGGGAGAGTTTTATGGGAGTTAGGTTAATGCTGAATACTTCAGCAAATCCAAAAAATGACTAATTCACTAGACATCAAATGAGGATCTTATTCCACTATAGGCATTGTTTAATTAAAGTGCTGTGTCTTAAATTCCCATCCATGTTGCAGGAAGGGACTTTCTACAAGAATTCTGTTTTTTATTGGAAGTAACCCTGATGAATAGGTGGAATTTTAAAATGTTGAGACTGTATATATCAGAAGATAGTTTTACTCAGTAGGCCTGAATGAATTAATTTTACCATCAGGGATAGTTCCTGATTCTTCTAACCCTGAGGCTTCTGATAGTGCTGCATATGATGCTTCACTTTTCCTTTCCACTTACTTCCCTTCTCCTATCACCCCGCTAATCACCCTGCTCCCTTCCTCTTTCTTTTCTCCCTTTACTATTCAAATCCTCTCTTCCTCTTCTCCTGGTTCCAAACTTATACTAAGTTGTTAGTAGCACACCATTTAAGATGTGTATCTAAAAGGTTTTATTAATATTTAGCAGCAGGGACATCTACAGATATGAGTGTTTCAAATAATACCCGCATTGTTCAAATTGAATCCTAAATTCTTGTTTGCTATATCATACCAAGAGTTTACAGTGACTGAGGAAAAATGGTACCCACAGTGAATCCTTATTTCAATGTAATCAGTCTAATTGAGAAAAGTTATAAAAAGGTATTAAAAATGTATTTATTAATTTAAGAATGTAATGGCTTGCCCTTGTAGTGCACAGTTTCTGAATTGCTAGTTGATGGCATGTTAGGAGGTTTAGGAATTTGGAGAAGCTGGAGACAGTTTGTATGTTTGCGCAGTTGGTGAGGGTTGTAATGTACAGGTATTTATAGCAGATAGCATGTAACGGGGTATTATCCATTTCAACTTATAGTTGCAGTTATGAATTTTAGGCAAGAAAGCAGACACTTTCCAAGATTTCACATCATGAAGCTGGCTTTTTTTTCTATTAAAGATGCCAAACTGCACTGGTTAGGCATGAAGATGCAGGTTATTATTGGTTCATAGTAGTAATTTTGAAGCACTAAAATAGGTAGCAGTCCTTGCTAATGATGTACACAAGAAGTTACAAAACGTTTGTAGCATGTGCATTGGGAACAAGGAGACCAGCAGCATGGATCAAGATTTTATTGAGAGACTAGTGATTTGACTGGAAGTTATTCTGCACGCTTCACAGAATCACAAAATTGTTCAGACTTTGGAGGATCAGAAAATATACACAGAGAGAATTGGTGGTGATCAGCTTGTTTTCAGTAGATATGGAAGGGTACTTCCAGATTTTATATCATTAAACAACCTAGTTTACAGAGTGAGTTGTTTCTTTTATGTATTCAGTGCAAGCTGCCATTTCGGGGGAAGGCTTACTAAGCATAAATACTGAAATACTTCTTTTGTACCAGGCATCGTCTTTGGCTGGTAAATTCATCCAAGCAGGGAGTGTGCCCAACTTAAGAATACATCAAAGACTATTTCCAGTATATGATAATGTTACTTAGGGTTGTGAATTTTGGGATAATTTTATATTGGCAAAAGCCCTAGAATATGTTTAATTATACTGATATATACAACTGTGTAACTAATGCTTATGTCACTGGGGAACTGGCATGGGCTCTACAGGGAGAAGCACTTAAAAGGTTTGCTGGTATAGTTACATCAGCAAACCTTTTCCAGTGTAGGCTAAGCCTTACTGAATGGGCTTTAATCATTCCTACTGTAAGGAATTACAGATCCTGTTTCTCAAATGTTGGTTGAAACCATACCAGTATGGTATAAGAGTTGGTAGAAGCCATAGAGGTTGTATGTTTACTCTGTATCACTGTGTTTGAGGGGCATAATTAGCATGCATTTGCTAATTAGCATGTATTAGCATGTTGTGTAAGATTGCAGGGGGTGAATAGAAGGAAGTTCTGAGAGATTTCCCCATGGCAGTAGTGGGCTCTGTGACTTTTGAACAGAACAGGACAGTGATAGGAGGCTTTGGTTTGCCTACTTGTGGGTATCTGTAGAGGTAAGTCAAATAACGTATTTACTTAGGAAAAGCTCCTCTGTTTTATTATGAACAACACAATTCCAACAACACAGGCAGTTATCATAGGACTCTCATTCAGCTGATGGGAAATCTTGCAGGGAAATCCCAGTGTGTTTGGTGGGAGAGGATATGGTAGAAATGTATATCAGATTTTCTTGTCTTTCATGCACAAGAGCAAAGGGCACCTTTTATCCATTCATCTCTATTGCATGAGGTAAATAACAAACATAATATTGTAAATCTAGTTTTTAATCATTACTTCTTAATTAATGAGCAGTCTGCACTGCAGTAAAATATCTTAAAATGTAACTTATAAAATATGAGCATCATATTTTTCATGTCTCCTTTCCATTGTTGATGTCTACCTCTTGATCAGTTCTTGTCCATAAAATTTTAGGATACATGTGACAGTGCAGTCAGCAGTCTGAAACTGGATTCAAATCTCTTTAAGTCCGTGTTACATATTTAACCAATCGTGTTGCTGAATATTTAGATTCAGTCTACAGTAGGCAATAGAAGTCGCATTCAAACCTCCCCCCAACCCAGTGTGCAACTATGACTATGATCAGAAACTGGGCCAGTGACTGCTCTGATGCAAATGACATCAGAATCTAGCCTCAGAAAATCTGTTAAATGAAGATGCTTTTGAGCTTATACAATGCTATATGTGTGTAGCTGAGCTGTGTAGTCCATGCATATTTTTGAAAGGATGCTCTTGGCAATGTTTTTTTCTTAAATTACTTCTATTTTTAGTTGTATTTTTGTTTTGAAAAAATGTAATCTTGTTAGAATTAGAAGAAAAGTCTCTGTACATGTAACTTGATTGTAAGTGCCACCTTTTAAGGAAAATTGGAAGGCAATATTGTCAGAATAACAGTCCCTGAACCAACAAAAAGAATCTGTCATTGTTGGCAAAAGTCTATACAAGACAGTACAAGGGCTGGAGGAACTGAGTTCTCAACTTCCATGGCAACGCAGCATCTTTTGGACATGGCAGAGTTAACACTGTAATGTGCTTATGCAGAGGTTAGCTAACAACTCAGTAAAGACAGGGGAGGCAGCGTTTCATTTCCTTCTGGCTGTCAAGTCCTTCCTTTTCAGCTTTTTGCTTCTTGGCTCCCCCCTCACCCGTAATCGGTATTATTGTTAGTGCATTGCTTAAAAACTCAGCCAAGATTTGGTTCATATTATATAAAATGCTGCTCAGACAAAGGATGAGACAGTCCTGGCCTCAGAGACCTTATGATCTAGATATACATGACAGACAGACAGGTTCAAACACCCAACAATAAATAACCAACTTTCTAAAGGTCAAGGCATGTAGTTGATTATATATCCCTTCTCCCATCCCCTAAAATCAGTCTTCTTACCCAAAACAGCCCTATATAAATGCCACACCCAGCCTGAACTGTTCCCACTCACCCAGGATTTCCCCTTCCCGTTTTACTCCAGCCCAGTCAGAATACATAACACTTCCCTGGAAAGGAGGAGGGGGAGACAAGACAAGGCATCTGCTTAATGAGGTGCCATAGCACATAAGAGAAACCAAAATATAACCGCACAGGAATTGGGTAAGGTATATCACATTATCATTCAGCAGACTACTGACAGGAACTGCTGTCTGAGATGGATACACTTAGCAGACCAGATTAAAGAGCTAGGAAGAAAGTATGAGGAAACCAACCATCCAATTTTCTTAGAAATGATGTTCTGGGCTGAGATCAGAGAAGATTTGGGAATGCCTGTTTGTTGTTAAACTTTTAGTGCAGTTGGGGAGTTGTCATTGCACTACATAAATTCAGTGCCTTGCATGACTTATCTCCACTGTGACCACTGTTCTTCCCTCCCTGCTAAGTCCGGTCTAGAAATGTCATATTCTTTTATCAGATGTGTACTTGCGGCCCAGTCATCTCCAGGATGGACCTTCAACCTACCTGGAACTGACTCAAAAGACCACCAGGGACTAAAACCTTTTTTTGTGCTTGACTTTGCATTTCCCACTCAGGAAATGATCTCTAATAGTCAGATTTGAATCTTAGAGCAAGGGCCCTGGAGTAACTATTAATAGAGAAGTTTGCTGAGGTGTGGCAAGGGAGACAAGAGAGCTATACCTAAAAGTAAGAAAAAGTGAAAAGGGAGTGAAAATAAGCAGGCAGTAGCAGTGGACGTTTCAGAATTGTTCTTGTTCTCAAACTGAGGCAAGCTAAACCCTCAATACTGCAGGAAGAACGGCGCGTGCCCACACAAAACCCCACCCACTTCCATGTAGGCCCGCATGAGTCACGTACAAGTACATGCAGAATTGGGGCCTCTGTAAAAAACGTTGCCTTGTTGCCTTTTTTAGCGATGATCCAGAATAAGAATGAAAGCTTCGGTACTTAAGAACAGCGGATGAGAATTATGTTAGCTACCTCACTGAGGTCTTCTGTTCTGCATACAAAGCAGAGGTCTGGCTCAGATTTTGTCATGTGGCATCCTCTGCATGAGGTTTGCCTTTGCACTCTCTAGTATTTAGAACTTAAGGACTTCCCACTAGCAAGACCCAGATTTCAAGAAAATCCAGGGATCCAGAAAGTGTTTCTAATCTACACAATGGGGCTGAATTTCATTTCCAGCAGTAATTCTGGAATAGCTAAGCAAATATCCATGATGAATCGATAGTCTTGGTTTTCCCGTAGACCCCATGAAGTCTCCTGTTTTTTTAAATTCAGATATTTTGTATATCCATGGTCTATGAGACTCAGTCATGATAGCCTCAAGCCTTTTGTTTTATGGAACACTTCAGCTTCTTCTGTGTAGTATTGTTAAGAGGTTAGACAATGGATTTGCGTAAGATGGTTTGGATAGGGATGATCCTGCTTCATGCAGAGGGTTGGACTAAATGACCTATGAAGATCCCTTCCAGCCCTACTTTGTGATGTTATGATTCTTACTCCTTTCTCTCCTTCAGTACAGCCAGGCCGTATCAGAACAAGTTGCTCAAAGAGCTGTTTCTCACAAGGCTTCTTAGGAAACATTAGTTTCTTGATGACATAAAATTGACCATGAATCAACCAAGCTGAATGCTGAAGAGGAACCATAGCAAATAGTTATGGAACAACATGTCAGGAAACGCCAGCGTATGCAAATAAGTATGATCACTGGTTCAGGAGGTAGCATTAACTGGTGTTGGCATCTTCTGGCAGGCAGAATCAAAGGGAACATATGAGTATAGTCCAAAACAAAAGACCTAAGATTCCAGATCATTAAACTGACTCTCTTCTAGGGAAAATACTGGAAGCTCACAGACCTGCTCTACAGATATAATTTAAGCATGGCTTGCTTATAATCAAACCTAATAAATACATTTTACTTTCTTGGAGAGAATCAATATAATTTAAAGATAGGTATAAAGTCATAGGCATATTCCACGAAGGCTTTCTTAAGAAGGATTTTGATGCAGTAACACTTTAAAGGCAAGTCTAAAGATCAATATATCCAGGTTTCCCTCTCTTTATGCGGGTTCTGTATTTGTGTTTTTGCTCTTATGCGATCACCCTTTTTATACCAAAAATTCGTTATATGCAAGGTAAATTCACACTTAAGTGTTTGGTGTGGTGAAAGCCTGTAGTCAGCTGCTTTGTGCGGTGCATTGCGGGAGTGACGCACACCAAAATATAGTCTCCTGTATGGATCTCTGCTCGTTGTCTGACACGTGTTTCTGTAGTTGTCATTCCCATTATGGCTTCTAAGCGTCCCACTAGTTTATCTCCTTCTCCTCTCCCTGGTCCATCAATGAAGTGCAAGAGAACTTCACTAACACTACCACCCTCTAGCACCCTCTCTTCACACCAACTAAACATTCACCACCATCCTGTGCTTGTGTGTACTGTCTGCTGTTGGTGAGTACTAAAATTGGCTGTAAAAGTGGCAGAAATGGGCTGGGGGTCAGTACAGTCGAGGTCTTGGAACGTATCCCTATTTGTTACATTGTAAAGTGGGTTCCCTTGATTTGAGTTAAACGCTGTTTTCCTTGAATGCACGTACAGCTGAAGAAGACAGATAAGAATTGATTAACCCTAGTTCTACTTCATTGTAACTGCAGTGCAGTCATTAGAGACTTCTCTGTTGTAATACCTGTAACTAGAGCTTCTCTGTTGTAATACTTGTAACTAGAGCTCCCAAATTAATCTTCTGTTACATCCAAGCACCGTCTAGTGTTTTAATAAGGATCTAAAAGATTTTTCATGTATTAAAAAATGCCCCGGTTAGACTAAATATGCACAAAACTAAGTTTTCACAGTGTCTGGTTTGTTTATCTCTTGGTTAGTTTAATCATATGCGGTGTAATTCCCTGTCGAGTGAACTGATTAAAACGTGTTCTCCTAGTTAGATGGCTGTTTTTCCTCACCCAAGATTAAGGATCCGCATGCGAAACTATAATTGTCTTTTGCTCCATTGTTGTGCTGTTCGGAAGTGGTTCGTAGCTAAAACATAAAATAAAGTAGGAAAGTACAGAGGATCTTGTGTCCTGTGCACAGGATCATGAGCAAGGTACTTCTGGGTCCTAATCATGGGACAGGCAGTGAATTTCCTTACGTCTTTGTAGTCCTTCACTTTACGTTGTGTCTTTCTTCTCTCCACTGGTGGTAATATTCTGTGCTATTCTAATGATACTAAGCATGCATTCTGCCACAGTCTTTCAAGTCCTTTATTGTTTGCCCTGATTTTTCTGTTAAGTGTGGAGAACAGGTGCTTGACAACGTGTGTTTCTGCCACTAATTTAGTTGCCTTCTGATTTTGTGTGGCAGAAGTAGCTTACAGGCATACTGATACGAGACTGCTTCATTTGCTAAATGAAGGAGGCAAGAGGCCACATGGCAGGTGATGGTATCCACTGTGCTATTACAAGTCTTACCTTTGTCTGAGCTGCTTTATTTTGTCAATCTGTGTTTTTTATAACATGGCTTGCTCCCTGCTTTCACTGTTGTGTGTCTAGTTTCACCATAGGCCAGTGCATTGCTTCATGCTTAGGTTTTTGTTTTTAACCCTTTCTTTTGTGTTGTGTGTTGTGAAAGGTGACTGCCTCATTATTAGATTATCTTTCTTTGTGATGACGTTTATTATTAGTGAGGGTTCAGGAGCAGCACATAGATACAGTTGAAAATGTCCAGCTGAAAAGAGGTTTTGACCATCAAGTGGGATTTCAGAGAGGCTATAGTTCTGTCTGATGACTTCTTAATTTACAAAACATCAGCAGAAAACTGGAAAAGCAAAATTTTCTTCTGAGATCTACAAGAGCAAGAACTATAATGAAGAAAAATGGTACTTTAACAAAGCATGTATTTTAATCAACAGGAGAATTTCCAACTTGCTGTCTGGCCTTAACACATTTCAGAACAGCACAACAGTGTAAATCCAGCTTGTTCTGCCTTCCCAGTTTCACTCATTTTCATTTTCGTGTGTATTTGAAATACATCAGCAGTTATACCCCCTGTGTTAGCAAGAACTAGAGTGAATCTGGGGTGGGGAAATGACAAGAACAGTTTCAGAATCAAGCAGTGATTGGATTGGAGTGGCATTTACCCATCAGGAAGAGTGTACTTCCCTGGCAGAGCACTTGCCTTTGGGATTAGAGGTTGTTGAAGAACAAGATCTTTTCATTTGTTGAGGTAGAACTTCCTATGCCAAGTGAACAATCAGTGCAGGACCCAGTGGATAGGAAAATTGTATTTTCTCTGAAGCATGCTTTGGAGGTGAATACAGCTGTCCTCAGGATAGTGATGTACTGTATCTCTTCCTTCTTGGTTATTCTTGCATGTCCTGGGGAGATTGCTGGTCGGACAGTAACCAACAAGATTTCTTTGAAGAAACCTGGCTGATAAATTGAATGTAACTTGAATTCCTGTTCAGTGCATCACGACTGTTCTTATCAATTTTGTAGGCAGAAAAAAAAGATATTTCACAGGGCTCAAACAGACAATAATTAGTTTCTTCCTTAAAGTAGCAACCTGTTCCATGAGATATTACATGAGACTGCTTAAGTATCTGTCAAATGCTGTGTACACCTAGGGCATTATAGAAATATATTCAGTTTAACTATTATTCTGGGATCAGCATTGGAGTGGTTCAAGGTTTCCATTCACCTGATATTTCTAGTGCAACAGTATGAGAGTGAGCTATATTTTCCTTTGCTTCCAGTTCATTTAAGAGTTGCTTGGGTGACTGGGTATAAGAAATTATGTGGGTTTACTCACAATAGAAAATTGGTTTGTGTGTGTGATTCTACCACTCTCTACTATAAACTTTTTTGACAAAAAAGAGAGACTTGTTCACATGGTTTCTCAGTTCCCAAAGTCATCCTCTGTTTGCTTCAGACCTATGACTTGCTTACATTATGGGTTAGCCTCAGAGATATAAATGTATATCCTGTACTCTAGCTTGGGTTAATTGGCCAGGCAAAGGCAGGAAGAGGGGATTGGTAGATTAGAGCCTGGACATGTGACATGCTGGTACTCACTCTGGTGTAATCAGTCTCTGCCTTGATGTACACAGGGAGCAGAAAGGTTATGATCAGCCCTATGCGGTGATAACTTACTCAAATACACTGTAGAATATCTCCTAAAAACATATTGGGTAAAATCCATGAGTGCAGTTACACAAGTGTAGATTTCATTAGTTTGTCCCCATCTCTGATAGACAGTTATTTCCCTTACACACACAGTAGCACTGAGGGGAGGCTCATTTTGTTCAAGGCAAACAGTCTATTATTGTTTCCCTGATACCTTGTGATGTAATAGAGCCAAGTGTATAGCTACCCCTTGATCACTGCACATCTGTCCTCTCTGGATCCTGGTGTTATTTACATCATTGTACAGAAACCAGTGTAAGTTACATTGATGTAAATATGCCAGCTGTCCAAGTCCTGAGCAAAGAATATGAAAAACCTTGGACAGCCATATTCTTCTGGACTTGCAATTCCATTCATTTAATATTGTTCTCGATACCTAAAGCATCTCAGGTAAAAAGGGTCTGATTTTCAGGAACTGATGAGTGCCTTCTCTCTGAAAATCATTCTTTTCTTGTTTGTTGCATTTATTCAATACCCAAAAATGGGGATAAACTAAAACTCCTAGGAACAACATTATCCAGAGTTGGTGGCATTCAAGTCCAGAGGCAATTGGTTGTCTTTAATGTGACAAGCCAAAGAAGAGGTTTCAGATGCCTCTTAGCTTAGAGGGTTTTAACATCCAGATCCTAGATATGGAGCACAGGTCTGATTTTCAGATTCTGCCCTGAGGATCGAAAGGTAGCCATGTGTGCTGCTCAGATAGAAGACAATCAGGGGCAGAAAAACCTGTAATATAGGGGGATGGAAATGCTGTCTCTTCTTCATGGACAGAGGAGACTAAGGATTGGAAAGGGAAGCCCAAGAGGAAAAGATTTTGTATGTCAAGCTTCCGATTAAGATATGAGCTGGGGATTCCTTGAGAGCTGTTTCTGCTTTGAACCATTCCTTCAGGAGCAGGTGGTAGGGCAAACATGCTAAGCATATGCAAAGGTGATTGCCTGGAAGACAGCATTCTGCTGAGGAGAAGACATGACCTCTCTGACAACTGCACATTTCACAAGGCTCTTATCTTTCTGGACATGCATAAGGTTTCTTAGCTGTGTGCACAGAGACTTGAATTCATTTCCACTGCTTTTAAGGTCAATATTTATTCTGCATATTTGAAACAGGCCAGATATTTGATTGGCTTAATAACGAAATAGGGTATTATTGAGTCATCAGAAAACCAAGGGATGTGGGAAAATTTTCCTATGTCTGAATTGTTCTGATTTGCAGTGGTGTAACAAGCTGAGTTGGCTCCTGGGACAAACTTGTGCGGGAGAGCAGGGTGAGAGAGGGCACAGGTTCTGAGATCAGGACCCAGGGCACACGGCTTCTAGGAGCAGGGGAGGGAGGAGGTACACAGGTCCAAGGGCAGGGATGAGGGAGCAGCAGCTTACTTGCAACAGTGAACAGCAATCTCAGATGCTGGAGCAGGCTACTCTAGAGCTGTGCCACAATCGTCTCTAACTCCCTCACAGAGTCGTGGCAGCATTACCATGCTAGGACTCTAAAATAGGCCTTTTGGAGCTGCTGCTGCCGTGTGCTCGTCCTGCCTCGGCTGTTGCTTTTAAAGCAAAAGCAGTCAGGACCTATTTTGAAGTCCCAGCATGGTAATGCTGCCAGGGCACCAACTTTGTGGGGGTAGGGGGTGATTCCAGCATACCCCTAACTTGGTGTCCAGGGCAGCATCCCTCTCACCCACCCCTAGTTACACTACTGCTTGTTGGTTTTATTACTCCTTTCCTTTGCCTTTCATTTCTCTTCCAAATTATAATTTTGGGTCTGAATAGTAAGTGACAATTCTATTAATCTTTCATTTTAATAACAGAAAGAAAAATAAGCTGAAACTCCCTATACTTTTCACACTGCATACCACAATATTACTTGTGCACCGCTTAGAAAAAATGTGAGGAGCATCAGTTCTTGTGGAAAGTATGTTGTAGGGTGCGAGTCTTCTCTGATTATTAGGCAAATGTGCAACTAGTTACAGTTATTTTCATTACAGACAAATCAATGTGTCCTTTGAAAAGATGAAGAGCATTGCACAAGATGTCCTTGTCAGCCTGAAGGGTTTCAAGCAGAGATCCTGAAAGGCAGTCATTTACAGTGTTTTGCTTACACGGCACGATGCCTATTTACGAGCACTCTCGCATGTGTAATCTGCATTTGTTTTGAGGCCTTTTCCTATGGGGGAATACTGTCTGTGTGCAAAGCTTAGATCTGTGGCATCTGTGGGCACCTACCTCCCAGGAAACCCCAGGTTCAGGCCAGCAGCTTGGAATAACTCCAAGGGGATTGCGTGTCTGCTGCCTCGCACCTTGTGCGGTCCTTTACACTGGTGTCAGTGGAGCAGTGGAGTGAAAAATCCTGTTCTAATGATGTCATGCAGAACATGCAGAGTTGCTTTAGACTGTGATTGCTTTATCCAACATATTTTCAGTGCAGCCAGCTCTCTGAAATTCAGCTGCACTTCACATCTCTCTCCTCCTTACCTTTGTCTTTTTCATTTAGATTATATGTTTTTGGAGCAGGTTGTCTCTCCTAGGTATGTGCACGGTGCCTAGCACAAAGAAGCACTGATTGCAAATAGGCATTCCACAAACTATAATAATAATAAAAAAAAAATGATAGAAATGCATTCACGCATACTGCAGCACAGATTATTGTGGCATTTTTAATGCAAAGCTACCATGAAAAGCAGCGGTGAAGAGATGTATAGTTCTCTCTGTTTTACCAAGTTCTAAATGTTTATTTTCTTCTATACTGGTTTCTTCTTTATTGAATTAAATTCTGAATGAAGGGGCAAAGGATTATACATGAAGAACAGGTCAAGAGAAAAAGGCTGTTAGTGCCTCTTAAGTGCAAGAGGTAGCAGATGCTGGCTGTGCTGCTATGCATTTGCTACTATGAGAACACAGCTAAAGTATTTTTAGCATTTCACCAAAGTAAGCTGCTAGATTAGGTTACCTCAGCACTGCAGTATTGCCATGTATTTCCCTGTTATCACTGTAGGGAACACAGTGATTTCTGAGATGATGAAAACTACAAGTGCTTTTGTAGGCTGTGGAGCTGCCATTGTGCTCGGTGTAATATCCTAATGAGAAGAAAGTTACTAATGGCTGCTTCAGTTTAAATGTATTTAATAATTGAATTTACTCTTTGTATTATCCAGTCACACCTATATTCTCCAGTCAAGAACACAATGAGAGAGAGCCTCCGTTTTTAAGAGTTTGCACCAGAAATGGGCAAGGTGGATAAGGATGGGCAGGGAAAAAAGGGTTCAAAGACAGGGAATGATTTGCCTATGGTTCTCTGACAGGCAACTGGCAGTCCAGGTTTCCTGAGTGCCTTCCCTGCTGGATCACACCAGTTACCAAAGGCTTTGTGCTAAAGCATGCCTTTGCCCCTTGCTATGTCAGGCCAGTTACTAATATCTTATTGTCTCTCTCTCATTCTCTCTCTTTTCCTCAATTGTACTCTTGAGGTTAATTACTTCAGATGACACTGCAGAAGCTGGGAAACAACAGGGGTGACTTTCAAGGGGTCACCTGCCATTTTATCTTTAGCTGAATACACACCCTTAAAATAGAGAAAGGACCAAAAAGGAATCATGTAAGGATCTCCCCACCACTGCCACGTTCTCAGTATAATGCAGCAGAATCTGGATTGCAAACCCTACAGGGAAATGTTATTGTAAAATTATATATCAATATCGATAGAGATCTATATATATGCCTGTATCTATATAGATATTGATATCTATCTATATATAAATGGATTGATATATGTATGTGTGTGTATGTATATGTATATATATCAATCAATCAGTAGCATATGCATTTGTTTGGAGCTAGTTATTAAAATCTACATATGGATCCAAAATTGTCTTCTCCTAACCCTCACAACACCCTTGTGACAAACTACAGGTGAGTGGTTGTTAAATTGTCTTAATTTTCCAAATGGGAAAGCTCTGGCACAGAGCACTGGAGGGGCGTGCTCAAGATTTTGCAGGAAAGCTGTGGTCCAGCAAGCTGCCCTGCACGCACCGACTGCTGTAGAACATTTTACAGAACAGTAGGTCAGTGGCAAAGCTGGGAGTAGAGCTCTGGCCACCGGACTACAGTCTCTCTCTAGCTGGTAGGCAACTGCTTAAAAGAGTGTCTTTTGCAAATCAAATCCATGCCTTTTACTCACCATAACAGCTGTGCTTAATTTCGAAATTGGTCCTTACAGGACTGAAACTAGCACAAACATCAGTGAGAAATAGGGTACGGTTTTGAATGAAATATACCCTCACTGCTTACATGATCAAGTGACTGTTTTTAAAAGAAATTGCATCTGTTTCATTAGGTGCAAACACCTTTACTTATTAAATAGTTTTTAATTTTCTACTAAGGGTTCCCTTAGGATGCCATCAGGGGCGGATGGGAGTTACTGCTCTCCAAACCATCCAGCTAGCTTCAGTGGACATGTCTCACCTTCTCAGCAGCCTGAATCAGTGGTAAATGCTATTAAGGTAACATCTCTCCAGTGCAGTACATGCTGAATGCCTTGTATGTTGTTTGACACATGTTCCATCATACTTAGAGCATTAGCGTACTTGGAGAAATATCACTATAGTATTATCTTCACAGATGTCTTTCCTGTTTTATGTTATTCATCATTTCTTTGGAGGGCCAGATCCAAAGTGCTCTTCTAGGTGCCCCAATTTAGACAGCTTGCCCCAGGACAGGGAGCACCAGGCATCTAGCTGTGCAATCTGCTGACAAGTGCACTCCCCTGGCAGTTTGGGTGACTTGGGTTCCAGTCCCTGCTGCCAGCACTATTAATGGCTTTCACATTAGACACTCATTTGTTAAAAAAAGAAATAACTCAGGTACCAAGTCCCATAAACCAGGTGTCCTGCCTCCCAGGGAAATGCCCCCATTACTGGGGTAGAGAGGCAGTCTCCATCTTGTCCCTTCACATCTGGTCCTGTAACTCTTAAACTTTTGAGTACCCAGTGACTCAGCTTCAGTAGGAGGGGTGGAAGGTGCCCTCCTGCTGAAGCTGAGGGGGAAAAAGTAGTCTATAGCATTGTACCTAGGGTACTCTCCTAGGAGGTGAGAAATGTAGGTTAGAATCCCCTTTGTTTTATGGCAGCCTAAAACCCACATCTCCCAATTAATTTGTGAAGGCTCTGACTACACTCGTGCAAAAATGGGCACCACCACTACCTGTGTTTGAGTTAATGTGGGTGCTCTGCTTTGTACTGAACTGAATGCAGGTTTCAGTTTCCAGTAGGCATTAGCTTTGCTCTCTGGATGCCTAATGGATCAGGAAGTTCAGGGTACAGTCCTATTTTACCTTTATGAGTCCCAATATGTAGCTACACAACTGTAGTATTCGGTGCTTGCACACAATTTGGATCCTGTTTCCACCAGTGGCAGAATAGGATTGCCCATATATACATGTACCATCAGAAGTAAAACAGACTGAGGAGGAGAAAAAAAAATCCCACATTGCTTTTCTTTATTCTTTGCATTTAATAAAGGGGGTCATTTCTGCTTCACTGGGACACAGCCCTGGGCTCCTTCACTTCCACAGC
Source organism: Gavialis gangeticus (assembly GCF_001723915.1). NCBI lineage: Eukaryota > Metazoa > Chordata > Crocodylia > Gavialidae > Gavialis > Gavialis gangeticus. Next base: position 187,910,962 of record NW_017729022.1, on the reverse strand, counting down.
AGTCCCACTCACTAAGCCACACTTTCTCTGACTTGCTTGTCTACATATTGAAGCCACCTCAGTGAGCCCACTTTAAGAGGCTCAGAGAGTATTCTGAATACTACCTATCCCATGACTGGGTGGTTATAGCACTTTGCTTTGGAGTGGGAAATGAGGGTTCAAAGTCCCTTTAGGTGAAAAGGGCTAAGAGCCTAGTTCTCTCACTGATAGGGCTAAAAGTAAAAGTAGCCCATTCATTTATCAAACACTCACTAATTGTGGATTTTCTGGGACTTACACAATATTATGCATGTGCCCAGGAGATTCTTTTCCATCCCAGAGCCTGCCTGGCCATAGTGCAGCCTTCTGAGCATGTTAAATTAACCAAAAATCATGGTTGTGCTCTCATATAAGTGCCTCTTAGGCATGTGAAAGTAAAATAGGATTTAGCCTAAGGAGCCTCCCAGCTCTGATGTGGGTTGCAACAAAGCTTAGGAGGGACCTGAACAATGGATGCTAAATCAGGATCACTTCTGCACATATTGAGCCTCAAGCTAGAATTGGGGTGACTGTTGAATATAAGTCTCCATGGTCTTATGGGTAGCAGAGCACGATTGATCACTTTGAGGACTTATGATCCTAAATTCCACCTAAGTCTGGTTCAGGGGCCTACAAGAACAATTTGGATCTAGCTATAATTTGGTGTGGGGGGGACAGGGACCATCTTGTTGTTGTTCGTGTGTGTGTGTGTGTGTGTGTGTGTGTGTGTGTGTGTGTACTGGGTTTAGTGTAATGTGTTGCTGGTCCCTAATTAGGGCCTGTATTATGAAGTGTAAGAATATATATCTTTTCTCTGAAGATGATGAAATAGAGCATGTTTCTGTGTAGGTGAGGTTGTCTATTAGGGTGACTGTCGATTTGCATAATATGGGATAATAATGACCCGCATAGACAAATATTTTAATGCAAAGGTGAAGTTGGTATATATGTATACAAGTTATATGTATAGGTGGATCATACATACTTCACCAAGTACTTTCAGAGAGCATAAATGAAACATCTTCTTTGGCAATACCTCACAGTTGAGGGTGATTGTCTTCCATGATTGTCTTATTTGTGGGTCTGAAAATGGCTGACAAGGCGGATCCGGGATCGACAGACTCTGCTGCACCTCAGGCACGTGTTTCCGTGAGGGGTGGGTGGCTCTGGATTCTTGATTTGGTCCAGGATGCACTAAAATATCAAATACGTAATTCATTTAATAGTGAAGATGATGTAAAATAATCACTGTTTTTATGGAAGTTAACATAAGAAGAAAAGAGAATTGTTTTGTAACCTGGGGCCAGATTGTGAAGGTCTCACTTAGGCTGGTAAGTGGTCACTCATATGCCATCATAGTGACTTCAGAGGGACTCCTTGTGTGACTGACTGACTGCTTGCCTCCGTGACTCCTTGTAATTCTTGCAGCACTCTGTTTCACTCTCTAAAACACAATGAGCTACCACAAGCTGTCTGTGCTCTATCATGAGATCTCAGTGGGCAGCTTTGTTGCACTACTAAACATGTATCCACAATGTAAAATAATTCCATGCTCCTTTGCGGATACTTTAAACCTTTGTGTTAATTAACAGAGAAAGGCATGGTCTAATGGTCTAAGCATAGTACCAGGAACAAGGTTCTCCAGACAGCACCTGGCTGATCTTGCCTTCCTTTGGTTTCGTGCCATCAGTCTCTGTCTGGCACAATGTACTTATTTTTCAGATGAGAGTAAAACTTGCAGTCTCTTCTGGACGTGACTGCTAATAACCTATTGTAACAAAAAAAACCCCAACATTAGTCACTTGTGTGTCCAGTTTTGAATTCCTCCCTGGGGGTAGAGGAAGAAGAGGGAGTAGAAAGGGCCACTGGTAAGTTTTGGCTGAGAAAGACCAGGTTCAGTATTTGCTAAGCTTTTTCAAGATGCAGAGCACTGTGTATCCACTGAGAGTTAATATTGATTTGACTATATTTGTGAGTTGGAAGGAAAATTGTCCTCCATCTGGCTGGGTGACATTGCTGTCTTCTGTATAAAGCCTGAGTAAACAAGTTTTATGCAGGTGAAGTGAGTGGGAGTTACAACAGGCAAATCCATTCCTGTAACATAATACCAAGCCTATGGCTGCAATACAGTGTCTCTGCATGCACTGCTCCAATAAGTGAACTGGGAGAGCACTAACCCTAGTCCATCTGCATATAATTGCAGGTTCCATAGCTGCTTACCTGGCCTACCACTGTAACCATCCACACTGAGTCTGGCTAGAGACAGTGCTAATCCCAGCACTGTTGTTTACCAGGCTGGTAAAGACATTCAGCTTCCCTTGTGCTTAAGAATTGCAGGTTTCAGCAAAACTGAATGTCTTATATTTGTCCTCCATAGATAGGTGAATTTCACCTCCCATTGTATAAAATCTAAGGTACACAAAACAGTTTGGCTGGCAGGTCATGTGTTTTACAAAATTAGCTTATTGAAATTAACTCTAAATACTCCCTGAAAAAGTCACTGTATTGAATGGAATGATTATCAACCTATTTCTGAAAATCTGTAATTGCCAGTTGGTATTAGTGGGTGTGTATATAACAGTAAAGTACTTGGTTAGGTTTGGATTGATAAAATGTACACAGAATTTAGTTTTCTGTGAAGTCCCTGCTTGTAGGATTAACATTAGCAGGCAAAAATAGGTATGTGTTGCCGTTGTATTCTAAATAAAAGGTGCGTGTCCAGCTAAATGAAACATATTCCCATTAGCAGTCAAACAAGAGATTTTGCTATATAATATATTGAAATACCATAAATTTGATCCTCCATTTCTATAGTATCTGGAAATTGAGGAGAGCAGGATCAAACAGTACATGGGCCCTACTCAATTAGTCTGCCATATTTTACAGACTACAGTGTATGACAGAAATGATTAGTTAGTGACATTCTTACCTGATGGGATGGGATAGGGAATTCCCTACAGAATAGGAAAAAAATCACAGGCATGGGATTACAAAAAAAAAGAAGTTATTGTTAAAAACACTTTTGTTTTTGCTGCAAGTTTTCATGGTCTTGCAGGTGTGTGCCCCATTGGGGAAGAAATTGATGAAGCATAGTCAGGGTTGTGATTTACTTATTTACAGGATGCCTGTATGTCCCAGTCCAGTGAACAGACTAGATGCACGCAAGGCAACTCCCTCTCACAGACACCTCTTCTTCCTTTCTCCTGGCTGGGGTTTTGTAGGCACCTCTACTCCCTTCCAGAAGTTACATAGGAAGTGTGTAGACAATAGAAAATTACTGTTCAGCTGAGTATAGGTTGTCACAACTTTGGCAAATTAGAACCCTGTGTATTTCGTAGAAGTGAACTTCACTAAGCGTAAATAAGTGATTTATAAACATAACTGGGACACGAGTGCTCAATCCCAGCCCGCGGGCTGGATCTGGCTCCTGGATCTGTCATTCAGTCTGCAGGGCTCCCCACGGGTCTGACAATTTGGTAGTGGGGGAGCAGTGGCAACATTAATTGCTGTTCCCCTATTGCCAAATTTACAGATCCCTAATAGAGTGGCCTTGCATCCTAGTTCAGGCACACAGGTGTTATGAGGCCCAGTCCCAGTGTGCAGGTCCAGGTGGGGGTGACAGAGTGCCAGGTCCTGATTCTGGTGCACAGGGCCTGATCCTAGTGCATGGGTGTAACAGGAGCCAAATTCCAGTGCATGGGGATGGTGTGGGGCCCCAGAACCCAATCTCAGCATGTGGGGCCAGGCGGGCGCAGCATGAGGTGCCAGGGCCTGATCCCGGTGCTTGGGGATGGGTGGTGTGAGGCCTGATCCTAGCATGTGGGCTCGAGAGGAAGCAGCTTAGGACCCAGTCCTGGTATGCGGGGACTGATCTGGCCCATGGACTGACCCCATGCTACTCATCTGGTCTGTGGGGCCAAAGGTTGAGCTACTGGTCTTAGGTATTCACAGTCATCCTGCAGTCTAGCTGTAAGGGTACTTACCTGGGAGCTGGAGAGACCAGAATCCAGTGTCTGTTCCAATAAATACCTCATAGAAAATAATGAACTATATAGTGAAGTAGGGGCAGAATCCCAGATAGCTCCTGGTACTCCTGGAGACTGCCCTAATCCCCTAGACTAGTGGTCTCCAAACTTTTTTGATCGTGCACCCTATCAGTAAAAAATTTGAGCACGCATCCCTAATATATATATATATTTATGTAAATATAAATAGAAGTTCTAATATTTTCTTCCTGCACCCCAATGGTTCATCTTGTGCACCTGCTGTGGTGTGTGCACCCCACTTTGGAGACCACTGCCCTAGACTACTGAGTCATGGTCAAACTGGGTGCATCTACGTATTCATTAATTTGCCATAATTACGGCACACCTGTAATAACAAGTACTAAACATAATGCACCATAATTGGCAGTACTGTATGATAGCACAGCACACATTTTTTTATGTGATACTAATACACAGCAGACAAATTCTAAGGCACATTAGTGCATTAGCACAACTTTTGCTGTGATGTGCTAATGCGCAGGAGAATTAGTCTACTGTACTTCTAGTGTTTTGTGTAGATACACCCAATCTCTTTCCTTCTCTGGCCAAGTGAATATTTAAATGGCAGAGCTTCTACTGGAGGAATGACTGCAGCCATCTTCCCCATTGTAGAGTACCCAGTTGTCCAGGTGATGAGTCAGTATCCTGAGAAGAGGGAAATGGTGGTTTGAATCCCCTCAGGAAGGTGAGGGTTATGAGCCATCCAAAGTGAATGCTCAAATTCCTGAGCTGCTGGTTAAAAGAGGACTACTTGATTCTATCCTGGCCTCTATAGAAATGTGCCTATTCCGCCTAGGTTACAGTGCTGATATAGGGAACAGCTTTGCTCATTGATTTTTTTTTCTCTTCTAAGGCTTGGAAGAGACCATTATGAAACTCTAGTCTGACCTCCTGCATAGAAAAGGTCAGAGAATCTCACCCAGTGGTCTTTGCATCAAGCCCTTCAATGTGTCACGTTTTCAGAGTATCCTTTAGGAAATAATGTGCCGACTATAAATTAAAGCAAGGCTATACTTATGTCACAGACAAGTTATTTGGCTCAGTAAAGGAGTAACTGGGTAAAAGCTAATGACCTGTGACATACAGGAGGTCAGATTAGGTGATTTAATGATCCCTTCTGGCCTTAAAATCAATGAATCAATGACCTATGAACTATTTCATTATGTTGATACCTGCTAATATGCATTTAACTGAATTTTCTTACATTGAGAAGCTTTTAAGAAGTTAAGTTTCCTAATGTTCTTATTTATAATTTCAGAACAAGCACCATTTATAAAATACATTTACTTTTTTTTTAACATACCTAGGTCTTGGAAGCTCAGGAAAATATAGATAGTCAGCATGTTAAAGAATATGACCATGACCTTAATAAGACATAAAAAGTTATAGTCAGAGAAATATGCAATGTAAGTTTTAATGTACTTTGTATTATGTAATGAAGTCTAAAATCACATTGGTATCCAGGTTATTAATCTTTTAAAATGCTGACAATATAAGCTTAAACTTATATGAAAATGAAGCCAATTCCTTTCTGATTTCCCATGTAATGCAATTTATTGAATTTTTATTAACATAATAATCATAACATTTTGGTCAGCAGGGATCAGCAAATTGTGAGTGTTTATGGAGAAAGGCTGATTCTGACATCTGCCTGGGCGTCAGGTTTTTATCCCTGGCTTACCTATTAAGACTAGAATTGTAAAAGGGTGAGATATTTCATAAGTATATTCATTTCTCAGTGCCTCAGTTCCCTCAATTATAAAATGGCATAGTGATCATTACCCAGCTATATATGGTGCTTTATAATTTACAGGTGAAAAATATTTTACAAATACTAACTATTATAGCAGTCCATAAAACTTCTGAGTATTTAAGTGATCCCATGCTTGAAATGATATATTAAATTTGACATGACCAGTGTAGATTTGTGTTGAATTTTAAAATTCCTATATTAAAATATTGTTTGCTCTCTTTTTTCCCACTAGAAGTTCAAAGTTCAACACAAGAGTCTGTTTTTACCTCATTATTGCTCAGATATATCTTGAATTTATTTTTTAAATAATTTGTTTCCACTCAGATTTCACCTTTCACAATGTGTTTTCAGATGCAGAGCAAAATTAATTATTATATTTCTTTTCTTTTCTCTGCTCTGTTTCCATTTTGCTTACTCTTGCTCTGTGTTCTTAAATCTTTTTAAGATTACATATTTGCAATGTGATCATTTTGCCTTTGTAATGATCAATCAATATTTTCAGCAATGGTTATTGATTCTGGGTACCTTATTTTTTGGGTATTCACTTAGGAATATTTGTCTTCTTGAGTTCCCCAAATTTCTTGTCACTTCAAAGCATATCGTTCATAATTTGAAATTGGTTATCAATCTGGTGTGTGATTTTTCCAATTTATAAAATGTTACCACTTCAGAATCTGGGGTTCTGGGAAAGACGCCTAATTTTTTCCAGATCACTCACTTGAACCACGAGCATCTCCAAGATGTTTACGTGCCCTTCACTGACCTGGCTAAGGCCTTTGGTTCAATCAATGGAGGCCCTAAAGAAGATCTTGATGAGATTTGGATGTCTGCCAAAAATTGTTACCATTATCAGACTTCATGATATCATGGCAGCAACTGTCCTAAACAATGGCTCAAAAATGGATCCTTTCACTTTTAGAACTGAAGTTAAGCAACAATATGTGATTGCACCAACACCCTTTTCATCTATATCACAACTATTCCATATCTCATGGCTGATATACTTCCATCTGGAATCAGCATCCAATATAACGTGAATGGAAAATCTCCTTAACATCAGCCCATTACATTCCAAATCCAAGGTATTAGAGGGCAATCCTTGGAGAATGTTGAGCATTTCCTCTACCTAGGTAGCCATCTGTCCCAAAAGTAAACATAGACAATGATAGTCACACTGGACAACATCTTTGGATGTCATCAAAATTGTGTTTCAGTGATCATGACATCAGGACCCAAACCAAACTTCTTGTCTACCACAGTGTTGTCAACCCTACCCTGGTTTTTGGGTGTGAAACTTGTATGACATAAAGGGAACACCTGGAAACTTTGCAATATTACCGTCAGTGATGTCTTCAGAAAATCCTCCAGATCAACTGGAAGGGCAGAAGACTGAAGGCCAGCGTGCTGGCTCAAGCAAGCATTGAAGCCATGTTTATACGGCACCAGACCCACTACACAGGACATGTTCTGACATCCAGCTCCTGAAACACATCCTATAGTTGCAATTCACTGATAGTCACCACTGCAGAGGTGGGCAAAAGAAGATAGTCAAGGACACCTTGAAGGCTAATCTAAAGAAACGCTATATTAACATCAATACCTGGGAGACTAGAGCACTGAATTATTGACAAGACATCAACCTTTTTGAGCAAACTCACTTTACTATGGAGGCAGATAGATGAGAGATACAAAAGGAAATAGCTCTGACCTGTCATCACCGGGATCTACTCCTTCCTCTTGGAACTATTTATGATGTCTGCAGTCAAATGTGCGGATCTCAGATCAGGCTCCTCTGTCTTCTACAAACTCACTAATGACTTCTGTATTTACTGGAAGACTTGTCATCCTCATATTGAGGGGCTGCTGCTGCTGCTGACTTTACCTGAGCCACTGCCTCTTGCATTTGTAATCATTGGATAAAATGGATGAGCATCAGTACAGCATAGAAGGCTCAGCACTGTTGGGAATTATGGTCTAGGCGAGAACCCATAGTTTACTTCTCTGTCAGCAGCCACCAGACTGAGCCACATGACCTTTGTTCTTTCTCCTGCACTCATGTGGCCTCCCTTTTTGGCTTCCCATGAGGCCAGCCTCAAATGGAGCACAGGATAGGGCTTTGGATAATACTTGACCTGTGGTTTTCATTATCCAGAGTACTGTACTGGGGGGTTAGAGAGATGCCCGTTTAAACTTCTTTCTTTTTGTTAAGGGAACCTAGAATCTGGCTTTCTCACTTCCTATTTAAGTATCCTAACTACTTAGCTGCTGGGCCTGAAACATGGGAGTGCTCTCCTTTCCTGTCTAACCCCTGCTAATCACATGTTTTTTGGCTGCGTACATTTGTTGGCCTTGGACACCAATAAGTATCTGAGTGGGTGTAAATAGCCACATATGTGTCTTGCCAATGTATAGCCTATGAACATGCAGAACGTGTATGCATTTACATGTTCATAGTCATGGGATAATAAAATCGATAGCCACACAAGTGACATTCTTGGCACTCACAAAGCTAAAATCAGCCATTAGGATGGACAAAGGAAAATGGAATTCCACCCTCAGAATCTACATTACATTCAGATATTTAAAGAATTATTTTGCATTTATATAATGCTAAGCACAATGAAACCTGCAGTCCTAATAGGTACCTCTACACCTTAGAAAAAATAACACACAACAGTGGAAAGTATGTTTGAAAGTACCCTGTCACACATGAACTAGTACAACATAGCATTCAAAGGCATGAGAACGTTTGAAGTATGATGTATTTCTCAGGTTTGCTGCAGACCATCAGTTCCCTAAGAGTTAAACTTCCTGCAATAGTTTCAATTGGACTGGGCACTTGAAAGCAGAACAGAACTCTGTGGTGTCTCTCTTTATAGTGGAGCATAGGTTGTTGTGGATTGGGGAGGAATTAGCAATGGCAATGACCACTACAAGCAACCCTGCTTAACGCTCTCAATTGGTTATGGAAAAGTCAAGCGTTAAGCGGAACCACACTAAGTGAAACCCATTTCCCCATAGGAATTAATGTAAACAGAAATAATTGCCGCCACTTCTTGCTGCAGCTTCTCACCACCGCTGCCTCTTCCCACCCCTCTGGCTGCCTGTTGGCTTCTCCAGCCCCATGTGCCAGCCCACATGTGCCAGCCCCACACTTCTGCCGCTACACCCTGGGCCCTCTCTGGCCCCACGTGCAGGCCCCACGCTTCTGCCACTCCACCCTGGGCCCCCACCGGCCCCACGTGCCAGCCCCACACTTCTGCCAATCCACCCTGGGCCCCCACCGGCCCCACGTGCCAGCCCCACGCTTCTGCCACTCCACCCTGGGCCCCCATCAGCCCCACGTGCCAGCCTTGCGCTTCTGCCGCTCCACCCTGGGCCCCCACCAACCCCACGTGCCAGCTCTGTGCTTCTGCCGCTCTACTTTAGGTCCCTGCCAGCCCTGGCCCCGGGCACTGGCGGAGGCCCCACACTTGCGCCTGCCCCCCCCCTCCACTCGCTGCTTCTCACCGCTGCTGCTTCTCCCCACCACCCCTGTTCACTAGCAGCTCTGGCACTGTTTGCCAGCCCAGGACCTTGCTCCTGCTGTCCCTGGGCCCCTGCCGGCCCTGGCACTGCAACACCATCAGTGCAGGCTCCATGCTCATTCCTGCCTGCCCACTCACTGCCACTCACCACTTCTTGCTGCTGCTGCTGCTTCGCTGAGCGCAATAGCGAAACTGGCTCAGTTGTAAGTGAAACCAGGTACTAATTTTAAATGAATGCTAAATAGTGGAATAGTGCTAAATGAAACCGTGTTAAGTGTGTTAGCCTGTACACCATGATAGATACATGGAATAAAATAGGCTAGAATCCCTACTACAGCCTATGGATTGTGGTGCAATCTACAGCCTGAGTATCACTACCTTGCACCTTGTTTCTATGGAGAATTCTACCTCATCCTTTTACTCAAATTTTACAAACTGGTGTGTGTTTGTGGGGAGGAAAAAAATTATTATATGTACTCGAGTATAAGACAAGGTTTTTTTCCCCAATCAGCATGGGGGAAAAAAATCTCTCCTTTTATATTCACATATAAAAAAACCTTATTAAATAGAGTGTCTATCATTAAACTGCTGCTAGAAGCAGTATGTGCTCAGTCATGGAAACCAGCTTTGAAGTTGATTGAATGTAGTCCACACTGAGCATGCCTGTAAAACACATGGGCCATATTGGGCAAACATACTGATGGGAACTTGTGTGTGTGTGTGTGTGGCGCATAAGAAAAACATGCAGTTGTTCCCCATAAGGGAATGAGCCCTGGACCTGGAGGTACTGCTATGCCAGGCTGACACTCAGAAAGGCTGCAGCAGGCTCTGACACCCTTCCCTGGTAGCAAAAATGCTGATGGGTCCCTACCATAAAGACAGGTTAGTGTAGCCCAGAGGATGGCACGCAAAGCCATTTTCCTCGGCACGCATGGAGGCCAGGGAGGCAGCAGCTGCTTGCAGCCTCCCGGCTGCAACCAGCCCCAGCTCTGGGTAGCTCAGGGGTGGGCAGAATATGGCCTTTGGGCTGGATCTGTTCCACGAGGCCATTCTATCTGGCCTGTGGGGCCCCTAAAAAATGTAGAAAATTAATATTCATCTGTCTTTGGTTCCTGTCAAAAATGACAGGAACCAGGAGCAGTAGGACCTAGGAGAAGCCTGGCAGGCTCCTGCAACAGCAGGGCCCCCCTGGTCCCTCCCCAGCTGGAAGCCCCAGCAGGGACCATGTGGCTGCACTGCACCGGAAATTAAGTAACGGGGGGAAGGTGGGGGAGGACCCTGGACAGGGAAAGAGCCTGGGGAAAAGCGACCCTTGCCCCCTGCATGGCCAGTGCTCCCTGCTGCAGCCACTTGCAGCCCACGTGGGGCTGCCTGTGCCTGCTTAGGACAGCCCTGTATGGGCTGCAAGTGACTGCAGCAGGGAGTGCTGGTCATGGGGCAGGGGAGGTGCCACTTTTTCTTGCACTCATCGCCAGCTCGTTCCCTGCCGGGGAGCAGGGGGTCAGGGCTGCATGCTGCCCCCGGCCTGTACCTCTGGGTTGGGGGGGCACTGGGAGTGAGCAGGTGCACGGCGCCCACACCAGTGTCCTGGGGCCAGCGCTGGTGGGGCCCAGAGCAGAGTGGCAGGAGTACAGGGTCCCAGCTAGCAGTGACGCTATGGAGCTGGGCCAGCTCCCTCCTCTCCCTGCTAGTGCAGCCCAGCGCAGCTCCACAGACCCCTGCCAGCCTGCGCCCCACTCTGGGCCCCGCCGGTGCTGGCCCTGAGACACTGGTCCCAAGACATTGGAACAGTGGTCCCAAGATGGTGAACAGGGGGCGGGGCACCTGTCAAGGGGTGGGGCTACCCATGCGGCCCTCGACAGCTTGCCAAAACTGGGTAAGCGGCTCTCCACCCAAAATAATTGCCTGCCCCTGGGGTAGCTGCTGCCAGCTGGGAGCCCAGGCTGCTCCCAGCAGGCAGCTGGGATGTTGCAAGCCCTGCTGGGAGCAGCCCAGGCTCCGTGGCTATCAGCAGCTATCCAAAGCTGGGGCCGGCTGCAGCTGGAAGGCTACAAAGAGCTGCTGCCTTCTGGCCCTAGCCCCAAAGGGCATAGTGCTAGCACCTGCTACCTTTCCAGAGGCCAGGGCTGGGGTGGGGGTGGGAGAGCAGCAGCTATTTGTAGCCTCCCGGTTGCAGCCGGCCCCAGCTCTG
>NW_017729022.1:187894441-187898915 GCF_001723915.1 Gavialis gangeticus | reverse complement strand
GGCACCTGTCAAGGGGTGGGGCTACCCATGCGGCCCTCGACAGCTTGCCAAAACTGGGTAAGCGGCTCTCCACCCAAAATAATTGCCTGCCCCTGGGGTAGCTGCTGCCAGCTGGGAGCCCAGGCTGCTCCCAGCAGGCAGCTGGGATGTTGCAAGCCCTGCTGGGAGCAGCCCAGGCTCCGTGGCTATCAGCAGCTATCCAAAGCTGGGGCCGGCTGCAGCTGGAAGGCTACAAAGAGCTGCTGCCTTCTGGCCCTAGCCCCAAAGGGCATAGTGCTAGCACCTGCTACCTTTCCAGAGGCCAGGGCTGGGGTGGGGGTGGGAGAGCAGCAGCTATTTGTAGCCTCCCGGTTGCAGCCGGCCCCAGCTCTGGGTACCTGCTGATAGCCACGGAGCCCGGGCTGTTCCCATGGAAGCCCTGCTGCAAGCAGCCCGGGCTCCATGGCTATCAGCAGCTACCCGGAACCTGGGCCAGCTGCAAACATCTGTTGCCTCTCTGTCCCGGCCCCAGCCCCGGGCTCCATGGAGGCAGCACATACCGGCAATGCTCCCCACTGTGCTGTCCTTGCTGCTTCTGCAAATCAGTATTGGAACCCGGTGTGGCAGGGCACAGCGGGGGGCGCAGAAAGCTACTTGCTCCCAGCTGCCCTGCCACACTTCCCCTGCATGTGGGGGCAGCAGCAAGGGGCACAACCCTGTGCTGCTGCCCACGTTGCTCCTGTACACAGGGGAAGTGTGGCAGAGCAGCAGGGAGCTTGGAGCAGGAAGCTTTCTGTGCCCCCCATTGTGCCTTGCTGCTCCAGGTTCCAGTGCTGCTTTGGAGAAGCAGCAAGGGCAGCACAACCATGAGCATTGCAGGTATGTGCTGCCTTCCTGAAGCCCAGGGCCGGGGCCGGAGCTGGGAGGCAGCCAAGACCAGGGCGGAGAGGCAGCAGATGTTTGTAGCTGGCCCAGGTTCTGGATAGCTGCTGACAGCCACAGAGCCTAGGCTGGTGGACAGGGGCTTTGGGTGGGGAGCAAGGGGCAGCAAGGCTGGGGGACAGGGGCTTTGGGTGGGAGGCAAGGGTCAGGGATAGGGGGCAGGGGCTTTGGGTGGGGTGTAAGAGGGACAAGCAGGGCATCCTGCCATGTATCCCCTGCCCTCATTTTGTTTTTCTGGCATGCCAGGACTCCAGCACCTTCCAAGGTAGGTATTGCAGGGCTTTTCGGCACTCCGGCCAAAAAATGTTGCCTACCCCTGGTGTAGCCCATCTGAATAAGATATAGTGCCCATTGCACGTAGCCCCCTAAGCACTGATTCTTTTTCTAGTCACTATGCTGAATACATTTCAACTTCCTCTTCACTCCCACAGCTGAGTTGGGCCTTTCTTTTCCATTTCCAATGATTCCTATTTTTTCACCAGCTTTATATGTCTCACAGACGTCTCCAAACATTTACGTAGGTGAGAGGCTCTGTTGACCCCCTGTCTCAGCCTGTCACATGTGATTAGCGTGGCCCCATCCACCATGAGGTGGAGCTGGGCCGGCAGCCCCGCACCCCATCTGCATATAAATTTTTGGAGGATAAGAACATCTGGTTCCAGGCATGAGTAATTAGCACATGGATCCTTTGTGGGGAGTATCTGGAGTACACGTGCATACTGAGCAGTGCTGGACTATGCAGTCGCTATAGCCTGACATTCTGTTGACACTGCTGAGGCCCAGTACAATTAATTATATGAAAAATCATGAGCCTTTTGTCTTTGGACTAATATCATGCATAGCTTATAGAGTACCCATGCTAAAACTTGCAGCAATTTGCAAAAAACAGAAAAGAAAGAAGGTAAAATACATCTATTCTGGATTAAGTCTGCTGTGGATACTTATATGAATTTGCATATTTGCATATATGCGAATATATGCTTGCATCACTGCTTGCAGGATGCCAGAGGAGCGATGGGGCGACACTGGGAGCAGGAGAAGCGGCGAGGAATCGCTGCACCAGAGACTCCCAGAACCAGCAAGAAGCTGAAGAGCAGGCATGGAGACAAGCGGCTGCAGCAAGAAGGGCTGCAAGAGCTCCTCACGGCAGGAGTGACCCACACCAGAGTGGGCTGGAGGAACCGGCAGAGAGCCCAGTGACGGTGGCAGCAGGAGCCACCATCAGAGTTCACATTAGTGTCGGCTGGCACAGAGACGCCAAGCTAGAGGTGGCTCCAGCAGGAGCTGAAGAAGACCCCGGCTGGGGTGGAAGCACAGGGTCCCAGTCCAAGGGACGCACTTGCCTAGGGCACAGGATGTGGGGGGAGTGAAGATCCTATGGCTGTACGGTTTCCCCTCCTCTTTACCTTCATTTTTTTCCTCTTCTGATCCTTTTCCTTCTTTGTTTGGGTTCCCCTTGGCTTGTTTGCCTTGTGTTGTTGGTGTGGTTCTTTTTGTTCTTCCTTTTGGTCCTATTCTCTTACCCCACCTAGTGCATGCTTACTAAGCCCTCCCTTACTGGGTGTCAGAAAACAAAGACCCTGACGGAAGATTACGGGTGATACTGGAACGTGGCAGCGATCAGCGGTATCCATCTGAGAATATCTGGAGCATCAGAGGGGATGTCTCTGAAGACAAAGCGTCTCAACCCTCCTGGGTCTAGTTGGAGCTCCAGACGCCTGTCCGCAAAGGAGGAAGCATGGGAATCAAGGGAGACATCATCTGAGGGCTAGCTGCAAAAGATCCTGAAGCTCGTCTCAAAGGTTGGCGCATGGCCGGGGTGTAGGGGAGGTTGGAGCCCCATGGACATCCGCCAAAGGACGTGACAACTCTGGAGGTATCCTCAACGGGGACCCCCCCCCCAACTGAAGATCTATCTGAAGTCATGGCAGGCGAGTTTGGGGGCCTCTCCGAAGGTGATCGAGGAACTCTCTGGGGTTTACATGAGGCTACTTGGCACTCAAGACCAGCCACTTGTGCCAAGGTGGCACGAGAACGGATCATCGAACAGAGACGGGCACAGTGCCAATAACTGCTTTCTATGAATGGGACAGGTCTTGAAGTGGAAATAGTCCTTTTAACATTGACAGAAATATTGTGGTTTCTCACTGATAAAATAGAATTGGTTATGTACAATAATACTAGGGAGAGAGCCTATGTCTTGTCCACTTCTATAGTGTAGTAACACAAAATGATATGAGTAAAAATTTGATGTAGCGTGTCCCTTCTCATCAACTAGATATTATTAGTTCTCTGAGAAAAGCCCTTGAGAGCTTCAGTTTGCTCTCTGTTGCAATGTCAGCATTAACATCTAAGGAAATAGTACCTATTGTTCATTGAGTAGAAGAACTGTTCCAAGATGTGTTTGTATTTGCACAGAAATCAGACAACTAAGCTTTACAGTTCCAAAAATAATGTCTCAATTGGGCAGTTTTGTTAATGTTTACCTTGATGGGACATATTGGAAATGTGCTAATGAGTAAGAGTTACATTAAATAAATTGTTGGCACATTAAATAAATTGTTGCAAGTCAAGCATTGTAACTATGTATTCTAACTGACTTATCTTTTCTGCTAGTATATTACTAGGACAGTTTTTTATTTCCTGCTAACCATTTCTATTCTGATTAGATGGGCTCAAATCCCCCAAATTTGGGTTTAGTGATGAGATCTTGTGTTTTGATGTGGGCCCTTCCAGTAAGTTCAGACAAATCTTCACAGGTGTGCTCCTTGAATATGTCCCTCTCCAGCTTGTGTTGTGATTGAGGGGCTCAACTAGGACTCCAAAGAGCCAACAGGTAGTGCAGGGAAGTGGCAGTGGCCACAGGGATGCATTCCAGGCACCACATACCCAGCCAGACGGGGAGTGGCAGGCCACTAGCTACAGCTGGGTAGCCCCTGCCCTAGTGTATAGGGCTCTGGATCCAGCTCTAACACTTGGCTGCTTTCCACTCACTACACTAACCCGGTGTGATGAGCAGCCACCTCCAGGCAGCTGAGTGGGTAGAGGGCAGCCAGGAGCTAGAGCTGGAGCCCCACATGCTGGGGCAGGAGCCACCTGGCTGCAGCTTTCCCCTTCCCCCGCCTGGCTGTGTATGTGGTGCCTGGTATGCATCTCCATGGCTGCCACTGCTTCCACATGTTACCTGCTGCCTGGAGTGGTGCAGCAGGGGCAGAAGAAGGAGCTGCTGGAGGTGGGAGGAGCTGAGCAGAAATAGCAGGAGCAGCCCTACTGGGGAGTTGTGTATACTGGCCAAAGCGGGAGTATGGTATTGACCATCTCAGGTGGGAGCAGGTGGGGCTTGGCCCCATGTAGAGTGCCATGGGTGGCAGCCGCAGACTGGATGGAGAAGGGGCCGGACCATACCTTCACCTTCACTTCACCACCCAAGAAGCTCTGCTGCATGTACCATCCGCCCCTCCCCCCTGTTTCCCTCCATCTGTCCATTCTTGGCTGGCTTCTGGGACTAAGTGTGCGGGCAGGCCCACATATGTGCACACCTCTCCCCTCCTCA
>NW_017729022.1:187889555-187894326 GCF_001723915.1 Gavialis gangeticus | reverse complement strand
CCCCCCATACCACCCACCCTGTACAACCCCACTCCTCATGCCTCCCAACTTCCCCACACACACACTATAAAAGAGTAAAACTCTATTTTGAGCTATTATGCAATCATCTCTCTCTCTCTCTCTCTCTCTCTCTTTCTATATATATATGTGTGTGTGTGTATATTATTTATTTATTTATGTACTCAACTAAAAATTATAAATCAAGAAAAAATAGTTTTTGAAATAAAAGTAATGTATGTTAAAAATAGATGTTTTATTTTTAGTATGTGATTATTTTGTTTATCTATAATTTGTTAAAATGATATCTTCTGAAAGATTTTGTGTGTGTGGCCCTCCAGAGCGCACCGAAACTCATTAAGTGGCCCTCCAGCCAAAATAATGGCCCATTCCTGGTCTAGGGCATGCTTGGGTGCTTTCTACTCTTATTTTGAGTTGGTAAATCTTAAAAGTCATGTAGGAATACAGTAAATGCTTTCCTGTTGTTAGTTTTCTGTATGAGGAGTGTCTTTTGTTGTAACGTGTGCTGTACACTCACAAATGGGAATGGAGATGAGGACAAGGAAGACTCCTTTCCATATACAGTCCATACTATGAAAATACGTGAGAATTCCTGCTAAAATTGTATTTGCTTCTGGTCTAGCAAAACACTTAAGCTTATATAACTTTAAGCACAGGGACACTTTTATTGATTTCCATGAGACTTCTCATTTTCTTAAAATTAAGCAAAGAATTTCAATAGGTGTTTGACTTTACGAAAGTTAATAGTCTCACTCAAGTAAACAGATCCACTCACTCCTGTGTTTAAAGTTGAACATATGCTTAAATTGTTTGTTGGACTAAATCCATCTTCCTGAAATTGACTTGAGTAGGAGTTTTTTTTTTTTCCGTCTGGGAACAAATTATATATATATATGTTTTCATTTTTTGTATTCCAAACATAGTGTCAGAGTGATTCATATGGTGGTACATTATTTTCATTTTTGATCATTGATTATTTGAAATATGTACTTTCTTTGTTAAGGAAGAATGTGTTGTCCTTCAAAATGTACTCTGTCGTCATGCTTTAAGTACTTGCCTCTCAGTCTCTATTTATGGTGCATGGTATGTATAAAGAATATATAAATCACCCTGCCCCTTTGTGTTGGATGACAGAATGACATCTTTTTCTATTACCGCCCTTAGGTTGTGTGGAGGAAACTTGGAGATGCTGCAGGCTCGTGCCCTGGAATTAGACAACATTTGTCGGGGAATCAGTATAAAGGACCAATGTAAGAGGACATGAGCATCGCCTCTCTCTGGAGATACAAAGTTTAAAATGCCAGTGACAGATAAAGAATTTATTCTCTCTACAGTAACTTCTCAGCTGACAACAGGATGTCTACATGCACTACATGTGATTGCTTCTGAAACTAGGACAGACTCTTCATAGAAGTCTTTCAGACACGAGTTGTGTGTCCCATGTATTCTGTCATTGCAGTCTATTGAATAGCTAAATGCTGCCTCTTGTAATCATGGCGCTGTCATTTATGCATACACTTTAAGAAACATTCAGATATTATAATTCCCACTTAAAACGTAACTGGGGACTCTGCAGGAGATGCACAGAGAAAATGATTTTTTTTTAGATACTTAGGGTGAACCTCCAATGAGTTTGAATGACTTTTTCCATTAGATTTACAGGAGTTTTCACCAGGCTGGAGAGACACCAATAAACTGTGCCTTCAGTCTCCACAGTTTTGAGAACATCGGTTATTTAGTAACTTGCACTTCAGTCTATAAGCTATTAGTTAATGGTGCGTAAGAAATGTTTAGCTGAGCATTTTTTCCTAGAATATTTGTATTTTGAGGTGCTAAAAGACCAGCCAGTAGTGTAGCAAAAACTACAGTACTTGTAGTAAAACACAATTTCTTTCTAAATGAAAGTGAAGATAGACTTCTTTTTCATTCACTTTGGTGCATCTTTTCTGAAGACGTATATGATGAGCACCATTTTAAATGAATGGAACACTTGGCAATCCATATGAAAGATCTCAAACCAAAACTACCATCTGAGGGTTTTTTTTTAAAGTATTTTCCAGGTGTCAGATTGCTAATTTCTTCCATTTAGGTTAGAGACATGCTGGTTTATTTAACAAGACCCATATGAATCTAAAAGATTGCACTGCATTTATTCAAAGCTTTCTTTGCCCACCATAGTATTCCTTTAGAGAAATCTTTATTATACTCAAAGCATGTCTTTCATTTTTCTGAGACTAAAAGCTCTTGTTTGGATTGCTAGAATTTTGACCAGGAGGTGCCCTAGATGTGCTAAATTTAATTTTTTTTCTACATGTATAATATTAGATTGTGTGCATTGAAATGCTATGATAGGTATTTTGTGTATATCTAAATGCAATGATAGTTTCTTATATGAATGTGCAACAGGCTTGTGACTGAATGCTGTTGCTTAACTTTTTACCATAGCTGAGCATCAAAAAATAGGAATGCAACAATTCCCAGGTTTTGGGTTTGTTCCTGATTACTAATATTTGAGCCAAAGCTGGTAGTCTCTGTTTCCTGTGGGCTTGTTACATGTTGTATTACTGGTCCGTTGATAGTGGAATGTTTCTGGGATGCTGTACAACCTTTTTTCCTATGGGCATATGTTGTAAAATTAGCTTAATGTCTTCAGAAAGTTGTTATGGATTAATTTGCAACTGTAATTTCATCTATCCTGTTGTTCTTATTTGGTGCCATTTGACATAACTACAAGGCCTCTGATCTCAGGCATAACTCCTGTTGACTCCTTTTCCTTGAGTGAAGACTGCAGAATCTGGCCTTTAATTTTGCTTCTTAAAATGCTTCTTACATACATATACACATCTATATATTTATATATATATATATATATATATATAAACCTAAGCAATGGCTTGTTATATTTCCATATTACTTTTTCTCATATAAGCAATTCTCATAGTTACACTTAAATTGTTGTATTCCTATATATGAAGAAATGTAAACCAAGTATGTGTGCCTGCAGTACCTAGCTGCAGGGGCTAATTTGAAGGACACTGGTCTTTTGACATGACACTTGTGTAAATTTTGATACTGTATTAAAACTATTTTTTTACAGTTCTGCATAATAATTGGGTATCAAGTATCTGTGTTCATCTTAGCAATGGTAATAAATGATTGAACCTTGCAGTTGTTTGCTTTCTTTTGCTGACAGTTCTTGAAATATCTGAACTTTTGTGAGAAGCAGATTCTGTTCACTGAAGAATCTGGACAAGATACTTCCTGCACAGAAGTCCTGTTGCAGTTCTGTTAGATTTTTGAATGCCATATCACCCAGGACAGCTATTGGGAGTCCTAGATGTGGAAAAAAAATCAGGCTTCTACACCAGCTTCTACACCAGTTTCATGTTTACTTATCTACTTTTATTCCTTAATTTCCGCTAATGGAAAATATACTGAACCTACTCTGTCATAGGGTTGGTTTATGCCATACTGCTGGTTCAAAACAGCTGTAATTCTGTAAGATTATTTCAGTGAGAGGGAGCTTCTAGGGATATTGAGCCTGCACAGTGGTATCTTTCACACCTACCCTTTTCTGTTGCATATGTGGTGTGGCATTAAGAAAAGAGAGGGCTTCCTTTTGGATGGGTGATTCCAATTTTCCTTGATAACCCCCGTCTGCCATACTGCTGCTCGCTTGGAACTATTGGCAGTGGACTTAATTTAAAGCAGATCCATTTATACTATGAGTTCAGACTGGTACACATCCAGGTCAATACTGGAGGAGTCCACACCTAGGTCTTGCACTGATAGCAGTTGGCCAGAGCTGAGGGTGTAGGCCAGAATATTTCGGCAAATGTCTTATGAGTTTATTTGTTTTAGTGGTCTTGACTAGAAGATGGAAATTTTAATATATGCACTTCCTTCTGGGAAATGAAAATACTGTAGCTGCATTCTTCCACACTGTAATAAGAACAGAAGAGGAGTGGGAGAGTATGAAACTCCATAGGAAATGTTTCTGGTCAGAGAAACCCCAACAGAGTAAAATCCCCTCAAAGTTATAGATGGAGCTATTTCTTGGCTCTGTTATTGTGATGTACGTTGATAAAGTACCTAAACATACCATTTAACCTTATTCTTTAGTGGAGAAAAGGTGATATAGTTTTGGGGCTAGATCACAGAGATTGGCACTTTGTTTTTCAACAAATTGAGTATCTCCAATACTGTCTGCTCCCAAAAGGTTGTGGGTGATGGACATGTTTATGAACACTGTAGAAAGTGAGCATGCCCTCTTTAACATTTTGAGCACAGGCTCAGATCTAGTATAAACATGCTGTGCAGAGCAGGAGTCACGTACAGCCTTCTGGTATCTTATACCGACTGAGTCTCCAGAATGTCAATTGCACCAAAGGTTTTTGTGTTCAGTAACATTCCTCTTCACTTGTCACTGTCAAATACCTCCCTAACAAATATCTAGCTACATAGAATCATAGAATCAATGAGTCAGAAGGGACCTAGACAGATCATCTAGTCCGACCCCCTGCCATGGGCAGGAAGGAGCACTGGGGGTGGGAGGGGTCATAAGACCCCAGCCAGGTGCCTATCCAGTCTCCTCTTGAAGATCTCCAGGGAAGGTGAGAGCACCACCTCTCTGGGAAGCCTATTCCAGGCTCTGGCCACCCTTACAGTGAAGTAGTTCTTCCTAATATCTAACCTAAACCTATCCTCCCTCAGCTTGTGGCCATTGTTCCTGGTGACTCCAAGGGGGGCCCTG
>NW_017729022.1:187887596-187889394 GCF_001723915.1 Gavialis gangeticus | reverse complement strand
GGCCTGACCAGTGCTGCATAGAGGGGGAGCAAGACCTCTCTGGACCTGCTAGTGATGCCCCTGTTGATGCATGACAGGGTGCGGCTGGCTCTGCCTATTGCTTCATCGCATTGGCAACTCATATTCATCCTGGAGTCAATCACAACTCCAAGATCCCTCTCTGCCTCTGTGCTGCCGAGAGAGGCAGCCCCTAACCTATAACCATAATGCTGGTTCCCTCTCCCCAGGTGCAGCACCCTGCACTTGTCCTTGTTGAACCGCACCCTGTTCAGATCTGCCCACTTCTCCAACCTATCCAGGTCTGCCTGGATGCAGTCCCTTGGTCCCACTAAATATGAGAAGCTAATCCCAAGAGTATGTAAATGCACTATAGTATTGTCTCAAATTTGATTCTCAGAAAAGAGACTGAGCTGGAGATGCATGAAAGGGTGTGTGTGTGTGTCCTCAGATAACTGTATTTTAGGTTTTATTTCTGTACATACATCTGTGAAGCACATAACTCTGAGACCTTTTGGTTAAGCACATGTATACCATGATTCTTCTCAAGCCATGGTTGGGAGCTGTCCTAATGATTTTAAAGCTGCATCCAAAGCAAAGAGCTAGTCCTGATCGTTCTAGAGATCTGAAGATCCAAGAACAAAAAGAGAGTCATTAGCTGGATGTAGGCCTGGCTCTATCCTTAAAGTGCATGTACTTCCTCCAACCAGTAAATGCACATTCATTATGTCATATTATCCTCTTTAACACAGCAGTTCTCAACAAAGATTGTGTGACATAAAAATGGACTAAAAGAAAGTGGCTGTGGGGTTGTGGCACTGCCCTTTTCAAAAGGTCAGCCTCCTTATTGACAGGGATGTAGGAGAAGGGATCAAAGAGAAGGAAGGGAAAGGTCCATGCCATCCCATTGCTACTCATCTTATCTCCATTCCTTACCTTTCCCCTCTTTCTTTTTAAAGACACTTTGGTGACTCTTCAGTCATTAAATGTTTTTTTTATGTCTTGGAAACATTTCTGGTGGAGACTTTTATTAAAAGATATTGAATAGTTCACAGTGGTCTGGAATCTTCAAATAAAGATTCATAGAATGACAGGACTTAAGGATCACAGATCCTGCACAGCTCACTTGGAGCTATTAGGGCACGTTACTAGATCATGCCTCTCTCCAAACTGGATTTCCTTTTGCAAATTTCACCCACCACGTCAGCTATCATAGGAGGCTTCTAAGCAGCTTAAGCCTAATACATTTTGAAAGAAGAGATTTAAATTTAATTTTCAAGTATTTCAACCTAACAGAAATATTTTTGTGATTTTTTTTTACCTTAGTAAAAAAAAGTGGCTGAGAGTCTATAAAATCATACCCATTGTCCTAAGCAAAGAGCTGTCTCATACATTTCACCGAAGTGCTTAAAAGATAAAGGAGCATTTGCAGGAATAAGTGTTCACAGCAAATGTGTTCAACCTTGGCCTTTAGGTCAGATCTGACCTGCGGAGCCACACCATCCAGCCAATGGGGCTCCCCACAGGTCTGAAAACTTGGTGGCAGAGAGGCAGCATCAGCATTAACTGCTTCCAGGGCCATGGCAA
Source organism: Gavialis gangeticus (assembly GCF_001723915.1). Taxonomy (NCBI): domain Eukaryota; kingdom Metazoa; phylum Chordata; order Crocodylia; family Gavialidae; genus Gavialis; species Gavialis gangeticus. Next base: position 187,887,810 of record NW_017729022.1, on the reverse strand, counting down.
TTAACATTGCCACCACTCCTCCCTCCACCAAATTTCCAAACCTGTGGAGAGCCTTCTGGCCCAGATGACAGCCCCATATGCCCGGATGGATGGCATACAGGGTGTGTCGTGACTGGATCCAGTGTGTCGGACCATGCCTTTCTGGACTTCAGCAAGGCCTTTGACACCGTCTCCCACCCCATCCTCATTAAAAAACTAGGCGACTGTGGCATTG
>NW_017729022.1:187874368-187882596 GCF_001723915.1 Gavialis gangeticus | reverse complement strand
GGTGATCCTCCCCCTCTACATGACACTGGTCAGGCCACAGCTGGAGTACTGTGTCCAGTTCTGTGCGCCCCATTTCAGGAGGGCCACCTGCATGATCTGGGGACCACAGGGCAGACCCTACAATGAGAGACTGCGGGACCTGAACCTGTTCAGCCTTCACAAGAGAAGACTGAGAGGGGATCTGGTGACCGTCTATAAACTCACTAGGGGGGACCAGAGGGGTTTGGGAGAGACCTTGTTTCCCTAGCCCCCCTGTCATAACAAGGAATAATGGCCACAAGCTGTTGGAGAGGAGGTTTAGATTAGACATCCGTAAGAACTACTTCACAGTTAGGGTGGCTAGGATCTGGAACCAACTTCCAAGGGAAGTAGTGCTGGCTCCTACCCTGGGGGTCTTTAAGAAGAGGCTTGATGCCCACCTGGCTGGAGTCATTTGAGCCCAGTTTTTCTCCTGCCCAGGCAGGGGGTCAGACTTGAAGATCTGCAAGGTCCCTTCCGACCCTACTTCTATGATTCTATGCCAGCATGCTGAATCTCACTCACAGCTTGGCGCCACATCAGGTTCCCTGCTGGATCAGGACCATGGATCAACCTTCTGCACAGGATCCATGTACCAGCCCCATGCCAGACATCTGGCTTACAGGGCCAAAGCAATTGAACACTACTGATTTACAGGATCAAAGTCATTTCTTTGCAGCCTCCTCCTCTGAAATATACATATCTAAGAAATGATGGGAGTGTTGTGACTGCATAGTAGGTAGATAGATATCCATTCCTTCTTTTCTGTCTCCTGCATTCCTACTGGTCGCAAAACCCAGCATGAGTGAAAAAAAAACCAACAGATTGATTGTCCTGGATTAAGTCATCATCTGCAGTCACTCAATACAAGGAAGGCAGTCTTCCAGTAAATAGGAAAGATGACTGAGGAGGCAGATCTGAGCTCCCCACGTTCTACTGCAGACATGGCTAATAGCTCCAGGAGGAAGGAGTAGATCCTGGTGATGTTGGTTCGCAGCTCTTTTTCATTGTCTCAAGGATAAAAGAGCCAGTGCTAAGTTAGATCTCTAATTTATCACTAGTACCTGAGGACATTAATACATGAAATTGCCTCTTCCTGTGTCCATTCCATGACTAGCACAATTCTCTAATATCAATAATATGTTCACATGAAACTGAGCTGCTTGAACAGAAGTAAAAAGGGATCCACATTCTAGGACAGGAGGGAAATCTTTGTAAGACCTTAAAGATTTATCTCAAACCACTGCAGTCAAATCAGTTCCAAGTTGCTAATTGATTTGACCAGTTACCATCACCTTAGTTACTGTTTGCAAGCCAACTGAGAACATGCAGCTGCCTCCCAAACACTATGGGCACCTATACACGTGACGGAACTCTCCTCTGATGCGTGCTAGTTAGTGTAGGCTCGATTAATAGAGTCTACTGTGAGTCTGCTGGAGCATGCTAATTAGTGTGCTCCAGCAGCCCCTGTGTCATGTGTATTCAGCATCCCCACACTTCAAAATGGCGGCAGAGCTTGTCAAATGAGCTTTAAATAAAGAGCCCTGCTACCATTTTGAAGCATGCTACATTGAATACACGTGATGCTGTGGGAGCTGTAGTTGCTGCAGCTCTCAGAGCTGCTGTAACTAAAGCGCCCCTCCCCATCTCCGCTTTACCCCAGAGCACATGTATAGACACCCTATTTGACTACTAAAGCCACACTGGGGATTTGATGGCAAGTTTCCTACTTCTCAGGTGAGTGATACTTTCCACTGGACAGTTAGGTAAAATAGGACACACACAGATGCATGAACAAACTCAGCCAAACTCTGAAAGTGTCATTCCTCTGATATTTTTTGTGCAAAGCTCAATCCAACTGAACTACTCTGAGAAGATTGACAGGATTGAACCCCGAGGCGAGAGAAGTGCGGAAATTCCTAGCTGAGGGCTTAGTTGTGAATTAGAATACCAAGTATTTTGGCATTGTCAATGCTTAGATGGTGTTATGCAAGCCAGTGAGCAGAAACTAGGGGTATGGACACACAAATGCTTGAAGTTCCAACTTTAACACTGGATACAAGTCTGTAAAGTTGGAGCCAGTTTGCTGCATTTAAATCACTGTAAGCTCAGTTGTACATAACAAAATGCACCAGCTGCTGCCCTTTTGAAATGTTTTATTTTTGAAAGAGCTCCAAGTATTCATGTGTCCACACCCTACAGGTATATAGGGGACTTCAGGCATTTTTGTTTCCTGCCTGGGAGGCAGGGGTTATACAGATCATCTAAAATTACTTTCAGAGCCCTGGTTCTCAAAGAAGTGCCAAACTAATGATGAATTATTTACTATTTCTCCAGAAAGGACTGTTTAAGCCCACTAGAAGAGATCATTATAATGAAGTCTATTCAACACTGTGGCTTTGACATTTTTGTGTGTGAAGTAAATCTTTACATAATTTTTTTGATAAGTCTACAGACAATGAGGACAAAGTAAGGAAGAAATACTGGAGGAGAACCCCACCTTTAGGAAAGCATGGCCCTGCACCCTGCTTGGGTTGCCTCTGCTCTGAAATACACTACAGTGGTGATGGGGGTAGTATACCAGTGAGCAGGATGCTGCCAGGTGCTCCAAGGGAGAAGGGGACCTTGCACCACCTCATGGAGCCCAGACCAGGCAGTTCTGTCCTTCCCATGGGGTCTTTTGTGTGCCTCTTCTCCACTATGGTGACCTTGGTTCACATGGAAGAAGTTGGCATGAGCAGGCTGTAGTCTTGGGACTTTTATACCAACTTTTGGGATGCTGAATGCTGTTGCTGCAAGCACAAGGGTCACATTATATGTGTGTGTCATCTCAAGTTGAAGCCATCCAGAAAGAAGTCAAACACAGTCAGTCATAGTTGGAGGCTATGCCTCCAACTGCCACAAATACCAGTGCTGATCTGAGTGGAATTTCAGCCTACAGCATTTTCACAGAAAACTACGGGTTTGCCAGTAGTGTGGAGACACCACTCCTATCGAAGAAGATAACCTATGCTACAATGATGCTCCAAGGTGTTACATATGTCAGAGAAGGAGATGCAGGATCCAAGTTGGCCATAATTCAGAAGATGCATACAAATTTCTGTTGCCTTTGGTATGGCCTCAAATCATCTTCCTATTATTCTGCGCAAAGCAGGACTTCTTGACGACAATAAATAAGCAGTTGACTTGAAAGACAAATGTTACATCAATGTCCAGTATGGGAAGGATCAAAAAGTCCTCTGCCTCATAATTGCTAAAGGACAGTGACCAAGCTTGCTAAGTAGAGAATGGTTTAATCAACTGGGCATCAAGTTCATAGGAGCACACAGCATTGTGACACACTGTTCAAGGTGTCTGGGATGCTGAATGCCGTTGCTGCAAGCACAAGGGTCCCTAAAGGAATTCAGTGAAGTTTTTGAAGGAGGATAGGTATGTACAAAGGTCCACCAGTTTCATTTTCATTGGATCCAATTGTGGCAACAATTTGAATGAAACCTTGTCATGTTGCACTTGTCTTCTGTCCAAAGATTGATGCCAAGATCAATCCTCTTGTAGAACAAGGTGTCCTAGAAAGAGTAGTAAATCCATTATTGTCAACTCCCACTGTACCCATCATGAAGCCAAATTGAGATGTTTGAAGATATGCCATGTACAGACACAGAAGACATCATACTGCCAGCAGGATGGTTTCTTATGAGTCCATCAGCTGCTGTTCTAGACCTGTGAAATCTTCAAGCTGCTTAAGTGACTCAAAAAGGACCAAAAGAGCCTCATTTCCAAGGATATGATGCCAACCCTTGATTTGGGTCATCCAAAGTGAGTCATTACTGGCACAAGTACTTAAAGGACTATGTTGTGTGCGTGTGTGCATATGTAGGGGGGGTGTTATGCACTGTTATATATATATATATGTGTTATATATTACTGCCAGTAGGTGGTCCTCTGCCAAATTGTGTTATTTTTTGTCTGCTGTTTTGCTTGAAAGCCATTCAGTTAAGCCCTTTCATTTATGCACTACAGATGATTGCCCTGTTGCTACTGTCTGGTCTCACTGGGACAGATACTGCCTTCTGCAGTATATGAAAGGTATGTTTATAGCTAGACTCCTAAAAGGAAAACTACAAGCTGGAGGGAAAGACTTATTTTGAGAGACGTGTAGGTGTAGCTTGATGAAGAGGATTCAGAGAGGGTAATACAATTCCTAGGTTGCTAATGGCTGGTCATAGAGAATTAAGCAAGATTTTCAAAAGCAGTGCCAATGGTCGGGCTGGGGTTGAGAATTCAGCCCAGCTGAGCTGAGTTGCTTTCCCCAGCCCAATTGTAGGGCTGGGGAGGGAAAATGAGTGATCTGGCTCAGTTCCCTTCTCCAGCCCGATTGCAGTGCTGGGGAGGGGAACTGAGTCAGGGCTCAGTTCCTTTCCCCTGCACAGGAGGTGGGGAGAGCCAGGGCAGTGCTCCCCGCCTGGCTGAGCCTGGAGCTGCTGGGAGTGCAGCCCTGGTTCTCCCTTGTCTCCCACCACCTGGCTGCTGGCTGCTTTAAAACCCAAAACGTTTGGAAAGTTTTGAAACATTTCAACTAGCCTCATTTTCTTTTGAGGCTGTTTTGAAGCCCTTCGTTTCATTTTGATTTCTCTGTTTCAAACTCAAAATGAATCAAAACAGTGTCGAAACGAAATGGCTGGCAAAATTTTGCACAGCCCTAAAAAGCAGATGTAGATTTTTGCAAAAGTGGGAGAAGGTGCAGGAGTAGTGACCAGTGTTGCAGAGGCGGCTGCACCCCCTGCTCCCAGCTTTCCTCCCCTTCCCCAACCCTGGCATTGGGGTGGGAAACCACACTGCTTAATTGCTCAGACTGGAGGTGCAGGGGGAGCTTCCACACACTTGCAGAAGCTGAAGTTTGGATGGCTGTAGATCTGTACAGAATGTAAGTGTCTAATGAGTTTTGTGGCTGCTGGATTGGGGTTGATTGTAATCACTTCTTACAATGTAAATACCTCGGTTTTGCCTGAGTCCTAGGTAGGCATCTACTTTTTCAGTTGGATCTGTCACTAATTGCTTCGGGAAAACCTTGGGCTAGGCTGGTGTTCCATCTTAAAATCAGCAAGATACACCATTTGCAGCTTTGGTAGAGGCTCCAGCACAAAAGCTGTACAGTGAACGGTTATAGAAGCTAAACAGCTCTCAGTTTTAGTGGTGACCCATCATACTGGAACCAGGTTTGCTGGCATGATGTGGTGCTGTGTGAAAAAGCTTGAGCTCTGCTCTACCTCTTTAGCGTAGACCTGTCAAGTTTTCCCTTTTCTCTGATGTTAACCTTCACAAGAAAAGAAGTAAGCACACTCTAAAAATACCCTGAACTGGGGGGACAACACCTTACCAAAACAGAGAGTTTGCAGAAATGCTGCATAGACATAGAATCATAGACAAATCATAGAAAATTAGGGTTGGAAAGATGCTTAAGAGCCCATCCAGACCAGTCTTGAAAAGCCTAGGAATCGTGCTCCAGTGAAACAAGAAAATGTTACCATGGGAACATTCCATGTACTCCAGCTAATAAAATGGACCAATAACCTAAATGATAACAGGTCTCACTTTCTGCAACCGAACTACAAACAACTCAAAACTACAAAGCAACCCAACAGATTACAGAAATACAAATTAACCAAACTGTGAAATTAACCTGGAATTGGAGCCTTCCTCACCTCACTTCCTACAGACATGTATGTAGCCCTTCCCACAGAAAAAGAGTAGAAAAAAATCATTTAAATTAAAGCACATATAGGCAACAAAAACTGCACATATGGTACAAAAGCAGCCAAGCTACAAGCCTGTTCTTCTCATTCACAGCAGGAAACCTTGTACTCAGGTCAACTGTATTCAGGGAGATATTCTTGCTAATTGCTGCTTTTAGCTAAGTCAAAGCAAACTATTTAGACAAAGGAGACAATTAACATTTTATCTGGCAAAAGCGATAGTGGATAGGCTTTATATACACATACTGCATTTATTAGAAAAAAATGTCTGTGGCTCTAAATTATAGCTTTGAGCCCTGAATCAGGAAGGCACTTAAGCACTTACTTAACTTCAAACACATATTTAAATATTTACCTGAATCAGAGACTATTGTAAAATACATTTTAACCCAGTATTTTATTGTTATATTACTGGCAGAGGCTATTCCCCTCAGGCAGTGATATTTAAATAAAACCTCCATTTCCTTCCTCTTTCACATTTACATTTTTCTCTTGGTTTTCTTTTGCAATCTGGTTGTTATGGGGATTTTGCTCTGTGCACCTTCCCTTTCTTTTCAATGACAAACAGCCGAATTTTATTCGCAGAGTTTGGCTTTGTTGAAGGTAGTGCTATCACTTCTCTCTGTAAGTATTGTTCCAGCTATACCAGGTGAACTGTATTTTTTGCCTTCTACTTTGCCTGTGTTAGATTCAACCCTGCAAAAGATCCCCACCCAGAACAGTTCAGTAGGAATCAGAAAAAGTCACTGTATGTAAGTTCAGAAGAAAATGTGGAGAAAGAACATTCCCTGCAGACGGAGTAAATAATAGCTCTTTATTTGCAGATGAAGAGACTGAAACACAGAATTGTAATGGCCAATAGTTTTTCAAATCTGGCTGTGTAAGTTTAGACAGTTAATTTCACAATTTAAGATCCTCAGTATGTGATACAATGGTCAAAGATGCTGGTTACTTACACTTCTTGTTGGGTCTAACGCTGCACAGTACAGAACAGGTAAGGGCATTCTCACATTGTAGAAGATGCACAGTAAGGGTGTGCAAAACAGTCCATGTTCAATTCAGATTTGGATTCAGCTTGAATCGGGGACAGTGATTTGATTTGGCCGAATTGATTTGGACCTTGAGTGCCCCCCAGACCCAAGAGGCAGCAGTCACCAAGCCAGGAGGTGCACAGGGGGGCCCCCACATGCTCCCTGCCAGACCTGGAAGTGGACTGGAAGTGCTTCTGGGCCACTTTTGGGTCTGCTGCCGAGTGCACTGGGCAGCCCCCCATGCTCCTGTGGGATGCTCCATCTGCCCCAGCATCGCAGCATTGACAAGCCACCTGGTACCTTGAGGATGTAGAAAAAACATTTAAAGCTGTGTCTGTGTCCGAATAGCCAAATCTTTCTGAATCGATTTGGAGGGGTCCGATTCAATTTGGAGAGATTAAAGGGTCTCCCAATTCGATTTGGATTTGGAGATTCAGCCACTGAATTGGGCTGAATCTCTGCCGAATCAAATAAGGGACTGAAGCTTTGCACAGCCCTAATACACAGCTTTCGGCAGCATCAGGCCCAACAGTTTCAATTTTAGGCAGCCAGGTTTCATTTTAATCCAGGGCATTGGTTACTGGTTCTTCATGGTGTGTGTAGATGAAACAGGGGCCCTAAATTGAAGTGGTGTGTTTTTAAAAACATCACTTCAATTTAGGGCTGATTAAACCCCCTTTGTCATGCACACACCCCACTGACTTACTTGCCTCTCCAGTGGTGGGGAGAGGAGGGCGAGCTGTCAGCAGGCAGAGCAGTCCCTGGGCTGTGGGGGGGCTGGTGCTTCCCTCTGCGGCAGTGGTGGCCCCCCCAGGTGGCATCTGCCTGCAGGCACCCAGCTCAGGTGGTCCTGGGGGGGCACTGCAGCCACGGAGGGAAGCACCAGGCCCCTGCACAGTTCAGGCATGCAGGCAGGCTCCGGGGTTTCATAGATTCATAGATTAAGGGTCGGAAGGGACCTAGTAGATCTTCTAGCCTGACGTCCCGCCAGGGCGGGAGAACAACAAAAAACCCCAAAAAGAGAAACGGGACTCAAATGAGTCCAGCCAGGTAGGCATCCAGCCTCTTCTTAAAGACCCCCAGGGTAAGGGCCAGCACCACTTCCCTTGGAAGTTGGTTCCAGCTCCTAGCTGCCCTAACTGTGAAGTAGTTCTTGCGGATGTCCAATCTATACCTCCTCTCCATCAACTTGTGCCCATTGCTTCTTGTTATGCCAGCGGGCGCTAGGGGAAACAGCGTCTCCCCCAAACCCTTCTGGTCCCCCCTAGTGAGTCTATAGACTGTCACCAGGTCCCCCCTCAGCCTTCTCTTATGGAGGCTGAATAGGTTCAGGTCCTGCAGTCTCTCACTGTAGGGTCTGCCCTGTTGTCCCCGGATCATGCGGGTGGCCCTCCTCTGGACCCTCTCCATGTTGTCCACATCCCTC
>NW_017729022.1:187868498-187874108 GCF_001723915.1 Gavialis gangeticus | reverse complement strand
CCCATTGTGTAAGTGTGCTGCTGGTTCCTACTGCCCAAGTGCAGCACCCTGCACTTGTCCTTATTAAAACGCATCCTGTTCCTGTTAGCCCACCCCTGTAACCTATCCAGATCCCTCTGCAATCTCTCCCTCCCTGCTAGCGTGCTCACCTCCCCCCAAATTTTGGTGTCATCAGCGAATTTAAACAGGTTACTATCCACCCCATCATCCAGATCGCTGATGAAGAAATTGAACAGCGCAGGCCCCAGGACTGAGCCCTGGGGGACTCCGCTACCCACCTCCCCCCAGGTCGAATATGACCCATCCACCACCACCCTCTGGTGGTGGGGGGAAATCAGGCTTGCCACTTTTCTTGGGCAGAACCTGTCTTCCCGGGCTGCTGCCAGGCTGCCTCCATGGTTTCCTGCATAACTGTGGAACTACATAGAGCCTGGTGCTTTGTTCCATGGCTATAGGCATAGCAAACTTAAACTCCTCAGACGAGTTTTAATTTTCTGTGCCTCAAGTCATTTAAGGTGCATTATGCCACCGAATTTCCTACAGCAGCTGGAATGAATGTGCAATACACCACTGAGGCGTGCAAACACCAACACCATTAAAGTGGTCCAAAAAGCATTTAGCCTGCTTTAAAGTGTCATGCACACATGCCTCTTGTTTCGTCTACACTCAGTTTCCAAAGTCAGAAGCAGCATACGTGTAGAGCTGTTAGTGATTCCTGAAAAATCATAGAATCATAGAAAGTCAGGGTTGGAAGGGACCTCAAGAGGTCATCTAGTCCAAACCCTTGCTCAAAGCAGAAGCAGCCTCAACTAGATCATCCCAGCCAGGGCTTTGTCAAGCCAGGCCTTAAAAACCTCCAAGAATGGAGATTGCACCACCTCTCTGGGTAACCTGTTCCAGTGCTTCACCACTCTCCTAATGAGAAAGGTTTTCCTAATCTCTAACCCAAACCTTCCTTGCTGCAACTTGATACCCCTCTGGGTAACCTGTTCCAGTGTTTTACTACCCTCCTAGTGAGAAAATTCTTCCTAATATCCAACCTAAGCTTCCCTTGTTGCAACTTGATACATTGCTCCTTGTTCTGTTATCTGCCACCACTGAGAACAGTCTAGCTCCATCCACTTTGGAACCACTCTTCAGGTAGTCAGAGGCTGCTATCAAATCCCCCCTCAGTCTTCTCTTCTCCAAACTAAATAATTCAAGTTCCCTCAGCCTCTCCTTGTAAGTCATGTGTCACAGCCCTTGAACCATTTTTGTTGGTCTCCACTGAACTCTCTCCAACTTTTCCACATCCTTTCTTTAGTGTGTGTGTGTGGGGGGGGGGATGGGGGGGAACTGGCCACAATTCTCCAGATGTGGCCTCACCAGTGCAGAATAGAGGGGAATAATTAGTTCCCTCCATCTGATAACAAGGGCACACTGCTGACTCGCATCCATCTTATTGTCCACTGTAACCCCCGCGTCCTTTTATGCAGAGCAGCTGCTTAGCCAGTCCCCAAGCTGTGGCGGTGTATGGATTCTTCCATCACAAGTGCAGAACTTGCACTTGACCTTGTTGAACCTCATGAGATTTCTTTTGACCCAATTCTCCAATTTGTCTAGGTCAATTTGAATCCTAGCCCTACCCTCCAGCACATCTACTACACTCCCCAGCTTGGTTTCACTCGCAAACTTGTTGTGTGGTCAAATCCAACCCATCTTCCAGATCATTAATGAAAATATTGAGCAAAACCTGCCACAGGACCAACCCCTGGAACACTTGATACCGGCTGCCAGCTAGCCATTGAGGCATTGGTTACTACCCATTGACCCTGACAATCCAGCCGGTTTTTTTCCACCTTACAGTCCATTCATCCAACCCATACTTCCTCAGTTTGCTTGCAAGAATGCTGTGGGATACAGTATCAAAAGCCTTGCTAAACTGTTTTCCCTGCATCCACAGTTGTCTCATCATACAAGGCAATCAGGTTAGCTAGGCATGAATTGCCCATGGTGAATCCATGCTGACTGTTCCTAATCAACTTCTTCTCCTCTAAGTGCTTAGAAATGGATTCTATGAGGACCTACTCCATGATTTTTCCATGGACTGAGGTGAGGTTTGTTGGTCTGTAGTTCCCTGGATCATACGTGACTGACAAGGAGACATGGGGGGACATGTGCCCCCCTGACAGGGCTGTCCTTGCCGTTGATGCCACTGGCAGCTTGTGCGGCCCCGTCCCCGCCACCACTGTCAGCAGCCTATGCTTGCCAGCCCCATCCCTGCTGCTGATTTCTGTGGGTGCCCCCTCAGACTCAGGAGGCACCAGTCGCCTATGCCCTGGATCCTCCTCCTTCTCCTTCTAAAAGATGGGCACTTTATTTGCCCCCTTTCAATCATCTGGAACTTCCCCCGATCACCATGAGTTTTCAAAGACAATGGCCAGCAGCTCTGCAGTCACATCAGCCAACTCCCTCAGCACCTTGGATGCATTGCTTCCAGCCCCATGCACTTGTGTATGTCCAGCTTTTCTAAATAGTCCATAATCTGTTCTTTCATCACTGAGGCCTGCTCACCTCTTCCCCAAACTGTGCTGCCCGGTTGAGTAGTCTGAGAGCTCACCTTGCCTGTGAAGACCAAGGTAAAAAAGGTAGCTCAGCCTTTTCCTCATTATCTGTTACTAGGTTGCCTCCCCTATTCATTAAGTAAAATCAAGTTGTCTGACACTTTTCAGTTGTTTATAACTTTGCCAGATTTTTATACTCTGGACTAAATTTTCCCAAGGCAAGCATTTGCCTCAGGTGCCTCATTTGTAACTGTTTGGAAAGTTTTGCCTGTTTCTGAGAATGAGAAAAATATGTTATATTTACCCAGGTTAAGTGATTTGTATGGGTTTTTTACTGATTAGATCTAGCATGTTCCTTATGTGGAGCAAGAACTTGAAATAGGGTGTCCCTGATGACAGAGGTGCCACCATTGTCATGAACATTTGCTCCTGTCTGGCTGAGTCAGATGTTGTGGGGAGGCGTATTGGCACCTCACTGAAGAGCCAGTTGGAGCTTGTCATGATTGTACCATGCAATGCCAGTCAGTCAGAACTCAGACACCTAGCATGCCTCCTTGAAATTCCTTGGTGCTGAATAATTATTGAATGCCTCAGAAGACAATGACAATTCAGTCTCACCTGTCCTGAAGAGCTGTGTTAAGAGTTTGGCTGTTAAATTTTCCACAGGGTACATCTGCATTGAGCATGTTCCATCCCAAGCAGGACTGCAGGGACTGAGCAGAACTTTCTATAAAAAATATTCCTTTTTGCTTCTGAAGGCGCTGTGGCATGAGGCATAGGACCTGAGAGCCAGGATGCTCTCTCCTTTGTGCCTTCTAGGTTGCCACCATGGGTGCCCAGGGAGCAAGGGAAAGAAGAAAGAGACTTTTTCGAATGCAACTAGGGAGACAGGAGTAGAGGGGGAGAATTGGGTTCAGCAGGGAGGAGTGGATGACAGGAGCAATCCACAGTAGGAGTCAGCAGAGAAACAACAGGCTGGAGAGACTAGGAACAGAGGGGCAACAGCACCAGGGACCAGGGTGAGAGGCCAGGGAGCAGTTAGTTATTACCGGGCATGTTTACATGTGCTATTAATGTGCTGTAAGTAGGGGTGCACCGATAGAGATTTTGCGGGCCAATACCAATAGCAGAGTTTTAAGGAGGCATATCAGCCAATACCAATCTGATTCCTGATTCAGCTGCTCTGAGGCAGTTGCATCCTAGCCCTATGCTCCAATCAGCGCACTGGGGCACAGGGCTAGGAAACTGTCCCTTTCCCCAGCAGTTGTTTCCCAGCCCTATGCCTTCATCGGTTGTTTGGGGTGCAGGGCTGGGAAATGGTTGCTAGGGGAGGAGACAGTTTCCTAGTTCCCTGCTGTATGGGCTGACCACTTCTGGTCAGCTGTCTACATGTGCACTACTGTACAGTAGCTAATGTGCAGTTAATCTACTACCTGCATTTAAAGGTAGTAGAAAACTGCACATTAGCCTAATTTACTGCAGAGTAGCTGCTGAACATGGTTACATGGTTTAATCTTACTGCACAGTAGATTAGTTCACTGCACAGTAAGTGTCTCATGTAGATGTGCCCACTGTTGTTGATGCCAGAGGGACTGAAAAGGGTTGAGTTCTCTCTAAAAGAAAGACTTCCTTACTTACAAATTAGGAAATGTAGCAAAAAAGCAGATGCCTGAGACCTAGCCAGGAGTAGAAAACTATTGCACTGGGTTTTGTTGCCTGTTCTTTCACATTGTCATATGTATCTGGGGATGGTGTGCACCCCTCCAGGGGAATCAGATACTATTTCTGAACAGATCTGCCTACCAGTAAGAAGAATGTTAGAGTGCCAATCACTGAAGTCAATGAGAGTTTTTCCCATGACTGGTGAGAATTAGGTCAGGCCTTTAAGAAACAGCAGAGTCTTCTTCCATGGAGATAACTGATTTAAGTGGACTGCAAAACCTTTGTGGTTCCCCCTCCCCCCTCCATGGTTTTAACAATTATTATTAGCATCAAAAGGCTTCCTAGTTATTTGTTTCTTTGGCATTGATCTTCAAGATCTTTTGATGTTCAGCTGAGATACAAAACTTGTGGGGAAAGCGTAGCACCAAACAGGTGAAGAAATGTATGCAGGAGATCTGCAAAGGAATTATCATCTACTTCTGTTCTATATTACAAGGGAGGGCTTCTCAGAAAGATGGCAAAGAAATTAGCTGAGATGTTGTAGTCTGACTTTATCATATTGCCTTAGTTGCCTGCCTGAGGGACCAATGAGATGTATCAAGCATTGAAACAGATACACTTTAATGATAGTTAATTTTAGGTGTTAGAATAGATTTGGTTGGAGTCCTTCTCTCTGGGTTTTGGATTTTTGTTTTCTATATCTGAATTTCTACCTGAAGCTGATCTCACTTCAGATAAGAAACAGCGGGCATCTCTATATGTGCTATTAATTCAAAGTAGGCTTACCATTCAGTAAAAATACAGGGAGGCAGAGCAAGGCTGCTCCTGCCTTGCTCTGGCTCCCTGCAGCAGCCAGAGGGGCTCCAGGCTCCTCCTGAGTGCTAGCCTGAGGGCTGGTAGGGAGCATGGGGCCAGTTCCCATGTGCACAGGGCCTGAAGAGCTCAGCCAGATGCAGCTGGAGGGGTCCTGATGAGCATGGGGCTGGGAGACAGCTGCTGCTGCAGAGCTCTCCCTCCCTGCACACATGGTGGCAATCCCTGTGCCTTGCGGGGTTTCCCTGTGCAGGCTGGGACCTGTCCCCATCTGGAGCAGGTCCCAGCCATCTTCAGACTGCATGGAGACTGCTCTGCACAGCCCAGGGCTGGCTGGGATCTGCCTTTCCTCCACAGCTCTTCCCAGTCCTCTGCCCCCTCATCATTTTTGTTGCCCTCTGCTTGCAGTGCTCATATGGATTCCCATTGTGGAACTGATCACCTGCACAAGGTTTGGCTTCCATTGTAAAGTTGCTGATGTATACATTAGCCTAGTTAACATGAGCTCAGGACAGTTGCTTAGCTTAACAAAGATATTTCTTTTGTTCAGTGATTTTTCTGTATAAATGGTTCTGTTGTATTTTTCTTAGTT
>NW_017729022.1:187862305-187863498 GCF_001723915.1 Gavialis gangeticus | reverse complement strand
TCCTCTGCCCCAGTCAGCCAATCAGGGCAGATGGGTGCGAAAGAGTCCCTTGCCTTGCAGCTCTTTTCCAGCCCCATGCCCTTATTGGGTGATTGAGGTTCAGGGCTGAGGAAAGAGCTGCAGGGGAGGGGCAGGTCCCAGCCCCCCTAGCAGTGAGCCCCCAGCTGGGTAGGGAATCCCCACTCAGCCAGGGGGAGCTGAGAGCTGTCCCACTGGTGGGGCAGCTAGCAGCAAGCTAGGAATCCCTGCCCAGCAGGGGGCTCGCTGCTACCTGCCCCACCAGTACATCTCCTAACTGCCTACAACTGAGTGGGGATTCCCCGCCTAGCGGGGGACTCACTGCTATCCGTACCACTGGTTGCTTCCCAGTCCCAGCACTGTTCAGCTCCCCACTCCTGTGGTGAGCCGGGAGCTCTGCAGTGCTGGGGCATGGGCAGGAGAGGGGCAGAAAGGGAACCTGGTCTCCACACTGATCTGCTTCTGGCTCCTGGGGGAGCCAGGAGCTGAGCAGTGCCAGGATTGGGCCCCCTGCTGGTGTGGCTGATGAGCAAATTTGCTCCTGGTCAGTGTCTACATGAGCCCTACTGCATAGTATCTACTGCCTAGTAGATTAATTTACTGTCCAGCAGCTTATTAGCACAGCTACTGGGTGATGCTTTACTGTGCAATAGATTTGTTTACTGTACAATAAAGCATTTTGTGTAGACACCCACTTTCTATTTAAAGAAATGCAATATTTGGTTGTAGTGGGATTTCATTGGGTGCAAATTAGAGCAACATTTGGCTTAATGTGCTTTCTGCTTACAGCTGTCATCTGAGAATGAGAAAAACAGCATGGAGGCAGAGCAAGATCGATGTTTGGAGAAGCCTGCTCAGGACCTGACCATACCCTAAAGTCACTTATTTATGTTCACCCCCATTTGGGGAAGCACTTACCTCTGGCCACAGGGAAAAAATAAGTTCCTTCTTTGTAGTGGAACTTCAGTGGCTTCACTGTGCATATCATCAGCATGAGTCACTCACTTGGGATTCTGCACTCTGTGTGGCTCTCTCAATAGGCATGTGATGTTTTAAAGTCAAGTCCAAGAAGGGATAGCAGTGAGCTCCCTAGATAGCTGAGTGTGTGGATACAAATCTCCATGCAGGAGGCCTGCAGTTATTCCAATGAGTGTTCCAGATAAAAACATGAAGGA
>NW_017729022.1:187849477-187857305 GCF_001723915.1 Gavialis gangeticus | reverse complement strand
TTGGGGAAGCACTTACCTCTGGCCACAGGGAAAAAATAAGTTCCTTCTTTGTAGTGGAACTTCAGTGGCTTCACTGTGCATATCATCAGCATGAGTCACTCACTTGGGATTCTGCACTCTGTGTGGCTCTCTCAATAGGCATGTGATGTTTTAAAGTCAAGTCCAAGAAGGGATAGCAGTGAGCTCCCTAGATAGCTGAGTGTGTGGATACAAATCTCCATGCAGGAGGCCTGCAGTTATTCCAATGAGTGTTCCAGATAAAAACATGAAGGAACTTCCTCAGGGGGAATGTGCTACTGCTCTACAACTTCCTAGCATGGTATTGTACATTTCCATACCAAACAAAGCCTATTTTTTCTTTTGTTTTGGGAAGAAGTGGAATTTCCATGTTGTCTCTAACATGACTTCTTTACTTTCCCGAACAATATTCACCCAATATATTTAAAAATAGTACTGAAAATGTAATAGAAAGCAATATTGAATGGAACCTGAGATGAACTGATTCAGATTTAATGTATGCACCTTTTGAACACTCTGTTACCTGCAGATAATTAGAGCACTTTACATCTAGAGTCATTAATCCCTGTTTGAAAAGACTCTAAGTCTTTCTTGTTTAGCTACACTTGTGTGAGCATTTAAGGCAAGAAAAGATTTTGCTGTCCAGATATGACTCATTACTATAAATTAATTGTTTTCCAAGTGTTCACCCTAATAGCCTTGCTAAAAACATTTAAATGAAAATCTTAAAAATAAAGATGAATAATTAATCTTGATCTCCACAGATCTCCTGAATAAATCTGGGGGAAAGTGAAGTATGTAGATAGCTAGACTGCTATGCATTTGAGCCAGCTTCACCAGTGAAGAGAAACAACATAATTATTGTGTTCTAGTTGGTTCTCTTGCAGGTAAACACTGAGTTAGTATCTGAGAGGGTCTATGGATATTATCAAGGGCCAAATCCTCAAATCTATTTAAGGGCATGTCTACATACTTAAGGGCACATTTGCCTATTTTAATGTGCATTAAAGCATAACAAAAAAGGGTGCTTTTGCTAACGTGCATTGAAATACACTAAAATACACTAACGTGCATTAAAATATGCTCATGCACAATGAGGTACTAAATTTAATGTGCATTATCAAAAGTGCATTAATGAACATTTAGATGAGCCCTAGGTGCCTAACTACCATGTAGGAAAGTTTAGCTAGGACATAGGCAGTTGGGCCTGTGGGTAGATCCTGAAGGGGAGGTCAGCTAGGTCAGGGTAGAGGTTACTGGGAAGCAGGTCAAGGTCTGGATCAGTGGAGTAGAGAATGCAGGGCCAGGTCCCAGGAGAGCTGACAGGGAGATCTGAGAGACATAGTTCAGGGTGCAAACTGAGATCAGAAGCCAGGACAGTCAGAAAGCTGGGTACCAAGTTCCATGAAAGATGCAAGAACAGGGCCAGGGAAAACTAGAGCTGAGTCAGGAGCCAGAGAGAGCAGTGAACATGAGGCTTGCCAGACCAGACTGAGGCTGTTGTCAAGGTGTGACTGCAGCCTGATGCTGCAGGTGTGCTTAAAAGGGCCGAGTGGAGCTTTTGGCAGCCCATCCAATTACAGCGAACTGGGGCAGTCACATTAGTCTGGGATCAGGTCAGGTGCAGAAGCTCAAGAGCATAGCCCAGCCAAGCCTGACTGAGCAGAGGCCCTAACACCACGTGTTTGGTAGGCCTGTGCGAAGCTTTGGTCCCTGATTCGATTCGGTGGAGATTCAGCCCGATTTGGTGGCTGAATCTCTGAATCTGAGTCAACTCAGAGGACCCGTTAATCTTTCTGAATTGAATAGGAACCCTCCAAATTGAAATGGAGAGATTCAGAAAGATTTGAAGATTCGGACATAGAGACAGCTTTAAATGTTTTTTCTACATACCTCTAGGTAGCAGGGGCTTGTGAGTGCTGTGATGGCAGGGTGCATGAAGCATCCCACAGATATGCAGGGTCTCCCCAGAGTGCTCAGCAGCAGACTCAGAAGTGAACCAGAAGCACTTCCAGTCCACTTCCGGGTCTGCCTGGGAGCTCACTGGGGGCCCCGCTGCACCTCCCTGTCTCAGTGACTGGTGCCTCCTGGGTCTGCAGGGGGGGCACCCAGGGTCCTCCTGCAGCTGATTGCTGAGCCAGAGGGGCCACAGGGGGCCCCCCCATGCACTCCCCAGCAGACCTGGAAGTACTTCCGGTCTAGGTCCAGGTTCACCCCTGCACTCCTGTGGGATGCTCCATATGCCCCAGCTTTGCAGCGATCACGAGCTGTGCCTGCTACCTCAAGGTATATAGAAAAAACTTTTAAAGCTGTGTCTATGTCCAAATTGCTGATTCTCCAAATCAACATCGCATCTTCAGATTCGGATTCAGCCGAATCGAATCAGGGACAGTGATCCGAATCAATGCATCAAATCACTGCCCCTGATTCAGGTCGAATATGAATTGAATAGGGCCTGCTTTGCATACCCCTAGTATTTAGGTCCTGATACAAATTCCTTTGAAGTTGATGAGAAATGTTCATGTGGCTTCAATGGACTTGGAATTAGGTCCCCAATGACATCATAAAGGGCTTGATTTTGCAAATTTTCCTCAAGAAGAGTGACATTCAGGAGACTATACTCAGTTGTCAATTCCTCTTGTGAGTTAATGTTTTTCAGCACATGAGCGGGTGGCAAACTCAGGCCCCTTGGACAGACTTTGGATATCCAGTTCTGATTTCCATCTGAACTTCATTAGTCAGGAGTGGTCAGACAAGAGGGTTTTTTTTGAACTATTGTTTAATAATAATTAATTGGATCTATTTGCCTACCTGGGGGTGCTGTAGGGAAAGCATGCAAGGGGAAAGCATGTTCACTGTGGGAGATAGTGCTGTTTTCACAGCTAATTTCCACATCATCAGTACTCTCAGACATGTAACTGTGACACAGCAGTATGTCATCTCTACCCCGTGATACAATGATTGTCTCTGGCAAAACTAAGGTGAAAATAGATAGCTATTTTTTGAATTCTGCTAGAACACTTATGTATCTTTACACTTTCACTTCAGGCTATGTCAACACCTCAAACTAGTGGTGACGGGCACCCAGCACCTGCAGACACATGCTGCTGCTTGATATAGGCTACCTCACAAACAGGACAAAGCATAGCCACATTTGGGAAGCACAGTGGGTGTGTCTACATGTGCATTATATTCGGGAGCAGTTTACTTGCAAGTAAACTACACACGAATAAATGCTCCCAGGCAAGCAACTACATGTGTAGGGAAGCAGGAGCAGATTTGCTGCTAATAGCATCAAACTGGTCTCATTTCCTGAGGCCCTGTAATGGGCTTCTGCTGCCAGTTGGGGGGGGCAGGTCTCGGCTCCCTGCCTCAGGGGTGCTGCCTGCTGCTGGGGTGGGAACAATGTTTCCCTGGCAGCAGGCAGCTCCCAGCCCTGACTTGCTGGTCAGGGCAGGGGACCTGGAAAGAGCTGCAGAAGAGGGATTGGGAAGCTCTTTCTAAGCCATGTGCCTTGATTGCCTGATTGGGACGCAGGGCTGAGACCTGCCCCTGACTGGGACAGTTCCCAACCCCTGCTCTGTGATCATGGGGTGAGAGCTGGACAGCCTGTTTCCTGCTCAGCTTTGTGATTGAGGAGCTGGGTAGGAAACAGCTCTACATGCACGGAGCTGGCTGGGGAACAGGCTTCCCAGCCCCTGACAGCAGGGAGCTCCCAGCACCAGAACCATGATTGCGGGGCCCTGTCACTACAGAGCCAACACTGGCAGATAGGGATCTCCCAGCCCCTGCTCCCCAGTTGTGATATCGGACGGTGGTGGGGATTGGAGCTCCCTGCTGCCAGGGCAAGGGGACATAGTTCCTGTCCAGGCTCCAGTGACAGAGCTTGCCTGGCAGCTGGCAGCTCCCAGTGGCAGAGAGCCATCTCCCACTCCCTGGTGGTCAGCTGACCAGGACAAGATTTGCTCCTGGTCAGGTGTCTACAAGACAGCTACTGCACAGTTAGTAATCACAAGGAAATTTGCTACTTGCATTTTCAGGTAGCAAGTTTACTCATGATTACCAATGTGTACTGCACAGTAAGCATGTGCACATGGAGAAGTACACCCTTACTGCCCAGTAAACTATGCTACTTCATAGTAAAGCATCTTGTGTAGATGCACCCAGTGTGGCTGACCTGTTGCAGCCGCTCAGGAGTGCTTAATAGCATTTCTGACTAGTGCCTTCCCCCCCAAGTTTACAAGTCTTCGAAGGAGCCTTGAGAATGTAGGAAACAGAACTTTGGCAGAAAAAGAACGAGACTACACAGCTTAACCCCATAGCAGATTGCATAAGAATGAGCAGAGACCTCCTCAGTTTCAGGGCTAAGTACAAAACATTCTCTCTAACTGCCTTAAACTTAGCTTCACACACGGGGACACACAGTACATACTTGCTTTCCTTTTCATACATGTGTACAATGCACACATATACGCATACACACAAAACACCTATAAGTGAAGCTATTTTTCTTATAGGGTGGCAAGCAGGAAAATAAGATCACTAATTGTTTTTTAAATATTGTGTTCAGGAACAGTGATGATGAGGAGGGTCACTACAGCAGAAGATAGCTAAGCAATGAGTATTCATGTGGATAAGACCAACTAAAGGAAAGTTAAGACAAATGTTTTTACAACAGTAAGGAACAAAACCTGACATTATTTTCCTCATTGCAAGCGTGCATACTGTGTTTAATTTGAACCCATGTCTTGACCCTCCAGGATTTCCCATAGAGCTTCCATTGAATTCAAAACAGGTAATCTGCAAAGCTGGTTACCTGAGTTTTGAGCTCTGACAAAGAAGTTTCCTAATGTCTCTGACAGAAAGCCTTATATACTAGCTACTGTTTGCCTGCTAGGCTGGTGATGGCCTGGAAGCTGCGGAGAACTACAGAAAGCCATTGCTGACCTCTGGAATTCAAGCTCATGCAAGCAAGAGAGTTGCCAGAGCTGATAGCATGGTGCTGAAAAATGGAGTAACAATTGAAACAAGGTAACCACCCCCCTCACTGTGACTTTCTGGTCATGTACTGGGTGAAGGGAGGCAGAGTGGATGGGGCAATGCATGTAGAATAATGTAGGAAGTCAGGCTGAGATTTTCAAAGGCAGTATGTAGATACCCAAGTCCCACTTCATTTCGCCTAACTCCCACCTCCCTTTGAAAATCCCAGATTACATATTTTCCAAACTGCAGAAGCACTTAAGTGCTGAAGACAATTACTGACCCCAAAATGTTTGGGGCAGGGCTGTCCAATTTCTGAGCTCCTGAGGCCACACAGACAGCCCCCCATTTGCCCCCCTGTGTGCCCTCAGTTAAGTTCTCCACTGCTGCACCACATGGGTGTGTGGGCGCAATCTCCCACCTCCTCTTGTAATGCATGACATCATGGGTACCCTTCCCTAACTGCATTGGGCGTTCCCCATCCCTGCCACCACTGCCCCATGGAGGCGTGACTCCCCTTCTGTGCCACCTGTATTCACCCTCAGATCCCCACAATGCACCACACTAAGGGCAGGAAGTAGCAGCTGGAGGAGTGAGGTAGATCCCAGAGACTTTGGCCATGGTTTCAGCTGATGAGGGGAGCAGCAACTGGGTGACAGACCAGAGTCTGCATCTTAACCACGTGGCCTGCAGGCTACAAGTTAGACAGCTCTGGTTTGAAGTGTTACATTTGTCATGGTTATGGGGCCAACTGCAGTCTTCCTACCACAAGCCTTGGACCCTTAGGAGCCTATTTCAGTTTGAACATCTGCTTGATCTTTCCTTTGTGACGAAGGAGAGGTAAAATGAGCACAAGGTGCATTTAACAGTTGGACAAGGCACTGGAGAAGAACTGACTTTGAAAAAGCAAACAATATATGCATATTTAGTGTAATCTGACCTAACATTTTATGATAAAAATAAGACCTGTGATGTTACAGGCACAGAGCTAAACCAACTCTCATACTTTGTAAAAGCAAAGACCCTCCTGGATACCATCTTGATCAAAACTGTCAGCAATCCCTCCTTCTCTTCCTGTTGTCTGCAAGAGTCTGTCAGTTGGGTTTTCTCCTGTTGATCAGACTGGCTGTGATACTCAAAAGAAGGCCACTAAATGGCCCTAAGTATAAGCTATTAGCAAGGGCCCTATCTCTTTTAATTTAGCTGTGCTCTCCCAACAAATGGTACTTCTGTTTAAGTGACAGATCTATATACAATTTTAAAGAGCACCCCCATATTTGTCACAATATTATTTTATATTGTTCTTGTTTGTCTTCAGTGGCAACTGTTGATCCTCCTGGATCATGGTGTGTGCATGAGGGCTAGGGCTGTGCAAAGCTTTGCCAACTGTTTCATTTTGACACTGTTTCAACTCGTTTCGAGCTCGAAACAGTGAAACCAAAATGAAACAAAGGGTTTCAAAACAGCCTTGAAACGAAATGAGGCCAGTCGAAACATTTTGAAAGTTTCAAAACATTTCAAATTTCAAAGCAGCCTCGTGGTGAGAGGCAGGGGAGATCCAGGGCTATGCTCTGAGTGGCTCCTCAGCCCCATGTGGCTCAGTCCTGCAGGGAGCACAGCCATAGCTCTCCCTGCCTCCTCAGATCAGTTCTGGTGCCGGGCCCGGGGCAAATCAGCTCGTGTGCGGACCTGCCACCTCCCCAATCCTGATCTGCTTGCCAGATGACAGGAGGCTGGTGCTGCTGGCTGAGGCCAGTGGCAGCACCGATTGTCCCGGTGCTGGGTGCAGCTCCCAGCCGGCAGCACCAGCCTTCTGTGATCCACGGTGCGGGTGAGCCCCTGATCTGCCTGCTGGATGACAGGAGGCTGGTGCTTCCACCTGGATGAAGCCCGTGCCAGAAATATTGGTGCTGTCGCTGGCCCCAGCTGGCAGCACCAGCCTGCTGTCATCCAGCAGGCAGATTGGGGGCTCACCCAAACCCCTAGCAGGGCTGCGGGGGCTGTGCCGGACTGCTCCCAGGGGTGCGGGCCCCCAATCTGCCTCCTGGATCACAGGAGGCTGGTGCTGCTGGCTGGGATCAGCGGCAGCATCAATTTTCCTGGTGCTGGCTATGGGCGAACCATCAAAACAGCGTCAAAACAGCCTAAGAGTTTTGATGAAATGAAACAGTGCTTTTGAAATGAAATGAAACTCAAAACGAAACACTGTTCCATTGAAATGGAAGTCAAAGCGGAACAATGCTGTTTTGCACAGCTGTAATGAGGGCCACCCAGACCTTCAGTGCATATGCCTGGGCAGGAATTTCTGGAGGAGTGGAGGCTGCCCAGACCTTCCAGCCTCCCTTTACGCCACTGAGACAGAATCCAAAGACCAGACTGAGTCCAGACGTTTGGTGCTTCCATGGCTGTGGCTGTATAAGTGTCTGGGAATCTAATTGTTTTGAGTAGTCAGGCCAGATCCTCAGCTATGTAAGCAGGCATAGCATTCCTGACTTCTGTGAAACTACTCTTGTTTACACCAGCTTAGGTACTGTCTTGAAGTGAACGTTAGTGCTCACAAAAAATCCTAGACTCTTAGTGCTATAGGAAAATCTCATCTATATACAGCTCTGGTACAGGCTGGGATATGGCAGGACAAAACATATACTTTTGTTCTCAACCTGAAACAGGATCCATCACTCCTGGGGGTGAGAAAGAAATTCTGTCTCCTCACACTTTCAGCCCATAACATCTCTCTGAGTCTTCAAAGACAAGTCACTGCTTGGTGCCAGTTGTAACTACTTATGTAATACGCTCACCTGTTCATTAAGAATTGGACTGAGCCCATCAG
>NW_017729022.1:187841006-187844477 GCF_001723915.1 Gavialis gangeticus | reverse complement strand
TCTCCTCACACTTTCAGCCCATAACATCTCTCTGAGTCTTCAAAGACAAGTCACTGCTTGGTGCCAGTTGTAACTACTTATGTAATACGCTCACCTGTTCATTAAGAATTGGACTGAGCCCATCAGTTCATTTCACAGAAGCTGGGGAGCTGCTATGAAATAGTAATGATGTTTGACTGAATAATTAGTCTTTTCACTCCTCTTTTTCAGAATTAGGGTTCTTCTGGTCCTTAGTTATACTTGGGCACAGACTTCTGTTCATTCCAAATTGTGCCAAAATTATCTTATTTTCTTGACATGAAGTAATGAGAACTCAGAGGAGACCATCACATCCATTAATTTTTTCTTGGAACTGGATCAGAATTTCAATTCTTGAAATAAGCACTCTTTTTCATCCTGAATACAAAATGTAAAAATACAGCGGCATATGTGCATTTTGTCCATACATCCATGTCAGCTTTATCCTATATGGTAGAGTATCCATCACAGGCACCAATGTAGCATTGTGTGAAGTCACAGCAGTGGAGTTACCATTCTTTAAACTAGATTGTAAGCTAGAGTTTATTGAAGAGACCATCAGAAAGACTTACTGCTAACATCAACATGCCAGCAGAAACTCTATCCTTTTTCTTCTTCTCCATTATTAGTACCATAGATTAGCTGGCAAGAAGACAAATGTGCATAGCTGTATGTGGGCTGTTGCCAAGTGTGTAATAACCCAACACAGCAGCTCCCCTACAAACAAATACTTACTGCAGTGCACAAAGTATGAAAATATTTATATAAATGACAGCGTGGGCTGCAATAAGAATCATCATTATGGAGAAGAGTGATCTGTTTCAAATCTCCGAATGATCAACCAAAAGATTTTTAAGCCACCAAGTCCAACTTCAAACATTATAGGAAAGCAAGGCTGGATACGAACTCAGTGCCATCTAGTCCAGCCCCCTGCTCAAATGATATCTCACTGTTGTGAGTGAAGCAATGGGGAAGGAAAATACCCTAGTAGATACAGTAATAGATTCAGATGCAAGAGATTTGGGTTCAGTTTTTGGCTCAGTTAAGACTTCCCAAATGAGCCATTTAAAAATACCCTGTTTCTCAGTACCCCACCTGAAAAATAGGGATAAAATTTTCCTGCCCTACAAAGGTG
This sequence comes from Gavialis gangeticus, assembly GCF_001723915.1. Lineage (NCBI taxonomy): Eukaryota > Metazoa > Chordata > Crocodylia > Gavialidae > Gavialis > Gavialis gangeticus. The sequence continues at coordinate 187,843,324 of NW_017729022.1, read as the reverse complement.
GTGGGATGTGCTCAGGTGCTCTGTGAGAGAGGCCATGTAAGTATTTTCTTTGATAAATTATAAACTCCAGAAACATCTAAAATAAAAATGAGGAATACATTCCGGTTTCTAGATTAAGTGAGTTCCATCTTTTCTACTTTTCCCTTGTTTCTGTGTCTTTCATCATTCTGTCTACCACTGAGATTTTCAGATTGCAGTGACTATCTTATTTGCTGCTTGTCTGTATAGTGACCACTCCTTTCACTCATGATGTCTAGGAAGAAATTATTTTGACTTTCCCCAAGTTACAGCAGAGCATTAATAGTATATCTTGTAGGGAGCAATCAATTCACTAAGAATTCTGTATCAGAAAATACAGAATAATTTTATTACTGGGAGAAATTCCTACTTAAAAATTCCAATTGGTTTCTATTGGTTGCAGTGTTAAACATGATTTAACACAGAACAACAAATCTGCTGGCATACTGGGTGCCTTACTGTGCATTAGACTAATCCAATGCTCAGTAAAGTGCCACTGTCTACACGTGTGCAGCAATTACTGTGCAATAGATTAATTTAAAGTGCCATTTGCTAATACCAACAGATACAGGTACTAGAAAATGGTGCTTTAAACTAATGCCCTGAAGCACATGTGTAAATTCTGACCAGGAGCAAATTGCTGCCAGTCAGCCCAGGCAGCAGGGGATAACTGCTCCAGGGAGCAGGGGGGAGCTGTCCCTGCCTCTGGGGGCAGCTCTCATCTGCATGGCTAAGCTCGGGCCTAAGCATGGCTGGGAGCTGCCCCTGGAGCCAGGGACATCTCCCCTCCACACCCACCTCCAGGAGCCCAGGCCTTACCCCCATTCCCCTGCCAGTCCACGGCTATCCCTAGAGCCCGCTGACAGCCTGGGAGTGGCACCCGGGGGAGCCTGTAGCTCCCCCAGACTGCTGCAGGGGTGCAGAGCAGGGCAGAGGCAGCCCTGGACTATGCTGCTCCTGTCAAGCTCAATTTGATCCCAACCCTGGCACAGGTGTAGCCATGTGCCTGGGAGCATTTTAATGCACCTGAAAACTTACTGTGTAGTAAATTCAGGTACATTAATTGCATGTGCAGGTGCACTCATTGGCTCCTGGGGTCTTCCAGCTGAAACCAGTAGAAACATGGAGAAACCAATATAACCATCAGAGATTAGCAGAAGGATGGAAAAACCCACCATGATTTTTTTTATTAGGGCTACCATAGAAAATATACAGGTCACAGGAACAAGAATCTAAATTCAGCCACTGACTGGCTCTTGTGCATTTGTGAGAGTTTGCAATCTCCCTCTAATGCTGATCTTCATTTCCTAATCTCACTTTGGTGCTTGCACATTTTACTACTCAGCAGCTAATGATTTCTAATTATTCTTTGAAGACATTCAGACTATATTTTTTCACTGTGCTCTGCCTGGGCAAGCTCCATACACCTATGTACTTTGACATGCTCTATACAGGTGCAAGGGTCTGTAGTGGTGGCTTACTGAAGGACTCTGTCATGTTTCCAGGATTTGGGACAGTACTCAAACTATTCATAAAATCTATTTTTAGATTGTCTATTATAAGCATAACTTGTATTTAGTGCAACAAAAACCTTTCTGATTGGTATGCTGTGCAGGTACAAGTCTATTTTAGAGTAGGTAAAACATTTGCAACAAGATTTGACTATAGATTAATTCCTTTTAATTACACAATTTCAGGGTAAAAAGGAAACACTCAGTGAACTAAGTCTGGCTCAGATTCAGCACTCTGATTTTTGAGTAGGTAAAAAACAAAAAATCAAGCCATCTTTTACTGTTTCTTAGATGGATGTCTCTGTCTGTGATTATATGCCTGACATTTCTTTTGCTAATACCTCTTCATTTCCATGAAAACAGGAACAGCAGAGATTAAAAACAGTATCTGATAATAACATTCAAACAATGGTCTAACCTTTCCAAATTATTGGGACTACTCTACTAGTATAAGATAAGGTGCTGTCTTTGATATCAATGAAATAATTGGTGCCATCCTCTGCCTTACTTTTTGAAGTATTAACAGGCAGTGAAAACTAAATCAGCAAGGCATTTTACATTTAAAAAAATGAGGGGACCCAATTTTCAGGCTTCTCAGAACACCTTTAGCACAGGAACTGAGGTTTCTAGATTTTGGAGCCCAAGGAGGCTGAGCCAGTCGCTATCTGAAGTTAGAGCACCCTGGTGGCTGCTCTTGTGTCCTTATGTTCTTGCAGCTGGCAGTAGCTGGTGAACAAATAGGGCGCGTCCTGCAGCAGCTCAAATAGAAGCGGTGCAAATTTGAGCCGG
>NW_017729022.1:187837809-187839593 GCF_001723915.1 Gavialis gangeticus | reverse complement strand
GGCCAACCACAGAGATGCTCTGGCAGCCAGAGTGTCTCCGTGCAGGACCCAGCCTCCAGTTGCCTCAGGGCACGGTCGGGGATGCCCTGTTCCTCTTTTTTAAACTTTGATTTTTTTCAGATATCCAGGGGTCTAATTTTCTCACCGTGTTGCAAGTTTGCGGCGCAGGGAACATTTTTTCATTCCTGCATGTGCCTGTTGCCCTGCCTCAAAGGGGTTTGAGGTAGGGCAAGAGGCACACGCACGCTCATCTGGAAGTGCCCATAGGGTCCAGAAGACCCTTCCCCATGTGCAGAGACAATTTTCATGGGCTGAGTTTATTCAAATGACATGTGAGAAGACAGCAGTTCTCTTTTGAAAAGTAGAACAAACTGTTTAAATGCAGGGTTGAAAAATGCTACGGATTTATCTGATGTTAATGGAAACACCAGTAATCAATGCTTCTTAAATAGTAGTGCTATGATATTACCATCTCTCCAAAATAACTAGCTCCTCTCATTTTTGATGCTTCTAAAAGTCAGTGTTAGTATTGCTACTAGAAATCTCGTAAATTGGTGGGGTGAGATTACAGGCAATAGCGTTTGTTGTAAAGCTGCTTCCTACTTATGGTTTATGATAAAGTTACCTTTCAGGAAAGTCCATAGACTCTTTATAGAAGTTATGTGGGTATTTTCTCTATTTCATGCAAACCACAGGCATCTATGACAGAATAATAGTCTATGACAGAATAATCTTGTGAATTCAGAGACTATACACCACTAGTCAAGTGTTTTGTGTTTTTACAGCATCTGGTTTAAAATGTAAAGAGCATCAGTCATTGTTTCATATATTTTAATGTGTCAAGGGAAAGTCTTGGAAATCGTTAGCATCCATGTCCTCGCTTCAGTACTAGGAATTAAACAGAGCACAATGAGTTACAAAGGAGACAGCTATAGTTCATATACCGCTAACTGGAGTACAATTACATTACAAAGCAGGTGATGTAAGATGCTATCCACTTAAGTGTTTTATGCACTTAACCAACATGCAGATAACTGGAGTTTGTTACAACGTAAGCAGTATTTAACAAATGGAGACTGGGGTTGTATTAAGCAGTTAAGCAAACTATGCTTTTATCTGGTATGCATGTAAGTGGAGTTCCCAGCACAGCTCCTCAGCCTGTTCTTGCAGACAGCTGGGCACCCATTCCACAATACAGGAAGTTTACCAGGAGCTAACAGAAGTTTGTTTGGATTTTTGTAAGGTGGTAGGTAGAAAGAAGGTTTTTCCTTCTCTAAGGTTAAGGACAAAGAGGAAGACATGATGATCGAGACTGAGGCAGGAGTAGAGGAAACCAGAACTGCAGAGACAGGTTAGATGACTGGAGGCAGAAGTTGCTGGAGGTAAATTATCCCTGAATAAGCACCTTTTAGAAGCTATTTTTATATGAAGTGCTCCTGGAGGAGAAGATCCAAGGGCTACATTTTGAAATGAAGATGGACATGGAATTAATATATGCAGAACTCATGGTAGAGGTGATATCTTTTTCAGACCAACTAAATAGTTGTAAAAAGAATTCTTTATTCACAAGGTTTCAGGCTCATGCACCCTTCCTCAGGCAAAGGAGAATGCACAGATTGTATCATTTCCCTCAAGTAGAAATGAAACTTCATATTGCACAGGAGACAGAAAGATGTTATAGGTACCCTTAGGTGGAAGAGTTCATTTTATGCAAATTAGGCTCGGATAAAAGTTGGGGAGGATGGCAAGGTATCAGATGGCAAGCAGGGTGTAGAATTTTTCTT
>NW_017729022.1:187831434-187832809 GCF_001723915.1 Gavialis gangeticus | reverse complement strand
CTAAATAGTTGTAAAAAGAATTCTTTATTCACAAGGTTTCAGGCTCATGCACCCTTCCTCAGGCAAAGGAGAATGCACAGATTGTATCATTTCCCTCAAGTAGAAATGAAACTTCATATTGCACAGGAGACAGAAAGATGTTATAGGTACCCTTAGGTGGAAGAGTTCATTTTATGCAAATTAGGCTCGGATAAAAGTTGGGGAGGATGGCAAGGTATCAGATGGCAAGCAGGGTGTAGAATTTTTCTTCTTTCTTGGTAAGATGTTTTCTATTGCACAGGAGAGAGGGTGATACCACATATCTCCTGGCTGAGGCAATCCTATTGTGTGCAGGTTGTTTTCCATGTATGCAAATTCGGCTCAAACAAAAGGCTGGAGCAATGGTAGAATTTTCCTGGTCTCTGGGTGTTGGATTTTTGCTGCTTTTTTTTTTTTTTTATTTAAATTATGAAGTTTTCATTTCAAAGCGGCTGATTGCAATATCTTGCATGTTTCAGGTATACAGGTTTTAGCTGTGTTGGCCTACAGGCAAAAGTATTCAGAACTTTTGGTAGAGGTGATTATCTTTTATTAGACAAACTAAATAGTTGCAAAAAATTTCCTTATTTGCAAGCTTTCAGGCTGAAGCACCCTTCCATAGGCAAAGGTGATCCATTGAAGCACATGACTACAAGGACAAGGAAGAAGAAGAGACTGAAGAAACAGATTTGCTGTACTGGAGAATAAAAAGGAGTTGAAGAAAGGAAAAATAGATGGGGATGATATGCAGAAGACTCTAAGAGAACAGAATGCAGGATATTCTTCATTGAAAAGGAAGAACGGAAGAGAGAGAACTAGAGATTCATATTAATATTCAGAAGAGGCAATATTAATACTGACTGGGGCTTCCTTGTTAAGAGGAATCATTAGTCTAGTCTTTAGTGTTTATCCAGGGAATAGAAATGTGCTCCATCTGCTAGGAGCAACAATATGCTATGTGTCTGTGAGACTGAGAGGATCCTGATGAGAATGGGTAGAGAACTCACATAGCAACTTTCACACTAAAATAAACCATTCTGCAAGATTCCCACTGGAGCAGATCATAAATGACTGCACCAGGTTGAGGAAAACACTCAGGTGATCTTTAGCAGAATTCTTATAGTCCCAAGACAAAGTGAGTGAAGGCATGACAGAATAATCAAAATCATGAGCTGGCTTAAGGATTGGTACTATAAGGAAGGTTTAGTTATGATTAACCTTTGCGAAGTGTTCACAGAGAGTGGACTCATCCTGAGAGAGGGACTCCCTCTTGACTACCTTGGGAAAAATTAACTTTTTGGGATTAAGACTGGCACAGCTGATAGTTTCATAGTTTCTAGGGTCGGAAGGGACCTGA
>NW_017729022.1:187828728-187831423 GCF_001723915.1 Gavialis gangeticus | reverse complement strand
AAGAATTCCAGGTCGAGCTCTTCTCCCTGGTTGGGAGGTCTGATAAGTCCTTTAAAATAAGGAATGAGGAAGAAGGCTGCAAAACTTGTATGATTTTCATGATGTCATATTGGTTCATAGGTGGCCAGGTCTGGGGGGTACAACAGCGTCAGGAGAAGTAGCCAGGATCCAAGGGGAATGCTCTTGCGTCAGAGTGAGGGGAAGCTAGGAAGCCAAAAGATCCATCCAGGGAACTGAGTCAGAGGGTCAGGCAGGGCCATTCCTGGGGTACAGTGAATCAGGGCAACTGCACCGCTCATTGCGGGGGGCTGGGCAGAGCGATTGTAGCACTTCACACAGAGCCTGCCTGGTGCTGGCAGCTCCACCCCATGCCACCCCACTAGGATCAGCCTTGGGGCCATGCAGACCACAGGGTCAGAAGGCTAGCCAGGTCAGGTATCCATGAAATCAAACCAGAATTGAGTCAGATATCCATAGGGTCAATTTTGGCCTGTAAAAAGCAAAAACAAATAAACCCCAAAACAACAATCATTCTTGTATGCTAATGCAAGGAGCTTGGACAAGCAAAATGGAACTACTTGTGTTATGTGATGGCAGGACAACAGGATATGAAACCAGATATTGCAGGGGTAACAGAAGCATGTGGACTAGTAATTGTGTTTGGAATACAAATATTCAAGGGCATGCACTCTTCAGGAAAGATATACTGTACATAATAATAAAGAAATAAAGGTAATAAATAAAGGAGGGGGAGTATCGATGCATCTGCAGTATACCGAGGATGCTCATGGTATCATTCAAGGTGAAGTTCAACAATATAAAATTCAAAGTCACAGATTTAGGGAAAATAAGAATTTTTCTTTTATGCTCACAAAAGATCAGTTGGAATTTCTGAAGAGAAGGACATGGATGTATTTGTTGATCACAGGATGGTGATGAGCCACAATTATAATGGAGATATGAACAAGGCCACATTATAGTCCCAAGGTGAGGTATTTTTAGCAGAGTGAGGTACCAATGCCGTTGTACAATACAATCTTGAAACCTCATCTGGAAAATTATAAACAATTTGTCACCCCTGTTCAATAAAGATGGATTGAGACTGGAAAAGGTATAGAGAAGGCCTACTGATGACCAGGGAAATGGACATCTTACATGAGGGTACCAAAAAAAAAAAAAGAAGACTGCCTTGTTTAGTTAGCAAAACAAAAGCAGAGAGGATATGATTTCTCTCTAAATATATCCAGAGTTAAACACTGGGGAGGGAGAAATGCTATTTAAGCTTAAGGACTGTGTTGGCATAAGAACAAATGAATATGAACTACTCATGAATAAGTTTATATTGGAAATTAAAAGACAGTTTCTAACCATGAGAGATTTCCAGTAGGAGTACTGGGGGCAACAAGCCTAGGTACTTTTAATATGGAGCTTGGTACATGCAGACAAGTGATTACACAGTGTGGCGTCTGTGATAACCAGGGACCGGACTCGGTGACCCAGGAGGTCTACTCCCCGTGGTTTGGAGTTAACACTGCTAACCTTACTGCAGTGTTATCAATCCCATGCTCTGCTGATGGCTGTCATGTGAGCTAGTATAGAGTGCTGCACGCTTCACTCATTCGTAAAGTCAGCGTAAGTGTCAGATGGAAGCCCTGCCTTCCAGCTGGAAGTTGAAAGCACTTAGTTGGGAGAAAATTACAAGTTTCGAGCAGGTGGGCCAAGACAGGTGGTTCATATCTCTCCCTTCTGTCTCTGAATGTTACCACATAACATGTTGGAAAGTTGGACTCCAGCTGTTCTTTATTTTCTGATGCACAGGCTTAAGTTTGGCTTCTGCTCTTCCGCATACATTTTCGGTGTCATGTCATTAAGCACAATGGAAGCAGAGTAAAGAGGCAGAGTAAAGAGGCATAGCTAGAAAACTTTACAAGGCTTAGCTAACCAATTTATAGATCTGAGGGTTGGGGGATACTATAATGATATAATGTAGTGTAACCTTCTAATTTAACCTCCTGCTTAATGCAGGCCATACATTGCATCTGTTGGTACCTGTGCATAGGCCAGCAGATTCACCAGTGGTCTGGGGTGAGTTGTCATTCCCTTTCACTTATTGGCTTTTCTTGGTGTAGGAATTCTGTTATGGGGAAACTTTCAAGTGTACAAAACTTCACCCATAGAGTTGTTTGGTTTTTATTTTTACAGTGCTGGTAGTGTTGTCAGGTCTGCACTTTAAATGTCTTTTCTTTTTCACAGTGCATCCTCCCTTTTCTCTTAGGCCTCCAGTAAACCCTTATGTTGTGTAGTGACACAGATACAAAAGAAATGTCTAGGTGACTGCTAGACAAGCTCTCAGGGAACAGAATCATGCTCCGGTGACCCCTGGTTGTTGGAATACACCCTTCAAGTCATAGCTATTAAATATTTTAAACCAACACGGGGGCTAATTTGACTGCTATGTGGCTCCAAACCTGTAAGCTATTAGACTAGTAAAAAATCACAAGTGACTATAGAATTGGCCCAAAGCAGGCCACAGTGAGTTGGCCAGTTATGCTGCATTTCTGGGTTTGGATTACTAGAACATGGCAATGGTAGTGTAAGGGCCTTGTTTCACCTTAAGCTGTGAGCTGCACATATGTTGATGGGAGTTAGTGGTAGCTTAAGTTTGGAGCAGTCACATATTCAGGCCAGCAGGGGC
>NW_017729022.1:187782033-187823728 GCF_001723915.1 Gavialis gangeticus | reverse complement strand
AGCTATTAGACTAGTAAAAAATCACAAGTGACTATAGAATTGGCCCAAAGCAGGCCACAGTGAGTTGGCCAGTTATGCTGCATTTCTGGGTTTGGATTACTAGAACATGGCAATGGTAGTGTAAGGGCCTTGTTTCACCTTAAGCTGTGAGCTGCACATATGTTGATGGGAGTTAGTGGTAGCTTAAGTTTGGAGCAGTCACATATTCAGGCCAGCAGGGGCCTGGAGGATGGAAAGGTGAGAACCCCTGCCCCCCACTCCCATTCCAGGCTTCCCCCTGCCCCCTCCAGGGTTCCCCCAATTCCCCCTGATCCTGGGGCTCCCTCCCTGCCCTTCACCCCCATAAATCATTTGGTTCTCCTAAAATAAGTGCTGCATTTTTGGGAGGATACACTATGCTTTTCATACATAACAAATAAAACAAATAGGTGTTAAGTCTTCTCCACTTTAGCTATAAATCCCAGACCAACCAGTGCATCCATAATAAGAAATTTCAGGAATACTACCCCAAGCACAGACTACCAGTTTAAATCCAATCTGTCTGTCTATCTTTCTACAGTTGCTGCTGTGTAACCATTTTCCTCTGCTGCCTTTGTCCAGGATAAATTTGGACCATTGTTTCTAACAGAAATTTAGCATCCAGTCAGGAGGAGAGAAAAAGGGTTGGAACTTTTTAAAGCTGAAGTACTAGCAAGAAGATCTGCAGCAACTAATCCAATTTATCAGGGACCATTGCAGCTAAATATTTCTCTCTAACACTGTCCAGGAGAAAATGTTCCTGAAGGTGATGGTGAATGATCTTAACTTGGGTCAAGAACACATTTAGATAAGTCATGTAAATATTTGATAGGGACTTATTTAAACGGTGCTGAGAAGAGGTTGAAGACTTTGGGAAGACAACATTGCCATGAAATCAGGGGGAGTATTTCCAGAATAAAGATAGAGACTGATGCTCTTATTTATGAAGATACTGGATATGTCTACATGAGATGTTTACTGCACAGCAGACTAAGCAGCTGCACAGTAAACATCTCAGTGTCTACATGTGTGCCCCTATCAGGCTGGAATAAACTAATTTACTCTGAGCAGTACTTGTATTAACAAGTACTATCCTGCTGTGGAGTAAAAAACTGTCGCAGTGCATGTGTAGACACTCACCTGACTGGCTGGGGCATGCGGGTGTTTCAGTGGGGGAGCTGTCTTCTGGCTAGCCTCACACTGAAGCTCCCTCGTGCCCCAGCCAGCTCCTCTGCAGCACACTGAGTTGAAGGAAGCAGTCCCAGGCTAAAAGGCTGACTCCTGGAGACCCCTGGGCTCCATGTGCTGCACATGAATAAACCGTGGAGCTGATTGTTCTGGAGTTAATTGCTCCTGGATGCATGTTCAAGCAGCATGCCTGGGAGCAATAAACTGTGGAGGAATAAGCTTTGCAGTTTATTCACGCACCATAATTGCATGTGTAAATGCACCCACTAATAGGCTGAAACACACTCATGCATAGGATGCTCACATGCTCTAAGTTATGCCATACTTAAGGATCTTCTTGTATCAGAGACTGAGCAAGGACTTTAGGAAGTGGCCTATTAGTTGTCAGATACAGACCTACTGTCAGCACCCTCCTGCCCTCAGCATACAGAGTAAGTGAAAGCTCAAATACTGAGAATTGCTAAATAACATGTTTGTTAGAGGGCACTGGAAGGGTAGAAATGTATTTCTATTCATGCATTCTTCAGAAAATTAGCTTGACTCTGACATTTAGACTACAGGAAAGTGTTATTAAGAGGACTTCAGTAAAACTATTTACTGAATTACCCCACTCCAAAGTCTCACTCTAATGAAGCCAGCTCTGTAATGTTCACAAGAGCCTATCCTCTGCCAAATAATGCCGGCTATTAAAATGATAATAATACTTGCACGGTTCAAAAGAAGATTGCAAACCTGCTAGTAGACAAAAAGAGCATATTAGAACACTGTGAAAAGGTTTTGTTAAAGCATTCACATTTATTTAATACAAAAATGTATCATGCCATTTGTATGGGTATTACTGTTCTCTAAATATTGGTACTGACATATATGCATTATGGGTAGAATCCTGATCTCACTAAAATCAGTGGCAAAATATCTTTGTTGACCTCTGTGGGACTTAGGCGTCTCTATGTGAAAGCCGTTACTTATCCAAACCATGACTTATCCAAGTCATTCCATTAAAGTGAGGCTCTGTTTTGCAGCACTAGATTCCAGTCTAGAGTAGTACTGAGTTTTTGTATCGATGAGAAGAAATTGAGATGAAATAATTTTAGGATCCAGTTGTATTCCCACTAGAATCACTAGCAAAGCTGCCACTGACTTTCATGAAAACAGTTTCAGGCACTTAAAGCTCATGTATTTGTAAGTGATGACCATACAGTATTCTTGAATGTCAGAGCATTTACTTAATACTCATAAAGTATGGTAAAAATGATGCATAAAGTGATCCCAAAATGTGTAAGGGGTTCTTATAATTTCACAGTAGGTGTTCATTCATTTGGTGTGGGTAAAATAAAGGGCTATTTTAAAAAACTGCATCTAGGAATTGATCTAGGATATGGTTCTTTGGTTTACAATGTCTGTGCTGTTGATTCAGCTAAAATGGAAGATATTTTAGTGGTTGTATATAAGTGCAGCAGTACAGGGTTTCTTTCTGCCAGGCTATTTAAATTCCCTGATAACTCACCAGAAGGACTCCAGAATTTGGGGGATGGGCTGTCTTGAGCCCTTTAACGAATATCCCCAGTGTTGCCTCTGAACCTAGTTCATCTTGGCACTCAAGCTTCTCCTTTTGATCAGAAAAATAGAGTACCATTATTATACCTATCCACCTGCATCAGCGAAGGAAAATGGTACTTTTTTCAGAGACTTCTAATACCACTCTGAAATAAAGGCATAACAGTTCTCTGTGCACTGCTGCCTGCTCTTCATACTCGCACAGGTAGTCCTATTCACTTTATTACAACTCCACCTGTGAGCAAGACAAGTGGGGCTCAGCAGTATGATGCTAAGACAACACCTGTTGGAAGTTAATGGAAGTCTTTCTTGGTTACAGAGAGCTTTGGATCAGGCCCTACAAGATGAGATCTTAATTATGGTTATCCACTTTGTGGGTAGTGCTGGCTAGCTTTGTGTCTCTGGTGGAACTGGCATCTTTGATGTGACAGTGCTACCACACTGCCTGAAATGTCAAAGCACTGTAGTTATGATCATCTACACCCAATTGCTCTATGTAGCAGCAAAAAAGACCTGTGATAAAGTTCATGTAATAGATATTGTGACCCCTGAAAATGCAGTACGGCTGCAAGCTTGCCAGTAAACGCAGTGAATAGGGCCCTCTAGTAAGTAACTGCACAAAGCATGTAAACACAGTACATCTAGTGTGCAGTTTACGTAGCTATGTAAGGTGTCTACATCCTAGCTAGCTTTATAAAGTTTGTGAACCCAAAGGTAATTCCTGACGTGCAAAATGAAAATGCCACTGATGTACCCCTTTCCTAATACCATAGTTTCTTGTACATAACATACCTTTCCCCCCAAAACCAGCTGATGAAAATGGGGTTGCACATTACGTGTGAGAAATATAGATCCCTGTGGGTCCTGAATGTTGGTGGTGGGGTGGCAGTGGATCAGACTAGCACGCAGCCCCAGAGTTGGCATACTGGGTCAGGTGTGACATGCTGGGTCTAACGCAGTGCATGGCCCTTGACGTGCTGGGTCAGATCCCACACAGCCCTGGCCTCAGCCCCAGCACATGGTTTTGGCCCCAGACCACCCCTCTCGCCTCAGCATGTGGCCCTGGACCTGGCACGTGGTCCCTGATTCGGCGTACCAGGTTGGATCCCAGACCTGGCACGTGGCTTTGGACCTGGCATGCTGGGTTCGCCCAGCTCCCTGGCTTCTGCTACTCAATTGGCTACTCAGATTTTTCCTGCTAAAAACAAGGTACGTGTTATATAGAGGAGCATACTGTATGTAGAAAATATGGCTCATCAGGGGTGTGGAATGTGATTGCTCCAACTTTAGGGATGTCTCTAGCACAGTAGTTTTAGTTTCTAAAGAAACAGATTAAGAATTACCATTTTTCATTGTGTATGTGATTTAAACCATAAAAACAAATTACACTGACTTACCTCAGCTCACGACCTGATGAAACATGTGTGAAACTTGTAATGCACCTTGGTTTTCATCCTGTTTATTTTAAAACAGATTAAAAATGAAACTTCATATGCTGCCAATGGTTTTTCCTGTGTTTACATAGTAACCATTTCCCTAGCAGATGGACCAAATGAGCAAAGCTCAGAGGAGTAAGTGTAATGGGCAGATTTGCTCTTCAGAGTGGAGAGCAAAAATCCCCATACAACCAGTAATGCAAAAAACCAAAAAGGTAGTGCATAAAAGGGTTATGCAGAAGATTAACTGAGTGATGCATCTTTGTTAAAATTCATGTTTGGGAGAACTTTATTTGGTTGTCTCTGGTCATTTATATGAAGCTGAAACTTGATACTTTTACAGTTTTGAGAAATAAATGGAGGTAACTTGGGTATATACTCCCCTTCTCCAATTGAAGGGGATTGTTAGCTGGCAGGTGTGCTGTGGGGTGGGAACTGCAGACTGCTCAGTTTCCCTCCACCCCTATAGAACTAGGCCAGGACAGTCAGGGGACTTAACTATATACAGCTTTATATACATTAACTTATGACAAGGAAAAGAAACATGGATATAAACATATGTACTATATATATATTTATAAGATATCTAAACAAATAACAGAAACAATACCTTCTGGGTAAATGCCATAAAACTTTATACCAGTACTGCAGATACAGGTAAATCACAGGTAAGTATCTGATCTGAAACAGACAAACCCCAAAATAAACATATACCAACAGATAAACTATAGATAAGTATGGGTGAACAATAAATAAGCCACAAATAAATACAAATAAACAACAGATGAAATAATAGCAACAGAGGGTCCCAGCAGATCCCAAGGATTCTACTCATCTACTCATTTGCAAACATGAGAGTTCACAAAATATAAGAAATGACATCACGCCACTTATGACACAAAAACCCTAAAGATAAACTCAATCCCGAGGGGAAACCCCAATGCCCTTGGGCTTTTCCCAAGCCCTACAAGGAAGCTGGTAACTTTAGCGGGCTTCCCAGTGGGACCTCCACTTTCAGGAGCCCTTAACTAACTGGGGGGGACTCCCCTCCCCTGTGGGAATCCTCTTTTCCCTGCAACTCGTGGCTCCCAGGCCTGGAGGGTGGTCCTCGTCCTCTGTGCCAAGCTGTTCTCTCACCTGCAGTGGGCTTTGTGAGGATCGCTGTCCCCTGGAACAGGGCTCCACTATGCAGGGCTTTTGGGGCCTCTGGCTCAGCCCTGTCTGCAGACTCAGTAGCCCGATCACAGTCTGGCTGTCTGGGCTCATCCTTTTGCTATGGGTCAGAGGCCTGGGTTGCCTCGTGCAGCATCAGGCTCGGTCCGATCCCAGACCCTCCATGTAGTGCCTCCTTCATCAAGCTCCCAGCCTCATTCCGGGGGTTGAAGTCCTGAACCGCCCAAGCGCTCCAAAGGTCCTACTCCATGCACCGTCCTGTGCATTGTGTCTCTGGCCGCACACCAGAGGTTGCAGACCTGAGCCACCTCACGCTGCTCCCAGGGTCTGGATGCCGTGCACTGTGCTGCACACCAGGAGCCTAGCTGCTGGAGCCATCTGCCATTCCCTGCTGATGGAAGTCTTCAGGGGCGCTTCTGGGCTACTGCTTCACCCTGCTGAGCAGCTCTCCTCAGCTCTTCTAAGCCCCGCTCTTCTCTCTTCTCTGTCCTGGGTGTGTTCCCCTCATGCTGGGCACGCAGTTGCTTTTGTATGCTCCAGGGCTCCACCCCTGAAGTCTTCCAGACCTGAGTGTTGCCGTCTTCAATCAGGTCCACGGGGGGGGGGGAAGAAGGGGGGAGACTCTTCCCCACCTTCCTTCAGGAAAGGGGCATGAATTAACTCTTCTTGCTGCCTCCTGATTGGTAGATGGGCTTCACCAATCAAAACAGCAAGATTTCAAGCCTGGGACTGAACCCAAGCTCCAAAAGACAAGCCTACTACAAAATGAACAGAGACTTCCCTTCATATGTATTGCCCATGGTGGAAAATGCAACAGAGGCCATAGGAAGTTGGTAGCTGAGCTGGTTATTAAATTCAGTTTCTTCAGTTCTAGTTCAGTGTTACCGACCCCTTTGCTTCCTAAAACCTATACAATACTGTTAGTAAAAGCCAGTAGTTATTGCTATACCAGAGTAGGTTAACATAACTAATCCATTTACATTCATTGTAATACAGGGCACATGGCTGCCCTTTCAGTAATAGCAGCTAATTAGACACAATCTAATTTTTAGGGCTAATTAGATATTATTTTGTACTATTGAGGTACCTGAGTTTTTCAAAGAGATAACTTTCCTTTACCTACTAAGTTAACATACCATTATGCTAACCAGTGTGCTACAGATACAGTCCACGCTCTAGTGAAACCCTTTCACTAAATGTGGGGGCTCTTTCCAGGATGAAATACAGGCCTACTCTCAGAGCAAAACTGCTCTGAGGTGGATGTTAGGATGCACTTTGTCAAGATGGATCCCAATATCAGAGATAAGCTTTGTAAATATTGGCATTGCAACAAATAAGACCACTGGGATAAAAGTATTTCACAAAAAATTAAAACACAAGCCTCTGTTGTGTTAATGTCTTTGAAGGCCTATTTCAACTCGTTAACTTTTAATGTACTAGTTAAAGGAAAAAAAAAAGGTTTGTTCGTGGACTTCCCATCATTTCATATCACAACTCACATAGGAAAAAGACTAGTCTCTTGAAGATAACCCCATTAACACTATGATAAATCAAATGTTACTCATCTTACTAGTCACAATTAACTGAGTGCTCAGCAACCAGGAAGATCAAAGATCAAGGAAAAATATTGAATACGTATCATTACAATGCATTCTAAATCATATTTACTACATTTTGTTTCTAAGACATTTTCAGTCATTATACAAACTACCTAAATTGCCAAATCCATAAATCAGAGTGATTGCAAGATGGAAACATAATTAGTCTAATTATTCCATGCAGTCTATTATGGATGGGAAAAATGTTAGGCAGACTGCTGAATTCTTTACCTGGAGTAATTAAATATGCTCCCTAAATGGTTTCTGTACAAATTGCATATTAACCATATTCATAGTTTTACTATGCATCATATTGGTCTCAGAAATACAATGGCAAGAAGAGGAATGAGATTATTCCACACATAAAGAAACACAAACTAGTTATAATACCATACAAGAAAGTCCTATGCAGCTATAGAACTGTACTGAGACAACATCTCACTGAGGTGTCCATTCACATATACCCTAGAAGTGACTGTACAAGGACAGAAAAATGTTTGTATTTATAGAAAATAATATTTGAAGAAACAGTAGGCTAGCAGACAGAACAACTAATAAATTGTACTCTACAATTGTATTGCACACTACCCCTTTTTTTTCTAGCAATATACTGGTATTCAAGATTTAACTATTATTTAGATTTTGTAAAAGAAATTTCAGGGAGTTACTTTAACTTTTAATTAGAGAAATTTTCAAGCTCTCCCAAAGAGATAGGCATTCTTCTGTTAGGGAGACTGATGTGGATAGATATGCTATATCCATCCCAGTATATTTGGAAATAGAGTTTCAAAGCCAGCTAGGGGTCTTCGAAAAATCTCTGTCTTATTGAAGCTATAATATATACTGGAGTGCTGACATTTGCTAGGGGCAGATTCAGATAACCTCAGTCATGGGAATGGAATCTGGAAGTACAACAAAGAATTCATAACCCAGGGAGTGGGAGGGGAGAAATTCCAAGCCTATCTCAGGGCTTGTCTCTACAGGGAAGATTAGTGCACGGTAAGTGAGGGTGTGAATTTATAGCACACCAAAGATTGCATTTTTGTGATGCAGTTTAATAGAAGGGTAGCCAGTGTGCTGTAAATTGTACTAGCTCACTCTGCCCTCAATTCCCTAAGTGGACAAATTTTAAGTTATGGTAGCTGGTACAAACTGCACAGAAAGTCTACAATGCTACATGCTGGCTATGTCTACAATGTGCAGTAAATGCACCTTAAGTTTACTGCACATTAAAATAACGTGCAGTAAATTGCTCCTGGGAATATGTCTACATGTGCACCCACATTGGGAGCAAATTTGCTCCCAATGGGAGCAGTTGAGTCCAGGGCTGCTCCTGCCCCCTGCCCTGCTCTGCCTCCCAGCAGGAGTCCAGGGGGAGCTCCAGTGTCAGGCTGACAGGGGACACGGCGGTCAGGCCTGGGTTCTGGGGAGGGGAGAGGGAGCTGTCCTGGAGCAGGAGACAGTTCCCAGCCACGTGGAGCTCGGGATCCCAGCCTAGCTTGGTGGTGCTGGCTTGGGGCAATACTCTGTGGCTGAGCAGCAGCATCACCCTAAGCTCTCCCCTCATTTTGCTTGCTCAGGGAATGGGGGAGCTTCCTGTCCCCATTGTGCCAGACCAGGATCAGAGAACTTCCCTGTCCCTTCAGCCCTGCCACTACCTGTGCAGGACATGCCCCAGTTGGCTTTTGCTTCCTGCCTGTGTCTGGGGGATCCAGGAGCTGAGCAGCACCAGGACTGGGACATAGAGCTCCCCCATTGCTCAGTAAGCAAAGCAAGGGGAGAGCTCAGGGTGCTGTTGCTGCTCAACCATGCGGCATCACCCCAAACCAGCACCACTGAGCTAGGCTGCACTCTCAAGTTCCACATCAGAGCCCCTTGGGCCCCCTTGATGCTGAGGCTGACTGGGAGGTAGCATGTCCCTTACATAGATGTGTGTGTTGCAGGAGGGAGGTCTTTGGCATATAATTTGCAGCTGTCTTCCTTACTTCCTGCACAAAGATAATTTTTTATCCATGAACATTTGGGGGTATTTGACATGTTTTCAGCTCCTTTGCCTGAGGTTTAGGCTAAGTACAGACATTCCAAAAGTCCAATCGATACTATCTACTCCAATTTCTCTAAGCTGCATAGAATGGACCAGGAGCAAATGGAACATGCGTTCACCCTTTGGTTTTGTGGGGGTGGGCATGCAGATGCCTGCACTGGCTGAGGCCATAAAGCAAGGGGTCTCCACATCCCTCCCAGCATACTGGAGATAGCCAAATGCAGCCGATTACAGCTGAGCAGGGGCCATCTCTAATTGGATGTCAGAAACACACCCCCAACCCTTTGCTGGCACCAGGGACCCTCCCCTATGCTCAGCCCTAGGCTTCCAGAATGGGTCATCATGGCATGCCTGACAGCCTGGCTGGTGAGGGGGTGGGGAGGCAGATGGGCGGTAGCAGCAGCAGGCATCCAGTACAATTCCTGCTCTGAGGCCTGGGAGATTGTAGCTAAAATGGTCTCCCAGCCTCAGGGCTCTGTGAAACCCCTGGGGCTGGTAGACTGCAATAGCAGTGATCTCCCAGCCCTTCTGACTTCACAGAGCCCTGAACCTGGGAATGGCACAGTGCAATTGCAGGAATTACATCAGGCACCTGCTGCCAGGTGCTTGCCATTTTCTGGAGCTCCAAGGGGCCCAATCCTGCCTTCTAAGGATCCCCCCCCACCCCCCACATAGGGACATTACATAAAGATAAAAAAATCTTGAGCTACAGATACTCCCCTTCCTCCCACACTTCCTGTGGCTGACAGCTCAGAGGAGCTAAGCTCACCCACAGCTAGTGAGCCACCCTGCAAGGGGAGGTAGCAGGGGTCCGCAGAGCAACCTGGTATGCCAGGGGACTGTGACCTAACTTAAGTTGAGAGGGGATACAGAATTGAAGTTTGATGGACTGGTTTAATCTAAATTGGTTAAGGCTGATATTATATCCATTTAGCTGTATCTTAGACTGGGTTCTGCCAAACTTCTGTTGTGTTATGGTGTGACAGCCGTGCTCCAGGAGTGGTTGTGATGCCCCCTGGTGGCCACACAATTCCTTTCCCACCTTGAACTCTAGGGGCATGTCCCCATAAGCATGCATGTGCAGTATGCGGTGCCTCAAAACCATCTGAGGTGGTGCAAACTGCACATGGCACATGTGCACTTATGTGCTGTGCTGCTAATTTTCAGTGCAACGGTATTTTCTGACACCAGGAGCTCCCACTGTCAAAAAAACCTACTGCTATAAAAAGGTGTTGCAGTACACATGGCAGCAGCATGAGCCACCAGAAACCTGAGCTTTGCTCTGGCTGTTGGCTAGGGTCTGAGCAGCCATCTCTGTGCCGCTCCTGCCCTGGGAGGCCCCCAGGACCCCAGGTAAGTAGGGCTGTCCGAAACAGCTGTGTTTTGTTTAGTTTTGGATTTGGCATTTTGGAGGGACAGTGATTTGTTTTGGTGTTTTGAGTCACTGTCCTGTTTTATTTCGGCTAAAACAGTTTTAGAGCTGTTTCAGAATTTCAACGGTGTTTTGGCCATAGGCTATAATGGGGAATCATAGAACTGCCTATAACTTTGTCATTTCTTTCCTGATTCAGATAAAACATACAGAGATGCTAGCCCCTTCTGAGGCCGAAAAGCCTGCCAAGCTTCAAGGAAATAGGTGCAGGGGTTTCTGGGAAGCTGCACCTCAAACTGCTGACAAGCAAAACTCGTGACATGGGTGACAGTGTGTGTGTGTAAGGCACAGCAGAGTGACAACTGCAGGGATGGTAACCCCTGTTCTCACCCTCACAACTTCACTGAAACCAGTAAGCCTCAGGCCTCTCAAAGATCTTACAGGTCTGGGCTTTCCCCAGCCAGGACTGTGTGGTGACTGGAGGTTATCAGGTATCTCCTACCCACCTTTCACCAGGGAGGTTCACAGTCCTGGCATTTCCTAGGGCTGCAGCACCATCGGCAGTCCCACCCAGGCCTCCCTACCCTGCCAGGGTGCAGCTTTAGGTCATGCCCAGGATGATGTGGGGCCTCCATCTCCCCATATAGCCCCAGCCCATACCTCTAAGTTCTTCCCCTACTGGTTGGTGAGAAACTAAACTGCTGCCTCCAGCTCTGACAGCGGGGCATTAGGTGGCCACCCTCATTAGCACCTGTCCTTCTGCATACTTGTGCGGGCATGAGAGAGGCCTGCCAGGTTTCAGGCAGAGTGGTGCAGGGGTTTCTGTGAAACTGCATCTTAAACTGCTGAAAGCAAAACTGTGTCACGTGTGTGTGTTAAAGGGTGTAGGTTGTAGCTGTGTTGGTCTAAGACAGGGGAGGGCAAAATTCGGCCTGGGGGCTGGATGTGGCCTGCCAGGTCATTCTATCTGGCCCGCGAGGCCCCTAAATAATTTAGAAAGTTAATATGAATTTGCCCTGGGCTGCCTGTCATGTGGCCCTCGATGGCTTCCCAAAACTCAGTAAGCAGCCCGCTGCCCAAAATAATTGCCCGCCCCTGGTCTAAGAGGACATAGCCCAGACAAAGTTCTTAGGGTCAATCTGATATCTTTTATTACACCAACGGAATAGTTGGACAAATTCTTCTTTGCGAGCTTTTGGGTTTAAAACTCTTCATCCGGCTGAGGGAGCATCTAGTTGGTGTGCGTGCACTCTTCCCAGATGGAAGGAATACTAAAGAAGCCAGAGGCTGGCATGCCAGGCAGGGAAGAAAGCCAGTCAATGGAAATGGAGGAATCAGGGGGTGAGAGACAGGTTGGGGTGGGGGGAAGAGGGATGTAGCAGGTAAAAGTGAAGAGGTACCTGGGGAGTCAGATGTCAGGCAGGTTGTAGCGTCATAAATCCAATGTCTATATTGAGTCCATGAATTTCTGTATCTAGGAAGTTGATGGGTATGGAAAGCGCAACTTGTCAAACGTTAGCACTTAATGAGTTTGGTCTTGTTAATTAACATGTTATTGAGAAGAGGGCACTTTTCTGACCTCCAGTCCTAAAGCAAATTTGATTATAGCAATCCCCAAAATGTACCAATCTGCCCCTGGTCGTGGTTGGTAGTGGCACATGGTTGCTCTTGGCACAGAGCACAGACATGGCTGTCTGGGGCATGAGTGATTATAAGCAGAAAAGAGGCAGTAAAAATAACATGCAGATCGAGGGAAATGATGCAAGTGATTGTAGCAGAAAATAAGGCCAGAACCTGACCTACTGCAATTTGATGTAGGTTACCTCCTTCTAGTGGAGCTGCGCTGGTTTACAGCAGCTGACGTTCTGGGCCCTAAAACTAACAGAGTCTAGGCATTATTATCAGACAATAGCAGTTGTTGTTAGACATGTTGCCTTCTATAAATACCCATAGTCATGGTGAATAGAATAACTGCATATTCAGCACAGCATTGTGGTTAGAATATTTAAATAATCACGTGCTTTTACTTGAATTACAAATGAGCAAACTTATATAATAAAAATGTACAAGCTGCCAAAGAAAGCAATATTTCACAACTAGTAAATCAAGTTTAGACTGTTAAAATCAACATTTTCTTGTTTTTCATGCTTACATTTTCAAAGGATTCCAAGGAGGCTCCTGGATATCACTTGCACCGACTTCAACAGAATTAGTAGATCTAAGCACTGTGCAGGTCTTTCAAAACTAGGGAGGATAGCAGGGATAGTGTTTGTGCATGAATAATTTATAACACTGAATACAATTCATCCCTCCACTTATGAGAACATACATTCATTCCACATTGTGCTGAGAGCCATCAAGTGTCTTGCTACTACTTTTTTTTTTATTTAAACAAATAAGTAACTGAACCCTCTATGCATGGCATCTCTGCACATAAATTGTTGATAACTACCCATAATGTATGCATGCTTTGACACGTAATTACACAGTAAATACACATCATGAAGGTGGTATATAAAAATGTTGGGAAACACAAACAAAATCTTTTGTTCTCCCTTTGTATTGAGATCCAAAGAGAGTAATGGTGTTCAACAGCTGGCCACTGCTCTCATTTCAGAGTTCAGTTCAGAAGCCCCATGGTGCTTCAAAGATGAAGTTACACCTAGGCAACCCCAATTTTCACATCTCACACACAAAACTGGGAAATGCATCAGCATTCAAGGGAGTTATGTAGGGGTAGCTGTTGTGAACTAGGTTTGTTGAACCTTTTTCTGGTTTTCTTGGCAGCGATGGTTTCTAGAATAAAAAGGAAAACTTAGCTGGATTCACAGACCCCTGACTGAGTTTAGGACAAAAATTAAAAGAAAAAAATACCTGATCTTCCTTTAATTCAAGCTCCTTTGATATGGCATCACAGAGAGGAACGTGGGAGCTCACAATGCTATTTTTACAGACCACTTTTCAGAGCCACTATGTGCTTTGGGCTAGGTTTCCTCTTCTGATAAACTTAGCTGGGGTGTAGGCTGGACCTCCACCTCAACTTCCACCATGCCCCTTTTCCTGTGTCCCCAAACACTCCTGGCACCAAAAGACAAATAGGAAAGACGGAGGTACAAAATCCAGCTATAGTCAACATGGTACTACTATTTTCTGGCCATCTGCAGTTTGTTACAGACTCTTTGCTTCTGTATTTTTTGGTGAACGTATTATTCTTTGAAAAAATTTCTTCTATGTTTGACCATGAACAGCTTGTTACTCAAAGCTGATATATCAGTATGACTAAGGGTCCCCCTTGTATTTAGGCCCTGTCTTTCTACAAGCCCATTCATAGCATCTGATGAAGTAGGCTGTTGCCTACAAAAGCTCATGCCTCTTTGAACCAGGTAGTTTCTAAGGCAGAGGCAGAGTGAGCAGATTGAGCACCTACTGCATCCTCAGGGCTGATGGGAGCAGCATTCACAGTCTCCTCCCTCCCTCCTGCGTGGACACCTTTAAGAGTGTTATGTATAAGTTGTTACATTTGCCGGGTATTGCAGGAAGGACCAGCACAACTGTAGGCAGGGTACTGCTCTCTGAATAAATAAGCTTTATTATTCTATAAGCTTAACTCTTTGATCTTTTGAGAATACCACATGGTACCAGGAACAAAGAAAGAGAATAAAAAAATGGAGCATATCAGAATTTCAGAGGACTTAAAGCAGTCCAGCAATGCAGCAGAAAACTGGAAGAAATTTAAGTAGAGCTTCACCATACATATGACAGCCAGTGCAGCTACAGGGAAGGAGAATTTACTCAAGGTAGCCATTAAAAAAAAAAAAAATATATATATATAATAGGCCCAGAAGCTCTATCTCTTTATAATAGCCTACAACTGTCAGAAGCATAGCAGAAAAGCTACGGCACAATAATAAAAAAGTTTGAAGAATATTGTATACTCAAACAAAATGACATCTTTTAATGGTATTAGTTCAACAGGAGACAGTAGAAAGAATGTGAGACAATAGAGGAGTTTGTCACAGACCTCAGACTGCTGAGCCAGACACACAGCTTTGGAGACCTAAAGCAGTCCAGGATCAGAGACCAAACAGTACTGGGTATAAAGGATACAAGCCTCAGGAAAAGCCTACTAGAGGATCCTGAGCTTAATTTGGAAAAGACCGTTTGAATGTGCCAAGCAGCTGAGATAACAAATGCCAGGCTGCAGAAGCTGGAGGAAAAAACAAAACAAGCTGAACTAGACAGGATTACAAGACTGCAGAATCCTAAGGCAACACACAAACAATACAGAAAAGAGGACCTCACTGTGAAGCAGGCAAGTGGAAGTGAAAGAGAATTGCTTGAAGAAACAATGGTCAGCTGAAGATGGTGTGGGGGTTACCACAAACCCATGCAATGCCTTGTATTTGGTAAGCACTGCAACAAATGCAAAAAATGCAATCACTTTGCAAGAGTTTGCAGAAAGGAGCAGGATTCACCACAGAAGAAACAGCAGGTGCATGCTCTATGCAATGAGGAAAAGAGAATGCCTAACTGGCACAACACAAGAAAAAGTTCATTTTTCTGAGGATTGCACAATCACTCTGGACACCAATGCACTAATGGTAACTTTTAAAATAGTTACAGGGGCACAGGTGTACGTCATTCCAGGATACATTATTAAAAAAAATGAAAACTAAACCTGTGTACTATGAGAATAAGAAAGTGAGACTTAGAGTATATAATGAGAACATGATTGCAACCAAGGGTGTTTGTGCACTGCATGTTAGACAGAAGGGTGATATAGTAAAAATGCAGTTTGTAACAGTCCCAGGAAATCTCATGCCAATTATTGGCTTGAGAACATGTAAAACTCCAGGTTTGATTAAGATAATGGATGTCATTGAGGGGCTAGAAAGCAAGAACACAGAAGAAGAGTTTTATTATATGTTTCAAGGCATATGGAAACTGAGTACAAAATAGAATTAGGAGAACCAAATACTCCCACCATACATGCTCCAAGAAATGTTTCCCTTGTACTAAGGGAGAAACTGAAAAAGGAATTTGATATAGTAGTTAACACGGACATAATAGAAAATGTAGAGCAACTAACTGCTTGGATTCATTCACTGGTCATAATAGAAAAAAAAAGATGGATCCTTGAGATTCTGTTGGGATCCTAAAAGAATGAACAGGTACATCAAAACAGAGCATTTTTCCATTCCCACCAGGGAAGAGGTTTCTGGCAACGTGACAGAAGCTAAATATCTATCCATTTTGGATGCCTCTCCTCAGTTTTGGCAAGCTCCCCTAGAAAAGAATAGCACTAGATTATATACCTTCAGTACGCCCTTTGGAAGGTATTGCTTTTGTAGGTGCAACAAATTTTTGAAGGGCTTGATGGAACCATGGCTTATATTGATGATGTATTAGTTTGGGGAAATACTAAGGAAAAACATGACTTGAGGCTAAGAAAGGCACTAGAAAGAACTCGCAGAGCAGGTTTGAAGCTGAACAAACAAAAATGCAAATTCAGGGTCAAAGAAATAATGTATCCGGGAGAAGAGCTCTCTGAGAAAGGGGTGCAAATAAGTCCTGCAAGTGTTAAAGCCATTACAAACATGCTACCCCCTACAGATAAGGAAGGAGTGCAAGGATTACTGGGAATCATCATTTTTGTAGGAAAATATCTACCTGACTTAGCAGAACAGACCAAAAACCATAGTGCACTCCTACAAAAGAATGCTTAGTGGATATGGGAACATGAAGCTGAATTAAAAAAACTTGAAGGAAAAAATAATGAAAGCCCTGGTATTAAAATACTATAACCTTAGAAGACTGATTAAATCAACAGATGTTTCTAAAGAAGGCATTGGAGCAGCCCTGCTTCAAAAACATGGGGACAGCTGGAGACTAGTAGCATATTCATCTAGGGCACTGTCTAAGTCAGAGTGTCTATTTGCACAAATTGAGAAAGAAAGATAGTTTAGCTCTGGTATATTGCTGTAAGAAATTTAATATATCCATCTATGGGAAGCCTATAATAGCTGAAACTGATCATAAACCTTTGGTAACTTTGGTAAAGGAAGTGTGATATGCCACCCTGATTACAGAGACTTTTTCTTTAACTGCAAATGTATGATCTAGACATACAGTACATGCCAAGAAAACATCTTATTGCAGATATGTTATCCAGAGCATATGACACAATGGGAAATGACAGATTTCCAGACAAAATTGTAGAAGCTGCTACTCAGGACACCCCATTGCAAAAAGTAATAACAGCTATTTGTGCTGGTTGTCCTGGAAAACATATACCTAGCCCCTACTCTCAGTTCAAGGAAGAGCTGTCAGTACTGGATGGCATTTTTTTCAAAGGCTCATGACTTCTTGTTCCAGCGGAAAGGCATGTTAAACAGAATACGTGAGGGGCATCTAAACATTGAAAAAATGCAAAAGGAAAGCAAGGGGCGCTCTATATTGGCCCAACATAAATAAAGACATTGACATAGAAGCTGCTGTAAAGGCTTGTACAACGTGCCTAAAGTACAGATCAGTACAAAGAAAAGTGCCCATGATGGTCATGGAGGAGCCCAGAGCTCTGTGGTTTTAAGTATGCTTTGCCTTATTCATGCATGCAGAAAAGAAATTATTTATTAATGCTAAATTATTGTCACGATCCTGAAACTGTGTTGCTCAAAAACACAACAGCAAACCATGTCATAACTTGCATCAAATCTAGATTTTTGTGAGACATGGGATTCCATAAATTTTGAGAACAGACAATGGAGCTCAATTCAACTGTCTTGAGTTTAAAGTTTGCAAACAAATATGGATTCCATCACTACACTTCAGGTCCTAAATACCCATAATACAGTGGTCTGGTGGAAAATGGAGTATAAATAGTGAAGAAATTGTTGAAAAAAGCTACAGGTTCACACACCAATGTTTACCTGTCACTCTGAAATTACAGGGCAACACCCATGAAACATGGATTGTCCCCAGCACAAATGCTGTTTAACAGGAAACTCAAAACCAGGCTGCCTGATCTTGTGGATGATGCTCATGAGAATAAAGAGCGAGATGTGGAAACATTTTTAAAAATTGACAAACTTGAACAAAAATGGTACTATGACAGGGGTTCCAGGGAATTACCACAACTGCACGACAGATATGGTGCTTATTTCAGACGGACAACCGTGGAAACCAAAAGCAGTAGTTTCCCCTCAAGTAGCTCTCAGATCCTATCAAGTAGCCACACCAGAAGGACAGGTATTAAGAAGGAACAGAGGACATGTGCAGCTCATAAAGGGGAGAAAAGAAGCAGCATCATGAGATTCACCAAAGGAAACGAAGCTAACATCAAAGCAGCAAGAAACAACACGGAGATTGAAAATGACACAGAAGTAGACACATCTGAACAAGAAAACTAAACAAGAACTGAACCAAGAAGAACGGATAACGCAGAGAAACTGAGGAGACCACTTAGAGCTAAAAAGCTGACACAAAGACTAATAAAGACCTGTTAAAATGTGCGTTAACAATGGGTTGAACTAAACTTACAATATTAGTATTACATGGAGATATGTTACATGGAAAGGGGGAAGATGAGTGGATACCTTTAGGAGTGTTATGTATAAATCGTTACAGTTAGCCTGGGGATTGCAGACAGGAACAGCAGGACTGTAGGCAGGGTACTGCTCTCTGAATAAACGAGCTTTATCATTCTATAAGCTTAGCTCCTCCATCTTTTGAGAACCACCCCCCTCCCCAGATATACTATTTGGTGCATTGCTACACTGCTCAGCTCCTGCGGCTGGAAAGTGATAGCGCAAGGCTTCCTTTCACTGCTGCAAAGGCTTCTGGGAGGTGGGGAATAGGAGCATTGTCAGAATCCCCCCAGGAATCTTTGCAGCGGTTGGGGAAGCCCTGCACTACCCCTACCTGATGCCACACCAAGCAGCGTATGGGCGAGGTGGGGTGAGTGGGGAAGTGGAACGGTGTTCCTCCTCTCCCACCAAATACACAGCTCTGGGCAAGGGCAGCACAGAGCATCTTCCACTGCTGGGGGTGGAGGCTGGAGCACCACTGGAATCCCCTCTGCCAGCAGTCTTCATTGCAGCAGGCATGCCTTGTGCTGCCCATGCTGGGCCACACGAGCTGGGCAGCTCAGTGCTGCACCGAGCAGTGTATGCATCTGGGGGACGGGAGGACCATTCTGCTTGCTTCACTCTTGCTGTGCAGCTCCTGGGCCCAGCAGGGGCAGTGCAGTCCCCACTACAGCAAGGACTCATGTTGGGGGGATTTAGACACTCCCTTCTAGGTGCCTGGGTTGGTGGCCTGCCCTAGTTATGCTGCTGCTCTAAGTTGCCACCCTGCTCCTCCTTCTAACTCATTTATGATATTATTTCATTCAATAACTATGGTAATGAATCGAGTTTCCACCACGTTTCATAGTGGCAGAATAAAGCTGGAGATGAAGGGAGTCCTTATATGGTCTTTGGCTATTGCTGATGGATAGATCAATATTTTTCCTATGCAGCCAGACCGTGGGTTTAAAGTATATAGTCTTCACGTGAGGGTTTCCCCTAGACACAAATGCAATTATTATTAGAAAAAGAAAAATAACAAAAAATGTTTCTACTTCTGCTGGAAAAAAAGAGCTGTAAAAGCAAGCAAAACAAAGCAATGGATAAAGCAGCAGCTGCATTTTATTACTTTAAATAAAGTACCTCACCCTTCCTCTTCTTTGCCCAGAGCCCGGTGGTATGATGCCTAGAGTTGGTTTCTGGTGGTAAGGACTGTTTTGTAATACAGCTGGTGCATCTACATGAGATGTTTACTGCAGAGCTCCTTAGTAAAACATCACCATGTGTACATGCAACCCTATTAGGTTTCAGTGGACTAATAAACGGCACTGCAGGGTAGTCCAGCTAAACACAAGTAGTACCCTGGGACAGCACTGTTTTGTGTGCTGAAATGCACATGTTGAGTGTGTTGGAGCTGGCTGGGGCATGAAGGTGCTTCAGTGAAGAGGCTGCCTGCTGGCTAGCCTCACACTGAAGCACCCTCATGCCCCAGCCAGCCCCTCTGCAGCATGTTGAGTTAGAGCGCAATAGTTATGGGCTGGCAAGCTGCTTTGGAGGCTGCTGCAGAGCATCCTCAGGTCACCTGCTAGCCCAAGGCTGCTCTGACCATGCTCCATGTGCAGCAGAGGATGCAGTCCCCACACTGCATGAGGATGCAGCCTGCACACTGAAGCATCCTTGTGCCTCTGACAGTCCTCCTCCCCCCTGCACATGAAGCCCAGTTGGAGCAACCCTGGGCTGGCAGGCTGACCCCCTGGGTCTCCTGCCAGCCCAGGCTGCTCTGACCAGACTCCATGTACTGTGCACAAATAAACTCTGGAGCTCTATTCTCCAGAGTTTATCTGTGTGCATTAATTGCATGTGTAGGTGCACCCAGTGGCTAACTTCAGCTGAGAGCAAGTCATCAAAGCAGTAGCAGACTCATTCAGACAGGATTCTGACCACTACTCTAGGATGATCACTAGTGTAGGAATAGAGTAGCTGGTCCTGCCTTCAGGCACAATTAAAACCTAAAGGTCAAACCAGGGGCATCAAAATCACCCTGGGTGCCAGGCTGGATCTGGACTGCAGGGGTTTTCCTGGGCTGGATTTGCCAGGCAAGCAGCTGTCGTGGTGGGTCAGGCAGTGGCAGCAGGACCAATGGTAGCAGGGAACAACAATGGTCTGGGGCAGTGGCAGAGGTCTAGGGGCCACAGGATGAGTGGCAAGGGCTATGTCTATACAGCCCCTGCTTGTCCCCTTGGGACCAATAGACATGTCCAGTGGAGCAGCTCAGGTCATGTCCCCAGCCCTGCTCCAACTTTTGATCGCTTGCTACCCAGTGGGCTTCATGGGCCTGATTTGGCCTGTGGATCACACATTTGGCATCCCTGGGTTAAATGATACAGCCTTGCCCTGTGGGATTACGACACCCTTTAAAATTTCCCTATTTTAGTTGCCTCTTCTTTTAAGACTACTTTGCTTTTTCATCTTTCAGATTTTTGTGATGACCCTCTCAGCAATGGCAAACATTTCAAACACACAATGCCTAAACCAGAATGAAAAGCTGAATGCAAACAAAAGGCTTAACCTTGCAAGATGCTGAATGTTTCTAAGAGATGTTGTATACCCTCAATTCCCATGATAGTCAGTGGAAGATGAAGGGGTTTCACACATACAGAATTAGGTGTCAATTAGCATAAAGATGCCACATTCCAGATATTGAAGCCTAAGCTTTGGAGAGAGAGACTATGCCTGCCAAAGTTACTTGTAAAAATGTAATGGAGTAGTTCCACCTGTAAATACCCACTTGGGTGCTGGTTGTCTCATTGGCATGCGCACAGGTGGCTATATACATACAACTGCTGCATCTAGGCAGTAGTAATGGAATATTTGCTACTGGATAAATTCTCTGCACTCTTTACTAAATTATTGCAAATTTACCACAATGGGTTTTCTTTTGTGCCATTCCTCCTCCTTCTCTTGGTCTGTTCTCCATCATGCTCTTGCCTCCTCTTCCGTCAGCAAGTGCTGCTGATTACAGTGGTAAGACTCAGTTTGCAAAAAAGTGCCCAAGCAAGCAGAATTCTCCCTTTGACCTTCATTTCTCTCTCTCTCTTCCACTGTGATTTCCACTTCTTTTCTCACAGTGACACACAGTTGAGTGTTCAAGGTGGAAAACAGTTTTCACTATGTGAAAAATAACTGGGTTTTATTTTGCTGATGCTAAAATGCGCAGGACCCTGCAGATGAAAACTGATAACCTTCCTTGTTCACTGCTAGGAGGCAAAACCCACTAGGTTTGCTTAAGGAATTCTACACAGCTGCACAAACTGAACAAGCAGGGTCTGCTAAACAATGCATTGGCTTTGTTAAGTACAACTGTCAAATACATTAGCGTAAAAGACAACTTTATTCCAACTAGTAACAGAATGAGCATGACACATATAAAACAACATGTTACATTTAAAACATGGCATTGAATCGCCCAAGATGAGCCTAGTAATTTATTGTTAACAGAGGGTCGGAACAGAAGAAGGAGATACAAACCTTGCTGTCAACAAACATGCAGATGCAATTTTTATTGCAGCTGTCACAAGTAATTGCTTGCTGCATGACTGAGGTAAATATGCTTCCAAGACTTCAGATTTGCAGAAATTCAAAAATCTTGTTCCTTCTGGGATGTAAAATCCAAAAAGCACAACCTGCATTGTCCATCTGTCTAAATGCATGAGTATATACCAGTGTGTTAGAAATAAGCAGGTAGCTCTTTGTTGACCAGTGCTTTATCCTCTCCCAGTCTGTATTGAAAAGATGCTAGTTGCTTCTCTTCTTATATTTTTGGGCTGTTTGTTTTATTATTGGGGAAAGGAAGGGCATAATGGTGGTATCTCTGCATTTGGAACTGGAAGTGATATGATGGGTGGTCATGCTGGTCTCTTCGCTGCTGGTCCCCACTGCTGCAAGCCCTGGCCCAGTAAGGACATTCAGTCACCAGCTGTCTGTATGCCATATTCCCCAGTTCACAAGAGTCAACCACCCAGTGGACCAGTTGTGTGACAGCCACCCAGTGCAAGGCTACATTCACATGATCCATGTAGGGTTGTCTCTGTGTAAAGGATTCCCAAGTGACAGCTGCTGCAGTGTCTCCTTAACTGATTCTGCCTTCTTGCATGCAATGTCAGGGAAAAGGGCCATGGCTGCATTGCCCATATGCCCCACAATACCCAGCTGCTGGAATTGTGGCTCTTTTGGGCTCTTAGTTTAAGGCCACAGGAAGGGCTACATGGAGGAAGATGGCTAGGCAAGGTTGTGGGGCATGGGTGACTGGTACCTCCTGAGTCAGGGGGGTCCCTGGACAATCAGCAGCCAGGGGGTCCCCCCCACGGCCAATCCTGCTGATCTGCAACTGGCAGTGGCACGCTGCTGGCACTTCCAGGCATGGTGCTGGCACTTCCAGGTTGGTGGGATCAGCCACGCGGGAACCGCATCTCCCCGTGCACTCCCTGGTTGGTGCTCTCAGGGGGGCACCAGCGCTCTCGCCTGCCCCCTTGTCTGTGAACACTGGTTGACAGGGGGTGCACCAGCACTCTCAGGGTGTACACATGCACCCCTGTGTACCCCCTACACATTGCCATTGTTGTGGGGTGGTGGTGGGGAGGGTTTATAAAGCTGGTCTAAGTCATCTTTGCTGTCCATAGTTTTGCATCAGTCACAGCTTTTCCAGACCAGGTACCGGTTGATTTTCTTGAGAATTATTGTTATATTCTTGTGGAGCCTAGAGACTGTCAATCACTGCTGCTCGGTAGGGCACCATTGTAATGACCTGAATGCTGAGGTGAGGCATGCCCTTCTGGGTCATGTAACAGTCAGGTTGCAGTGTTCTTCATTGGCTGAAGGAGTCTGGTGGTTATTCTTTGGCATAGGTCACAGTAATAGGTAACATGAGGGAGGACCCTCCGGAGGTCAAAAAGACTGAGATCACTAAGAAAAATTCTCTTTTGGTCTGAAGAAAATGCAGACTTTTTGCCTTCTGCAGGTAGGATAAAGCACTTGTATCCACTGCTTCCGTGAGGAATCCAGGAAACACCCTGAGCCTCTCTACATAACCTCATCTGTGGGTCTGCATTACTTTGCTGATTTCTGGGTCTTGCTATAAATAGTTATGAGAGCAGGTGCATCTGTAACCAGAGACAGAAGCATAGGTAGGACAGTGCCAGGCAGTCTACTTCTAGTGTTGCTAAGGGCCGATATACTGCTAGCCTACTGATGGAGGCAAAGTAACATCAGGGATAGGAAGTGTTTCTTTTGAGAGACAAGAATAGTTCAGTGGATAAAAAAAAAAAGGATAATTAAGATGATTCCCTTATTGTGAGATAACAGCAGAGTTTGCAGGGGCTGTGAGGAGACAGATGGAGTGAGAGACTGAGAAGGTTTGTTCCTATGAAACAAAGAATGAGAGACAGAGCAGGTGCTACAGCTTTTCTCCAACCAGAACAGTAATAGAGCTAGGTTACTGGGTAACGCGGGGGAAAAAAAAAAATAGAGGGGGTGGGGAGAGAAGGGAAGGGAAATCTAGTTATTTTAATGGAGGCTTTGGAAATGTGTGCTGTGCTTCAGGGCTTGATGCTGTTCTCCTGAAACAGGCTTAACTCCATTCACGTCAGGAGTTACTGCTGATTTACACCAGCATAACTGGATTCAGAATCAGGTACCAGGGCCTCGGCTTGTGTGAACTGCAGCTCCAGTGCTATCAGCTGAAGGCCTGGATCTGTGGATCTAACTACAGTGGACTTGATTCTACTCACTGGCTGTGCCTACATGAGACGCTGCCTGCACAGTTGTTACTGCACAGTCATTTAGTACTTGCATAACCACGTACTAAATGCCTGCACAGTAACCGGCATTACTGCGCAGTACCTTTCCCACACGGCTCCTTGGTGATGCTGACTGTGTGGCAGCTCATTACTGGTGCTCTCTCTAAGTTGCATGGCGTGCGCGGCAGGTGTGCTCATGCCGCGCTGCCAGGTACACCTGTGTGGCTGTGCACGCCGCACAGCTTAGAGGGAGCACTGCTCATTACTACGGCGCAGTAGCGTCACATCATGATTTGTGCTGCAGGATGCTTCTGTGCAGTACTAATGAGCTACCGCGCAGTAGTAATGAGCTGCAGCACAGTAAGTGTCTCGTGTAGATGTGCCCACCTACCGTTGTGTCATGCCTTGGAACATAGCACATCACTCTCAACTAAAGATGACCTCTCTTTGTGAGCAGTTGGAGGAAGGGACACAGCCTACTGTTGTGCAGTGCACCTCTATGGATGGATCTGGTTTCTTGTAACAGTAGCAGCTGACAGGTTTCAAATCATCTTAGGAAATAAAAGGTCATTTGCTTAGAGTAAGGAAGAAAAAACATATCTGACTGTAACGGGGGGCTACAGGGACTGATCTCCGCGAGGCTCGCCCACCTGTTCTTGGGCTAACCGCCTGCCACACCTTGGTCTTAATTGATTAATTAATAGATGTAATTAGGCAGGAGGCTGCCCATTTTCTGCCCTGCTGCTAGGGGGCGCTATCTGCAGCTCCATTCCTCCCCTACACCGCAGCCCAAACCTCACTGATGACATCATGATGTTCTCATACGCGCCAGTCCCCCACAATGGGGCCCAGAATCTTACTGTAGGACCCCACCTGGGTTCCTCCCTTCAGGTGGACTCTACCACCGTCATACCAGGCCATATATTGCCCTGCCACCAGTTCCCCTTTGGGTGTGGTCCCCTCACTGGGACCTTTGGCTCACACTAGCCCCAGCCCACCTTCAGGCCAGTTGGGACCCCAGGCCCCTGGCTCTTGGGCATCCCTCTTGATGGGTATCCTTGCCTTCTGACCCTCCTGGTCCTGGCCCCTGCCTGGGCCATCCAGGGGAAGCTCTGGCAGGCCCTGATGTATGACCCATACTCTTATCCCGGGGTCCCCCTCTCTGGGTCCTCCTCCACAGATGTGGGGAGCTGGGGTTACCTCACACCACAACTGGTGCCTCAGGGTGTCACAGGGGACTCTCACTCCCCCCCTGGGTAGCAGGTCATGGTGCTACGACCAGTGTTATCTTTGACCCACACTCTGCCTCCCAATGGTGGAGGGCTTATTGGGGTCAGGGCTCAGCTCTCGCTCTCTCTGGTTGAGCCCTCTCTCCCTTCACAGGGCTCCACATCGCCCTCTCTCTGGGGCTTCTGATCACTGCCCCCTCTTGCTGTGGTTCCACAGCGCTGGCCGCCTCTCAACTGGGGCTCCTCAGATGTTATATTTGACCCAAACTCTGCCTCCCAGCATTGGAGGACTTACTGGGGTCAGGACTCAGCTCTCACCCTCTGGCTGAGCCCCCCTCTCACTGGGGTCTCCACACCGCTCATAATGCCCCCTTTACTCAGGGTCTTGGGGCTTCCCTCCACAGGTGGGCTCAGGTGGCTGTAGCCATACCTGGCCCCAACTCTCCTCTTCGGGGTCTCAAACCCCCACAGGGCTCAGATGGCCTTGGCCACACCTAGCATCCAACTCTCCTCCTCGGACCTTGCACCCCCACAACTACCTCCAGTGTACCACAACCCACCCTAAGGTGAGGGCTAGAGGTTAAGGCACCCCAACCCATCTTTCACTGGGGTGATCACTGGCCAGGGTAATCACTGGCCTGGATCCTGGGGACTCCCGCACCACTGGGAGCCCCACCAGGCCACCCACTCCCAGCAGGGTGTAGCTTCTAGTCATATCCAGGACTAGGAGCCTCCTACCATCCCCTACAGCTCCTCCCTTACTTCCAGATGAAACTCAGCAGCTCTCAGGCCAGGCAATATTGTTGCCTCTCCCCAAGCAGCCAAACTGCTTTGTTTATATAGACAGCCCTGAGCCTAAAAAGGCTGCCCTCATTAGGCACCTGGAGGCTGCCAGCTCCAGGTCCTTAAAGTGGCAGGCGCACACAGTGTCCTGCCACACTGACTAAAGGCTTGAAAGCTTGTAAAATCACAAGCTGAGTGGAAGAGCTATCCATTCCTTTCAGCCTGTAGCAGTAATCTGTTTTATTCTGTATATGATTTCAGACTGTCAGAAAAAAACATAATTTATACTGTGGATGATGACAACAAAAACTGTTGCATTGCGTGCTATTTTAGCTGCCAGCTGTACTGCCAAAGAAACCACTTACCAACTGCTGTTAGCCAAACAGGCATGAGCCAGCAGGACATGCTGCAAACCTAGGAGCCTAAGGGGACTGAAAGGGCATGGGATGAAAGAAGGGCTGAAGGATTTCTTTTGAGCAGTCTCTGCGACTCTCTGAAATGAGCCTGTGAGGAAGACAGGAAATGTAAAATAACACGTGAGCAAGAGAGGCCTGCTAGTACCTTCATCAAAGAAATGGGGGAGACGTTCTGTCCCATCCTGCTGTTAAAGAAATCAAAGAGTATTTTGACACTGTACAGGATTTTGGCATCCATGACTTTATACATGGGGCATAAATGTACATGGGGTTGGGGGAGGTGACTTGTAAGCATTCAGCTTATCAAGCTGTGAGCTGTCAAATAAGGTTTCTTCAAAATTCAGTAGTGCCTTTTTCCTCACAGGTGGGATGCAGTTGACTGCACTGCAGTGTCACTTTTGGGATTCACTGCACTCCAGACTACTAAGGAAAAAACCCCCCAAAAAACCCTCCAGTGTCTTCTAATAGTTATGGTGTGAGCCAGAGTTTTGCTCTTATTGAATAATGGGCCAGTCATTTTCTCTGTTACATCCTTATTCAGAAATAATTCCTCTGCAGTCCTTAGAGCTGCACCAGTCAAAGCTCATAGAAATGAGAGGAAAGACAGGCTGGTTGCCTTCTGATTTAAGTCAGGTGACTAATGATTTCTGATTGAAGAGGAAGAGATGGTGAAGAGAAGTTTAGCAGCCTGCACCTCCCCCTTTGAAAGGTGACTGTTACTTAGACTTAGGTTTTTAGGGGCCAGAAGTCTAAAGATATTTAGGTGGCTAAAAAACCCCAGAGAAGAGCTTATGATTTTCAAACGCCCTTTCACACCCAAATCTCATTAAATATCTGACCTTAATTACTTAAATCATTTGTGAAGATGAGGCCTATGCTGCTAAGACTGGTTTTGAGAATTGTATGATCTCTACAATATCATGTTCTGTATAACACACTAATTGCTTCTATACATATAATTATGCTTCTTCAAGATTTGTTTTTAATTTCATAGTGACATTCTATTTATGAGACGGTATATGATCTCATAAATTGCAAGAGGCAAGAATACTTAAAAGGAAAAAATGCAGCCTCTAGCCATAAGATCTGATGAAGTGAGCTTGTGCTCATGATTGCTGATGCATCACTGATTCATTTAGTCTATAACATGCTTCTCTACCTCATCTTTAACATTTAACCATATTACATAGAAACCAAGTTGATCTGTAACATTTTTTTCTCTTTGTAATGAGTGTAATTTTTTTTTCATTCCTAGCTTTTGGCTGTAAAAATGAAAACATAGAGGATAGTGACAACAGGCTAGAGAAATGAGAAAATACAGGTATATAAAACTATTTTCAGTAAATTATTAAAACTGTCTAAAAGATAAATAACAGTCTTTCTTGCTACTAGTTGGAGAGTGATGGTTTGCTATCAGCCATTGTGGTTTACACTGTATAGTGTATTGCTTCTAGAACAAAGCATATGATGAACAGTTTCTGTCATCCATATGTGATCGAAATAGTTCAACACTTGGTATTTTATATTTACACAACAGAACTAGAAACAGAAGACCAGGAAAAAATGCCTCAGTTATCAACTGGCTAATGTTATTATTGATAATAATAATAAATCATTTATAACTCCATCTGTCTAAGGATCGCACGGTGATTTATAAAGACTAATAGCCACATTCTGCTCTCATTTATGACCATGCCACACTATCCACTCCAATAGGGTTGCACAGGGATAAGTAAAAGAGAACTTCACTCCACTGCCTGATCCAAAATCTGAAGAAGTCATTGTAAGGTTCCCATCAACTTTAATAGGGTTTGAATGAGACCTTCTTCTATTTAGCAAAATCCTGCATGAAAAGGAAGCATTACTGTACACTTATTTGCACAAATAAATTAGATCACAGAGAGGTGAAAACTGTGATTTTCGCAGCTTCTTTCAAAAATCCGTTTAAGGATGTGTAAAAATGTGCTCCATGCACATTTTACAGCACTGTAATTTAGAGCACTTTTTATAGCATGTTAAAGTTACAGCGCACTTAAACATGACAGAAGTGCAGTGTTGAGAGTGATGGGGTGGGGAGCAGGGAGGTGTGGGGGGGCTCTGAGCCACCCTGCACTTTCCAGGCTAGAAGGCAGGGGGCACTCAGAAACCTCCTGGGGCTTCTCCACTGGTCAGTAATTTGACCAGCACAGAAGATATTTAAAGCTCTGTAGGTTGCTAAAGTGCTGTAAAATTCAGTGTTTCAAATTTAATACCTCATTTCACAAGGTTTAATTTAAAGTGCTTGTGGCAGGCCTATATTTGCAGTGCCACCGCTAGCATGCCCTGACTACCTAAGCATGCTGCACCAGGGTATGCTTTTCTGCCACGACTTGATGTTACCTGAAGTTTCACCAGGAGATGTTGTTCATTGTTTCTCAATGACCCTGGATGCCTTGGCTGGTGCTTCTTCTGTGGGGCTTCTTACCTCTTCTAAACCCCACCCCTTTCCACTCAGGTCATCTGGTTTGGTCTTGGTAGGGTCTGGGTATGCCGCAGGTACCATCTATTCCTTCCAGAAGAGTTGCCTCCTGTGGCTCTTCACAGGACTGCAATCCAGGCGTCTTCAACTAAAAAACTAGCAACTTAACAATACATAAACTGAAATTCCTTCACGGACTTGAGTGAGCAGGGTGACAATGCTCACTGCATCTGGCACCTCTTCTCAGTGCACCTACCTATGTGACCACCATAAGATTCCCTTGGTGGGAGTTATATTATCTGTGGTCCCTCTTCTGGCCATGCGGTGCTGGCCCAGACACCTGCAGACTGACCACCTGGACAATGAGTGGAATGTGGGCCTGCCACAGCACTGTACTGATTTTTAAAGTGCTGTAAAGTCATGCACATCTTTTAAGTCATGGCAATTAAGTGCTTTAAATGGCAAAAAATCAACTTCTGTACATACCCTATGATTTGCTAACAATCATGTAAACAGTCAATGGGAGAAGGCACATACTTTCTACAGAACATCAGCTGTGCTAGAATTCAGATGTAGAAGGTTAAGCCTAAATACTTAAAGTCATCAGTAGTCTCAGTCATTAAGGACTTGTCAAGATATGTAATGTTGTCTTCATGTTTATATTCTAATGACCCTAACAATGCATATGGTAATCAAGACTAAAGTGAATTGCATCAAGCAAGACATGTAATTTGCGCTAGTCCAGGACACATGAATTGTCTTCCTATGCATGATGGTAAAGGGCAGATAAATTTGCTTAGCTCCTCTTGGGCTGCATCAGCTTCTTGGTGTCATCTAAATCCATTGTTTTGCATTAAACTTTCATTTCTTAAAAGATGGAAACAAAATATCCATTGAAATACAGTTGATGTGGAGGCATCTTTATGGCCTTTACTGCACATAGAGGTGAATAAGAATTGGGGATAGAATTGTGATGCCTTCACTGAATCTTATGTAGAACTATAATTATATTGTTTGTCAGCATAGTTTAACTAAAAGGGAATATTTCTGTACAAGTAATAAACTCATAAAAATGAGCTAACCAAATAGCTATTGCTGGATAATAAGTAAGTACAGGATACCTAGTAGACACTGGCCACATCTACATGAGTGACAGACTGCAATGTTGTTACTGTACAGTCATTTAGTAATTTCATAAGCAAGTACTAAATGCCTTCACAGTAACCAGTGTTATTGTGCGGTACCATCCCTGCATGGTTTTTTTCAGATGCTACTGTGCAATAGCAATGAGCTATTGTGTAGTAGCTTGTTACTACTGTGCAGTAGCAGCACATCACAGTTACTACTGTGCAGTAGTGTCTTGTGTAGATGCACCCATGGTCCCATATGCCTAGTTAGAAATGATGATGGGACATCCTTCCACTCCCTGGTTGTCAGAGTTTCCGAATAGCCTGTTTTAATGTTGTAAAACTAGCCTTTAATGAAATTAAATATGGATCAATGTTAAATTTGCATAATAGCTCACATTGATTCGTGTTGTCGATAACTTGTGTAGTTATTGTTAAACTACAATAATGAAACTTTTGTGAAAAGATTTGTTAAAACTAAAAATTAGTTAAAACCTGTTAAACTTGTTTAATAGGTCCAACTATTAATATGGACCTTTTAAACAGTAAAAAATGTGTTGAGGTTGAAAATGTACTTAGTAAATATTAACGATATTCAAATGCTGGATTTCTGTATTTGCTTAGAAGGCTAGACTCTGTCTAATCTGTTGCTTTTCATAGTGGGAGAGCACTGATGGGAACTTGTAGCACACATGAAAGGAACCATGCTTCAGTTTCATGTTAGCAAGTTCATTAAATGAGGAAAATTGTCATTGATGTCTGGTACCATGTGAGCTCTGTGGAGTTGTTATATTGGCTTTATTTATTTCCACTGTTAAAATAAATTGATAGGAGTGAAGATCCCTCTTTGGGTATATGCCTATGACTCCAGTGCTATATAGAGATTATTTGAGTTAGCTTTAAACAAGCTAGATGAGGGGTGGGGTAAAGTATCCTGTTTTGTGGTCCATGATGCTGCAGCTAAAGTGCTTCTGCATTTAGAGCTTTCCATGCAGATGTGTGGTTTGACTTAGTGCTAGAACTGACTCCAGATGTCAGATCTATGAAAGTCATTGAATCACTCACTGATGTAATATATAGAGCTACACTTAAGAGCATACAGAACTCTTGGTGTAGTGGGCATGAGTAATGCTGGAAAGACTGCCTGAAATATCTCAAAGCAGAACTATTCTGAATTCTGTATACGTAGGACTTAGGGTTTGTCAACCAGGGCCCTGATGGAGATGATGGATACATGAATATACATAAAGTCACCAACCATTACCTACTGGGTGCATCTACATGTGCAATTAATGGACATTAAGGTTACAACACAGTACCTTAAGGTGCATTAACATGTGGCTGGGAATGTGTCTACATATGTTCCTGTTGGGAGCAAATCTGCTCCTGGTGGGAGCAGTTCAGTGCAGGGCTGCTCCAGCCCTGATCTGCCTCCCTGCAGCAGCCAGTGGAAGCTCTAGGTCCCCCTGGCTGCTAGCCCTGGACTGGCAGGGGATGCAGGGGTCAAGCCTGGCTTTGGGGGAGGCACTTTCCCACTTGTGGGGCAGCCCTGTGCAGATTGGGGTGAGCCCTGATCTGCACAGGGTAGGGGGGGAACTGTTCCACTTGGGAAGCAGCTCCTGGCCAGCGCTGTGCCAATGTGGGCAAGCCCCACTTGGCATGGGGTTTATGGGGAGCTGCCCCACAAGTGGGACAGTTTCTCCTCTGTCTGGGCTGACTGGGAGTAATTTGCTCCTGGTCAGATTTCTACAGCAGCTACTGTGCATTAATCTTGAACTTGTTGGTGCATCTACACATTCATTACTGTGCCATAGTTAGAGCACATTAATTTTAGTACCTGTGGGCATTTATAGATGTGCTCCGGGGGAGGGGAGTATCCCACTTTAATCAGAGTGGCTCTGAGACCCTCTCTAATTAAAGCTCCTGGAGCATCACATGTATCAGTGTCCCCACTCCGAAAAATGGTGGTAGGGGCACTTTAACTAAACCTTGTCAAATGAAATTTAGTTAACACATGCCTGCCATCATTTTTCAATGCGGAGGCGCTGATACCCATGACTCCGGAGTCTGCTAGAGTGTGGTAATTATGATTCTCTAGCAGACTCAATAGAGTCCGCTCCAATGTGCGGTAATTACAGCGTGTCAGAACAGCCTTCCTCCACACATATAAGCACCCTGTATTTCTTGATATTAGGATCCTGCACATATATAAGCACCCTGTATTTCTTGCACATTAGTTTAATTTATTGCACAGTAAATATTGCGTTTGTGTAGATGATGATGCTTTACTGTGCAGCAGTTCAGTTTACTGTGCAGTAAAACATCTTGTATAGATGCACCCACTGTGGACTTAGAGACAGATCTTTGAGCACAGGTACTCAGGATCTTGAAGCAAAAGTAGCTTTCTGCAGACTCTTGGTTCTGTGATCCTAACATAGCTGCTTTCATTTATTTTACCTTGTAATATCTTCTTTCCCTGATGTAAGCTGTCCAAGCCCATATAGAAAGATGGGAAACGGTAGTTTAGCAAAGAGCTGGCTCTGTGCCAAGTGAAGATTCACCTCCACCCCTTTGGAACCAGTTTTCTGCTCCCTTTGGAGGCTGAGGATCTGGATATGCCTATAAATATGACTACGTACAAGGTTAGAGATTCAGTGGGCAAATGAAGTTGTGGGTTTCAGAATTCATTCCTGGGAGAAAAAGAAATATATGAGACAGGCATGAGCTCCATGAATGCTCAGCACTTGGTTCACTTTTGCTATAGTGAAACCCACTAGGCAATTGACGATGACACTCTTAAGACTGCCTCATTACTTAATGATAGCTACTTAGTGGCTACGTCTACACGTGCAGTGGACTGTGCAGTTGTTACTGTGCAGTCATTTAGTACTTGCATAAGCAGGTAACCGGTGTTACTGTGCAGTACTGTTGCCACACATTTTTTTCCCAATGCTATTGCACAGCAGCAATGAGCTACTGAGCAGTAACTTGTTACTACTGCGCAGTAGCATCGTGTCATGGTTAGTCCCTGGCAGTACTACTCTGCGGTGACAACAAACTATAGCACAGTAGCTCATGGCTACTGCATCATAGCGTCTCATGTAGATGCCCCCAGTTTATATTGAAATTTACTTCTATTACCTCATATGAGGCCTGGAGAGCCCACAGAGCTACAGCAGCGTGAGCTGGGTTCTACTTCTTTGACATCATTGCTAGGCAAGCCCCTCAGGCAAAACCCCGTACCTTTATAAGATGTTTTGAAACTGTTAGAACATTGCCCTGATCATCACCAATTTCATGGTAATATTCATTAGTTAGAACAGGAAAACTATAATGATTATGTTGGCAACTACTGAGTAATACACCTTGATGGGGTTGGAACTACTAAGCATCAAGCTCAAATCAGAAAAAATGCAGCGTGTCTCTTACTTCGTGAAGCAAGCTTGACAGTTAGTGGTAAGAAGGAAGTGGAAGTGGCTGACAGTGACTATGAAACTCCCTGCCCTGCTATGCTACTTTTTCAAGCCACTTTCCAGAGATGAACTTATGCTTCAAGTATGAGGCAGTGTTTTTCTGAGGCAAGGAATTCCTTCACTGGAACAGAGCTAATAATCAGCCCTAGAGCAGCATTATATAGAGATGCAAGACAGCAATGGAGCTGTTTCCCCCCCCACACCCCTGCCATAGTGCAATGCTAACCCATCAGCGCTTTCTTTTTCCAAATGTTCAGAGGGCAGCACAAGGTGGCAGTTATGACAGTGAAAAGAATAGATAGCACTGACTGGCTACAGATGAAGTAAGGAGTTATTTGTAAAAGTGAAATAGAGTATAATTTAGCTGTAGTTGGCTTTGGCATAACAAAAGCTAGATCCTGGCTCTAGTCTAGTCCCCTAGTGAAAGGTTTGTAATTTATAACCAATCAAGGATGCTGATACCTTTTTTGCTGTACAAAGATATATGCAACCTCAGCTATAGTATGCATGTACATACACATACATGTACACATACACAAGCAGTTATATAGGAGTAAAGAGAAGTAAATGATCAAGCAGGCACTACTGTAGCGAAAATAGATACTTTTCTCTATGTTTCTTTGTTCCTTGTTTTAGTATTAACCCCTGCATTCTGTAACTTTCCACCCACATGGTACAGGATAGCCCACTACGTATGTCTTATAGGTTGCTCAGGTTTTGGTTTGAAATGACCAATCAAAATGTAACACATCAACTGAAAAAAATGCTAGCTCAATAAAAGCCACGTGCGCTCTTTGTTTAGGGTCGACACTGATCTGAGCAACAAGCTCCTCTGTCGGCCTGCTTGCAAGCAATAAAATAGAGTTGGATCCAGCCTGAAAGTGTGACTCTCTTCTAGAGGTGAATTGGACTAGCCTCCAGGGGATAAAATCAGCAATTTATGCAACACTACCACAAAATAAAATCTATAAGGATCAGTTTAATTTAATTGCATGTCAATAACTTAATATGTATTTCTCCATTTTAAATGTTACATATAGATATAGTATTGATATATTGAAATGTATGCACACACACACATGTATATATACATACTAGCCAATTGCCCATCAAGAATGATGGGGGGAAGGGCAGGCGGGGACGGAGCACTGCCACCCGCTGCCCCACGCTGCCGCAGCTCTGCCTCTGACCCCACGTGCTCCCTCCCAACGCCCACTGCTCCACTTTGCAGTGCCATCACATTCCAGGCATGGGGGGAGGGGGGAATCTTGCATGCAATGGCCACAGCCGCCATCCAGCACCCTGAGCTGCTGCTGCTGTGTGTCCAGCCATGTGCAACCCTCTCCCCCCAGGATCCCCTCCCTTCCTCCTGGCTGTTTTCAGGTCCCGGTGGCAGTGGCGGCAGTGGGGCACTGTCACCGTGCCCCCCCTTCCTGCTTTCCTCCCCACTGCCTCCTCCTCCCTGCCAGCTTTTGTTGGGGCCTGACAGTAGCAGTGAGGTGGGAGGAGGGAGTGCTGCTGCCTCCAAGGAGCAGGGCCTCGCCTACCCGCTCTGTCCCCTCCATCGCCGCCCTCATGGTGGTGTTCTGCTGTCCCAGTCTGTCGCCGCTGTTGCCTGTCATGACTGACGGGGGGGCGGAGGGGATGGAGCGCCACTACCCAGCACCCCCTGGTGCTGCTGCTCTGCCTCTGGCCCTGTGTGGTTCCCCCAGGCCCTGCATCTGGCCCCATGTGCCAGAGTGGGGGGGCAAGGCCAGCACCCTGCGCCGCCTCCAAGCACTGCTGGCTTTGCCCCCCCTGCACCGTCCCCACCGTCATGGCAGTACTCTGCTGTCCCAGTCCATTCCCACTGTCCCCCTCTGCCTCCAACGAGCAGGGCTGGGTGGGGAAAACCACTGGCCTCGCTCCCCCCACCATTCCAGCCCTTCAGTCCCCGCTGTCATGGCAGTGCTCTGCCATGTGTGTTTGTCTGTGCTGAGCACTGTGATTGGCTGCCGAGAGAACCAATCAGAGTGTGAATAAAGTGTTATGGACAAACACACAAAGGCTTTTATTATATTAGAATTTCAGTGTGAAATTATACAAATTAAATTATACATATTAAGTATATATAAAGCACAGTGCTGTGTACATATATATATATATATGCACACATCACTTTTTACATGAAAACACACACACATGCGCGCACCCCCCCATTTCTACATGACACACCATTACCTATACCTATGTGGTGTAGGAAAAAAAAAACAGGCTTATATACTGTGTTTACCCTGATGGCATAGTTTTCCTTCAGCTAGGCTAATGATGATCCCTGACTTTTATATGGAAGTATAAAAGAAATCTCATCTAATAAAACAGCAACCACCTTTTCAGTGTATGCCCTGACAACAAAAATTAAAAAGATAGCAGTGCACACAGGGGATCTGCTAAATATAGCCTGGTCTAGGTTTATTAGCTTACAGTTTTTGACATGTTTTTATACGAATGGTACAGAAGAATTTAAAGGCCAGCGCAGACCCAGGTGGGTTGTTTAAAGATCCCATTAAAAACACAAGAGATGCTCTTTCATTGTTTTGGTTGTTTAGGGATAAATCTGTTCCCCCTTGAGTAGCAGGCAGATGTTCAAGCAGGGAATGGAAAATGACAGGTAGATGTATCTGAGAGTGGAGGGATGATGTGCAGTATGTGAGAAACTCCTTGCCCTGGAATGGTGGTGCACCCATTCCATAGAGGCCATTTGAGTTTCATAGCTTTGGCTATGAAGGCTCTGTGACCCTTATACAGTACTGCAAAAGAGGACCTGGGGATTGCGGTGGACCATAAGATGAT
This sequence comes from Gavialis gangeticus, assembly GCF_001723915.1. NCBI lineage: Eukaryota > Metazoa > Chordata > Crocodylia > Gavialidae > Gavialis > Gavialis gangeticus. Next base: position 187,787,664 of record NW_017729022.1, on the reverse strand, counting down.
TATAAGTCTATAGTATGCTTGTGTTGCAAAAAAAGCCAACAGTGTACTGGGTTGTATTAAGCAGAGTATCTTTTGTAAGTCAAAGGAAATGATTCTTCTGTTCTGTTCAGCACTAGTGAGGCTGCACCTGGAGTATTGTGTCCAGTTTTGGGTCTCACACTGCAAGTCTGTGGACAGTTTGAAAAGAGTCTAACACAGAACAACTAAAATGATTAGGGGTCTGAGAGGTGAGACTTATGAGGAAAGGCTGAAAGAACTAGGGTTATGTAGTCTGGTTATGAAGAATGCGGGGGTGGGGGATTTGATAATAGTCTTTAAATGTCTGAAAGGTGTCTCCTGAAAGGAGATTAGGAGGAACTTTCGGGCTATGAGGATGGTCAAGCTTTGGAGCAGGCTACCTAGAGAAATTGTGGAATCTCCATCCTTGGAAGTTTTCAAGAGCAGGCTAGAAAGACACTTGGGTGGGATGGCTTAGTCAGGGACAATCCTGTCTTGAGCAGGGGCTGGACTAGATGATGTTGTGAGGTCCCTTCCAGTCCTACTTTCTTATGAAGCTACACCTGTGAGTACTGAGTAGTCTGCACATACTCCAAGACCCTGCCTTTCTTCTGTAACAATTTTGCCATCAGATTTATCCAGGTACATAGGTGACATATGGGGGGGCATGGGGAGGCATGTGCCCCCCCTGAGATTGGCCTTCACTGGTCATGGCTGGTGACGGCTGGTGGCCACCCCCCCCCGAGATTGTGGGAGCGCCAAGAGAAGCACTGGTGGCACTTCTTGGTCTGCTGCAAGCATACTTCTGGTGGTGATTGGCTGCTCCCTCTCCAGTCAGCAATTAGCTGCTGGTGCCCCACCAGTATCAGGAGGCACTAGTCACCCATGCCAAGGTATGTTGGTATCTTGTGGGATTTACAAAATACAGAGAGCCACAGGCACAGGACAGGATAGCCTGATGCTTATCAAATTGTCACAGTTCAGAAAAGTGTTTAATATAAGATGTATCCCCATAAGCAGAGTTCTGCTGGGTCTGCTTCAACACTTGGAAATTTATCCCTTGATTAATCAGGACTAAATTTGTCAGGCTTCCTAATGCCTGCCTTTCAGTGTACAACTTTTGCCTTTCTCACACTTTCAGATCAGCAGCCTCCTGCATTTTGCTCCAGATTTATGCCAACAGCGTTATATCTCAGGGGGTATGCACATACTGATTTGGGACAAGCTTTCAGCAGAAATGGAGCCCCACAAGCTGCCTTTTCCCCAACCCCAAAGGGGTTCCAAAGACCATCCTGTTGCATGATCCACTGCAGACAGTGCTGAATTATGACATGCTGGGGCCCTGAACTATGTCCATCTTAAGAGGCCCTATATGATAAAAATAATCCACAAAATCCATGGAAACAGATTTTCATTAAATTTTAAGATGAATTATAGTTATTTCTGCACAAATTTATGAACTCAATCTGAATAATAACTGTGGAGCCATCTATCTGTATATTTTTGTCATATTGGGATGAAAATGTCCAGTTTTTTTCTTAATTAGAGGCCCCACTTATTGCGAGGCTGTAGGCTGTAGCTTAAGTAGTTTAACCCTAAATCCAGCATTGACTGCAGGCCTATCAGCACTTGAATCATAAAGTGAGAACAGTAGCATAAGGACAGGTGGGTTATTGGGGCACAAGCCCTGAATACTGCCTAAGGGGAGGAGGGGGAACCTCATCCACCTCCATCACCCACTTTGAGCCTTCCAGCAGCGGTGACAGGGTGTGCATGAGTAAGGCCTCAGTGAAGGGCATTCTGGAAGGTGTAGTTCTAAAAGGAGTTTTTCTGCTGTTGGAGAATGGTGCTTTTCTGGGCACTTGACATACATACTGGCAGCGAAAAAGGAGATGACATCTCCCCTAAGTACAGAAAACCTCTAGCTTCTGGTATAACACTGTATACCATTGCTGCTGCCCTGCTCTCTCTGCTGCTGGAACCACTGCAGGGAAAGTTCAGGGGGAGTGGGAGGATGGGGGATTGCCCAGGGTGCCATAAATGCTAGCCAGGTATTCCTCCCAGTGAGGAAGCAGTGTGACACAATCCAGGAGGTTTTTTCCTGGGGAAGGTGACTCAGGACAGGTTTATGGTGTACCTTCAAGTAAGTGGACTCTGGCAGCACCTCTAGAGGAGTGGGAATACATTAGCTTCAGCCGTGAATGAGACCATGCCCACAAATGGAGGAATATTTTTCTCATGCTCCTTTGTCTGCATGTTCAGGATAATCTGATTCTATGGCAGATACTGTATTTTCTCATGTGCAGCATGTCCCTATAATAACCTGGCACTGTGGTAAATGAGTAGCAGCAGCTAATGAGCAGCTAATACCTGTTCCCAACCTGGCTGCAGGCCCTGTGCACTGAATGGGGTCTGTGGACCTACTCAGCATGCCCGGTCCAGGGCTGTATGCCAAATTCAATCCTGCACACATTGAGTTGGACCTTGCATGCTGGCTCCAAGGCTGCATGCTGGGTTTTACCCTATATGCTGGCTCCAGCACTGTGCCAGGCTTGACCCCATGGGCTGGCTCCAGGGCTGCATGCTGGGACTGAGCCAGTGTACTGGGTCTGTGGCATGTGACTGATTGCATGTGTTGTGTCCAGCCACAGATCAACCCCATGTGCTGGCCCAATTTCATGGATAGGGCCATGTCATCTGGCCAGGGTGCTCCCCATGAATTTGGAAATTTGGTTGCAGGGGAAGTCATAGTGCCAATTGCCATGGCTTCCAGAGTTGCAGCAATTAGTGCTGCCACTGCTCCCCCCCCAAGTTTATGGATCCAGGGGATCTGTTTTTCTTGCATATATTATGAACCCCAATTTTTACCAGCTGATTTTGGAGGAGGTGTGAGTTATATGCAAAAAATATGGTATAACCTTAAGGTGGGATGAAGAAATTAAAAAATTTGCCACCTAGTCCCTTGGTGTAGTGTTTCATCTAGTTTTCAAGACATTGGGAGCTCTCATGTATATGAAGAGGGTGTGTAGAAGCCAGGGCCCTCTTGTGCTTTGTGTTGTGCAAACACATACATGGTGTGATCCTCTACTTAACAAATTAGGTATTTAAAGATATTCCATTTTGTTTATATATAATATACATTTTTAACAGGGAATTCACAACTCAAGACCACTGACAACAGAGAATAAATTCAATGGCCCAGGAAAGAGCTCAGCATTTTACAGACCTGACTATTTATAAATAGTGCTACCGATCAATAGCTGATGGCTTATTGAATTTAATCAAATTCTAAGTAACCAAATGTATATTTTAAGAAGGCATTGACCTTGGGCATCTCTATCTCTCCTTCTGCACAAATGCTATTTGCTGTGTCAGTGGTTCAGAATCAATAAACACCGGCCTTGTCCTTTGAGGACTCTGGTATTTGGAAGGGTGATATTGTACAGCATAACAGTATTATGCTGACGAATGAGTCAATACTTCATACTTACGGGGGTGGGAAGAGGAAGGGTTACTTGGAGACTCTAAAATTCACTAATAATGAATGAGAAAAAAATTGCTGGAGATGTTATTTTATCTAGCCTGAGCTTGATTTTGCTATCTTTACTTATTTTGCAGGGCACCTTGCTTTGTAAGTACCAAATTGATACCACTGATATATTTTCACATACCCATTTGGTCAGTTTGCTCCCCAGCAACTGTTGGAGAGCTGACATCAATGGAAGTGTCAAATATCACCTTCCTCTGCAAGATAAGGAGTTGCCCTTAGTGAATGAGCATTGTAGAATCTGGTCCTTGGAGAATGGATTTGTTTTTCACAGGGTGCGTCTACACATGCAATTAATCCAACTGAATAAACTCTAGTGTAATTTGAGCCAGAGTAAACTAATCCCAATGTCACCATCTACACATGTGTTTAAGCACAGTAATTTACTCTGCTGTTGGATAGTACTTGTGTCTGATGGGACTATCGTATGCCAGAGTAAATTAATCTACTGTACCATAATTGTGACGTACATGTAGATGGTGACACTTTACTATGAAGTAAATTAGTCTATTGCACAGTAAAGCGCACGTGTAGACATGCCCACAATTGTTGTCTCAAGAATTTCATAGAATTTTTAAAGGTATGAAAGCAATATTTTTTTGTGTGTGTTTGTTTATGTTGGCAACCAAAGAGCCAAGTTTGAAAAACTGTTGTGCAGAGAAGTATTTTTCAGGCTTTATGCTGTGTTACTTTTAATTCGTACATAATGGGCGTGTCAAACATGTACGCACATACATAAAAGAAGTGTTGATGCAGAACAAATGGGGAGGTCAAGGGGAAGAAAGAGTAAGTGAGGTTCAGAGAGAGTGTATAGCAACCAGCTTGACCATAGAAGTTAGTTATTGCCAGGTATATGAACTTATTATGATACCAGTAATAATAGCCATACAAGGGAGACAAATAAACAGTTACAATATTACATAGTTTCAATTAGGTTTTTGGGGAAGTCTAGCTTGAGTTTGATTAGCAAAAGTTAGGTTTAAAAGCTGTGCCTGGAGTAAGAGAATAAAAGTCAGGTTCCTGGAGTCAGAGAGAGAGAGAGAGAGAAAGAGTTGAGGTTTCATCACTCAGTGAATCCTGAACTAGGTCTTTTTTGGAGCTTGCAGACAGGCCGAGTCCTCAGCCCGATCAATGGAGTAGAACTGGTGCAGCTTTGGATCCAAGCACCAGGACAGAAACTTGAGCTTGGATAGGGGTTTTGTAGAGAACTAATAATGGCTCAAGGGAGAACACTAGGTTTGTTTATGGGTAAACATTGGCTCATATGCTGGATAATAGGAACTGATCAGCAGGCCTGTGCGAGTCGGCAGTGATCAGATCCAGCTTCAGATGCAGCTGCTTTGAATGGCCGTGATCCAATCCAGAGTTCCAGATTGGTTTGCCGCTTCGATCTGGCCAAAGCTTCAGAGCCGCCTTGGAGATCTGGCTATAGGTTATAATGGGGGATGAACGAAATATGGAAGGGGAGGATGGTTAGAGGGATGAATGAAATATCTTTAACTTTGTTATTGTAGCTCTGATTTGGGTGCAACTTTCAGAGATGCTAGCCCCTGGAGAGGCCACAAAGCCTGCCAAGTGTCAAGAAGATCGGTGCAGGGGTTTTGGGGAAACTGCACCCCAAATGCTTGAAACCAAAACTCCTGTCACGTCTATGTGTTAAGGTGCAGCAGGACGAAAACTACAGGAATGATAGCCCCTGGTGAGGCCACAAATCCTGCCAAGTTTCAGGAAGATGGGTGCATAGGTCTGGGGGGAAACTGCACCCCAAGCTGTTGACAGGCAAAACCCATGACACAAATGACCCTGTGTGTGTTAAGGTACAGCGGGCTGAAAACTGCAGGGATGCTAGCCCCTGGTGAGGCCACAAAGGCTGCCAGCTGTGTGTGTCCTAGTGCAGGCCTGAGTGCTGGGCCCTGCCAGGCCATGAAGCCTGCCAGCTGTGGGTGTCTCGCTGGGGGAGTCTGTTATCTGGGGCCCTGCACCCCAAGCTGCTCACAGGCAAAATTCGTCATGTGGGTGGGTGATGTGTGTATGTTAAGGTGCGCTCTTCCTGGCACTGGGGCCTCTGCACAACATGGCAGTGTGCC
>NW_017729022.1:187779328-187780741 GCF_001723915.1 Gavialis gangeticus | reverse complement strand
TGTCAATATATTATCTGTGTGTCTTGTTCTGCTGTGAATATCTGTCTGTCCTCTTCCGCTGTGATTTTTTCCCTATATTCTGGTTCTCTGTGTATGTGTGTGCATGCATGCATGCGTGCATGTCCAGTAATCCTATTATCTGTAGACACCAGCCTGATGAATGACTGGGCATTCTGGAGCCCACTTGAGAGGTATCTAGATATCTACTTGTACCATATAGGAAGTCTAGGCACCAATCTGCTGGTCTGGATCATATCCTTGAGGCAAAGTGTCTGAATGTTCAGTGTTGCAATGCCCAAGTGCAGGTGCTTTAAAGGTTCATCAGGCTCTGGACCACCATCTGTGGATTTTGGTAAAGTTGAACCATGATGATCCTGGCCCAGTGTACTGAGCTACAGTGGAAAACTAAACAGGATCAAAAGTCTACTATAGTTGATGGAAACCTCTTGATCAACTTGAATCAGGTCCCTACTGTTCATTATTAAAGTGGTAAAAAGTTTTATTTTCATTTTGCTGGTGGAAAATTAGGGTCATTTTTATATGTGCTCTAGGAGGTGTGGGGCAGTGGACACTTTAATTAGCGAGCCACACTAATTAAAAGCACCTAAACGTCATGTGTATCAGAATCCCCCACACTGAAAAATGTTGGTGGTGCATTTTGAACTAAAGCTGATTGAACAAACTTTAGTTCAAAACACCCCACTGCCATATTTCAGCATATTGGGATGCCGATACACATCACATGGGAGGCTGCTGGAGAGCAGTAATGTCCATGCTCCAGCAGACTCGATCAATCAAGTCTACGCTGATGCACTGGATTTCCAGCATGTTGGAGCTAGCTCCCTGCACATCTATAGGAGCCCTGGGTTTCTGCTGGAGGAAGAATAAGGAAAGACATGGAAGTAGTTATAAAATGGAAAAAAAACCCCAAATGGATGTAAACTGCCTATAAATAAATGACATGGAGGCAGCAACTTAGAAGAAGGTTCTGACTTCCAAAAAGAGTAGCAGAGTATAAAAGGTAAAGTGACTTAATTTGGTAAGTTGCTGAGGGGAATTATACAGCATGGTTTTTTCCTCTAGCAAAGGATGAGAGGCCAGGAGCCTCTTATCTGTCCTATATTCCAGTGATCTAGGTGCTATAGGTCCATGAACAATATCCCTATGTAAATAGGGTGTGAACTTAGAGTGCATTATCTACTCTGAGGTAACTGCCTACTTACTGACTTTTTTACCACAGCAAATGCTAGGTAATAGGGCTGCATGAAGCTTCGGGTGCTGATTTGGTTTGGAGGAGATTTGCCCCGATTTGGTGGCCGAATCTCTGAATTTGAATCTAATCAGGGGGCCAATTAAAAGGTCTGAATTGATTTGAAGCTCTCCAAATTGATTTGGAAAAGATTCGGAGAGCTT
>NW_017729022.1:187773997-187779251 GCF_001723915.1 Gavialis gangeticus | reverse complement strand
GGGACCATGGGGGGGACCGCTTCCAGGCTGCACCCCCTACCTGCAGTGGCCTTGGGGCTTCAGGGGGCTCATGAAAACGCCCCCCCACGTGGCATGGGGCAATGGGGGGCAGCAGGGATCGCCCCCTGCCCAGCAGGTGAGGCCGGGTTTTTTTAAAGTGTAATTGCACAAATAAACACATAATTACAGATTTCTAGAATAATTTCTTTTTATATATTCTCTGTGTTTCATATACCTCAGTAGATCTTCTTACAATATATAATGCTAGTTATGCAAACGAGAAACAAACTTTCATGCAGCTAGGCTTTGCAGTTAATGACCAGGATGCATAAAATACACTTTGCATAACTAATGTATTATTGTCACTTGGCATTTTTTTGAAATCTTCTGGAACTTATTTTGCATTCATTTCTGATAAGGCTATTGGAGTTGGTGAAAGATCTACTTTTTGTCTCTGAGATATGAATACTGAAACGGAAGCTGTCTGGGTAAGTTTTCTGGATGTTTCTTTTGCACTATTCTGAGGTGTGTGAAGGATAAATTATTCTTTTCATGTGCTATTTTTGATGTATACCAAATTATTCTAACAAAATTTCCCATTCTATTCACCTACTATTTGGGAATGATTAGATGTGAGTGGCTATAAAGAACTTTTGCAGATGCCAAAAGAAGAGGCATTTGTGATTTACTGTGCTTATTTTTCATTGAAAGACTTTGTCATTGCCCTTCACTCTAAACAACTCAAAAATCAAAGAAAACAAAACAAGAAAATACTGCCCCCTAAACTTCTCCAGGTCAACCAGTAAAGACCCCCAAAACAAAAAAGAAACTGCCATTCCTCCTAAGAGAAGCCCTACAAAAATAGATTATTTTATCTATAATTGTAAGTCATAAAAAAATCTGTCTATTTGTTTTTTCTCTTGTGTCTTCAGATTGATGTATGACAATTGTAACAAATATAACATATAACAATTATGACCACACCTCGGACACATGGCCAGGTAGAGCTGTCCCACTTCAAGAAAGCACCAGACAGTACACGACACATACCATAGCTCAAGGCTTAGTGTGTAATTAGGTACAGGTTATTACTTCTCTCCAGTCTGGTAAGTATGGATGTGCAAGTATGGAGTCATGACCTGAATTCTCCTGTCCCCTCCCCAACCTTTTACTTTCTGCTGATTAGTAGGTTTCAGCTAGTGTCCAGTTTGGGGCACTGCATTTTTAAAAGGATGTAAGGAAAGTAGAGAGGGTCTAGAGGTGAGTGACAGAGAAGATATAGGAGTTGAAAATCAAACGGTACAAGCCAGCTCGGAGGATAAGAGATTAATGAGGAACGTGATAAGAATTTTCAAATATTTGAAAGGTGGCCATGAAAAAGATGGACAAACTTTGCTTTTTCCATATTATAAAAGACATGATGCAGTGATTGGTTTTGACTGCAGATTTACATAGCAGATTTACAGCAAATGATAGGAAAAGCCTCCCAAAATGGATGAATAGTAGTACAATGAACAAGCTGAGTAGGGAAACTATGGCATCTCCTTCATGGAAAGTTTTATGGAACAGCATATCCTGCATTTGTGCAGAGGTGTAGACTAGCTCAGGGGCTGGCAACATTTTTGGGTAGAGTGCCAAAGACACCCCAACCGTGACTTGTAAGATGTTGGTGGGTCAGGGGTAAATGGTGGGGGAGATGCAAGGGGCCTGATCTTTATTGTGGCAGTGCAGCCCTGGCCCCTTCCCTGCTGTCCACTTGGAGGCATGCTTGCACCTGCTGCAAGCAATGAGCTGGGCCAGGCCTCTGCAGACCTCAGCGCAGTGGCTTGCAGCCTTCTTGCCACCTGCTGGGGGCAGCCTGGGCTCCGTGGTAGGTGGCAGGGGCCTGCTCAGAGCCTGGGCTGACTGTGGCAGGTGGCTGGGAGGCTGCAAGATGCTTCACTTGAGGTCTGTGGAGCCCCAACCTGGTTTGTTGCTGGCGGTGGGTACACATACACTTCCAGGTGGACAGCGAGGAAGGGGCCAGGGCTGTGCTGCCACAGCAAGAATTGGGTCCCTCACAGCTCCCCCACCATCCTTCCTGAGGCATGTGTGCACCTGCTGCCAACAATGAGCAAAGCTGGGGCTCTGCAAAACTCAGTGCAGTGGCTTGCAGCCTCCTGGCTGCCTGCCCCAGTCGGCCCAGCCTCTGGTCAGGCCTCTGCTGCTTACCACAGACCCTGGGCTGCTTGCAACAGGCAGCGGGGAGGCTGCAAGCAGTGGCATTGAGGTCTGCAGAGCCCTGGTTCAGCTTGTTGCCAGCAGCAGGCGCATGCACACCTCCAGGTGGATAGCAGGGGAGCTGCAAGGGGCCCAATCCTTGTGGCAGTGCAGCCCTAGCCCCTTCCCTGCTGCCCTCCCTGAGGTGCATATGCCAAGTAAAATGCCTTCACATGCCATACTCTGGGATGTGTGCTGGGGGTTCCTGACTAGCTGACCCTTAAGGGTCCTTGCAACCATATGTTTCTATACTTTTTCTGTTCTGCTGGAGTGAGAGTGGCTGGCATATCCATTGAATGTAAGGAGGTCTCTGTGGACATGCCTATACCACTCCCATGGCACTGTTGCTGTTGTGTGCCATTCTTGGAAACAAAGAAGTGAATTTGTTCTGAGGGAGCTCTCTTTTACCAGTCTTAAGATTTCTGTTTCTGGTGTGCTTAAGAGAGGTGGCAAGGTGCTTGCAGTGATTGCGTTGTCTTATTTCTGGATTAGTATGTGCAGAGTTGGGGCAAGTGGACCTGATTCTTAGTAGCGCACTCAGGGATGCCATGGAGGTGGCATAATTCTGGCCAGATTGTCTGGAGCTCACCTGATGGTAGTGACTGGCACCTTTCATCACAAAAGCCGACTACTCATGACTGCTCAAAATACAAAACCAAGCCTCTTGCAGAAACAGTTTAGTTTGGATCTTAACACACACTGATTTAAGAAAATATGTCACAAGAAAATGAACCTAAAATTTTTGAATGGCTTCCTCAATGCAGGTGCTATTTGGCAGGTGTTACAGTACGTGGGCTGGGAGGGAAGTGGCTGAGAAGGGTTTAGGTTAAGGAACTGCAAAATTTAACCAAGCAGAACATGATAGAAATGGTTTTGACTACCAGAAAATCTTGCCATTTTTGTCCAGCTTAGCTTGATAAAAGTTAATGAAGATTAAATTCTCATTTCCAATATGTTTTTAATTTATTCATTAATATTTTAATAGGCTAGAATTAACTGGGTGAAAGGAAAATGGCTCTTTTGTTTCTAGTCATGTAACACTGTTCATGGGCAAGCAGATTTCTAATAAGCTCCCTAATAGTCAAGGGAAATAAATCAAGGATATTGGTGAGAACAAATGTTTTTTCCCCAAAAAGAACAAGTAATAATTTACTCTTATGTGTTTTTAATAATGACAAAACACAAGCTTGACTGCTGATGAAGTCATTGCTGGAGGAAAAATGAGCATGGGGACAAAGGCAGTGGTTTGGAACTTAAGAAATATGAGATATATTAAGAGATTTTTTAAAGACTGAAACGAACATGAAGGTCTTCTAGTCTGACCTCCTGCCCAACACAGGCTAGGCACTCTCATTCAGTGATTCTTGCATCAGGCACATAACTTTTTGTTGAGCTTCAGCATAACTTTCAGAACGGGGCTTTCAGTTTGGATTGAAAGTATTCCAGTAACAAAGAGACCACAACATGCTTTGATAAATTGTTCAATTTACCCTCTCTATTAAGCAACAGGGATTGTTTGCCATCTGAATCATGCTGATTCAAACTGCTACCCATTAGAATGTATGGTATCATTGTCTACTAGATCAAAGAAGACTGTATGATTAGAAATCTTTTCCCAGGGTCAGGTCTTAAAAGCATGTAGGAGTCTAAAGATTAAGATATGACCAGTAGAAGATAAGGTCCCAGGCCCTTTTCAAAGTCCCATTAGGCATCTATCTATATTTTCAGGCATATAAATAATTTAAAAATGTGGTCCTTATGGCCTATGATCAAGCCACACCTAAACTTTCTCTTTTATAAACTCTATACTGAGCTTCTTAAATCTCTCAGTGGTTATGTCTATACAAGATGCTTTACTGTGCAGTAGCGCAGTTTATAGCACAGTAAGTGTGTGTGTCTACACGTGCACATGCTTACTGTCCAGTAAAATTTACTACTTGGGAATAAATTTGCTACCTGCCATGTAAGTAGCAAATTTACTTGTGAGTACTTACATGTAGATGGCACCTGGGAGCAGATTTGCTCCTGGTCAGCCTTGCCACTAAGGGGCCAGCCTGAGCTCAGCCCCAGGGCCCAGGGCTGGGATCCTCTTTGCTCCAGGGCTGGCCCACCTCTGTGGCAACCCCAGCCACAGGCCCTTTAAAAGCCTGCAGACATTTTGAGCCCTTGGGCACAACAGCAGGAGGCCTGGTGGGGACTCTTGGCCTCTGCTGTCCCTACACAGGCCATGGGCTACCGGTGCCAGCCTTCCTACACCCCAGCACCACTGCCTGGGCGGGGATGGGGAAGGTGGGTCGGTGAGGGAGAGTGGTGGTGGTGGTGGATGGGAACAAAGCCTCGGATGAGTGGGAGTGTGGGGCCCATGCTGGTGCCCCGGGGCTGCAGCAGGGGTCAGTGGGGGCCCAGGGTGAGGTGGCAGGAGTGAAGAGCTTGGGCTAATGGGGGTGTGGGACCTGCCTGGACCCATCATGTGGGGGTCACATGCAGTTCCTGGGTACTTCATTTAAGCCATGTGCCTCTGGGGGAGCCCCATGTGATTGAGCTGGCAGTCTGGCCCCGCTCACTGAAACATGCAGGTCATGGGGAATGGCAGAGAGCACCATGCTATGGAGGTGGGCCAGCTCTGCCCCTCTCCCTGCCACCCCAGCTGAGACCCATGACTTGCACTGCCAGCTTCACCATGTGAAGCACGGGGCTCGGGTATGTACACCGTACGTGATGGAGCCAGTGGCATGGCCATGTGCAGTCCTGAGGCTCACTGGGACCACATGCCACTGGGGGGATTCATCTGCTGCTGCTGCTGGCAGCAGGGGCTGTGCACAATGGGGTGCCATGTTTGTTGAGGGGGGCCCATACACACACCCCACCATGCACACACCACCCACACCCTCCTAACCATCCTCTCCTTCCACACACTTCACAACCCCCTATACACCCACAAGCCCCATACCTACCCACACACACCCCCACAAACACACCCCCTACAAACCTCCCA
>NW_017729022.1:187765588-187768997 GCF_001723915.1 Gavialis gangeticus | reverse complement strand
CCGCATCCATACACACACCCTCCCCTAAAACTCCCACAAACCCTATACCCACCCACCCACCTACACCATCCCCCATACCCCACATACACATACAGCCACCCACTCACACACCCACAGCCCCCTCACAACCCTCCACTTCACCCCCCCCACAATATACAAGATAAGACTCCATTTTGAGCTATTATGCTATCATTTCAGTATTTCTGGTGAGGAATAGCATGCATAGTGTGGGGTCAGCACATGGCAGTGCTTGCACCACAGCCTATGCCTCCCTGTGTCATGGCTGCTCTAGCCCCTGCCCCTGGCAATGATGCCCAGTACCCCGGGCTCCTGTTGGTTGCTGTGTTGGCCCTGCTGGCTCACTGTGCCAGCCACCAGTTGGTTCTTGGCCATCTGGGCCCTGCCAGCTCTCCCACACACAGTGCCCACTTGCTCAGTCCCACTGTGCCTTCCCAGGGTAGCAGCTGCTGCCACACAGCTGATGCCTTGACCCTGTTCTGCTGGCCAGACCATGGCAGGGACACCAACTATGCTCCAGGATGCCACCTCCTGGTCTCTCCCATTTGGTGGCCCATCCCATGTGGCAACCCTCCTCCTGGACACCCCTCTGGCTATTGGCCTGCTTAAGCCAGCCATGCCCGCTAGCCTGCACTACATCAGCCACCTCTTTGGTGTGGGCAAGTTTATCACCAGGGAGGCCATCCTGGACATGTGAAGGGCCCTCCAGGATGTGCTCAGGCACACCGTGCTCTGGGTACATGATCTCCTAGAGGTGGTGGTGGGGTTCTGCACTCTGGGCTTCCCTCAGTGCATCAGAGACCTGGATGAAACCCATGTCCCATCACCTGCCTGCTAGGACTCTACTACAGCTGGCAGGGTTTTCACTCCATCTTGCTCTAGGCCCCCATCAACTGCTGCAGTGCCTTCACCAACATGAACACCAGCAGGGCAGGCAGTGCCCATGAAGCCTACATCTTCCACAACTCTCCCCTGGGAACCCTGGTGGAGAGTGGGTGCTTTGCACTGGGGTGCTGGACCTGCATCTGCTTATGGTGGTGGTCCTGCCCCTCCTCATTGGGGACCTGCTTACCTGCTTCTCCCCTGGCTCATGTGGCCCTACACTGGCCATCTGAACCTCTTCAACAAGTGCCTGGACCAGACCTGCATGCTGGTGGAGTGCACTTTTGACTGTCTGAGGGACACTGCTGCACCCTCACTGCCCACCTCAAGGTCATGGAGGCCAATATCTCATGGGTCATTGTCACAGCCTATTTGCTGCATAACATCTGGCAGCATCAGCTGCGGTGGCAGAGACAGTGGTGCCCCCCTCTTCCCCACCACAGCCCTGGGCAAGCTGCTCATCCATCAGTGGGGGCCTGGGCACCAGGTATGAGAGGCACTGGCTGACCACCTCCTCCTGCACTCCCTACTGTAGGCCACCTGGCCAGCTGCCCACAGCCCCCCAGCCCCACTGCGCACTCCCAGCACCATGCTCACTGCACACAGTTCTCAGAAAAGCACTGGACATGCTGTAGGTATCTCCTTCTCTGTGGCCTCATGGAGCTTGGGTGAGCAGTGAGGCTGGGCTCAGTACAGAGAGGGCTGGGTGACAGGGCACCTAGGTCGGGGGCTGGGGCAAAGGCTCTTGGCCAGTGGAGTTGCTGCTGCAACACAGTCCTAGTCCACTGGGGGGCTTGTGGCTGGGTGATGGGTGGCTGCCAGGGGGAAGGTGGGGCTGTGGACAATGGCTGGGCAGCAGGCACCATGAAGATGACCAGCAGAGCCAAAATGGTGTCCAGAACCTGGCAGTCTTCCTTTGTGGCCTCCACTGCTGTCGCCACCATGGTAATCTGCCTCTTCTGGGCCTCCAGGTGTGTCTCCTCAAGGGCCAGAAGCCTGTCCTGGAACTCCTGGTCCACCTGGTCCCCCTCCTGCTTGTGCACAACATTCTCCACATGCCAGGCCTGTGAGTCCACAGGCCACTCCTTGGCCATTGTAACCAGGTAGTCTAGCAGCTGGGTCAATTCCTGGAACTGCACTGCTGGAGCCAGCACATACACAGGGTGCCAACTGAGACTGGCAGTGACCCTGAAGGCATATCCTGGTTACCAGTTGGGCTTGCCTTCCACAATGTCAAATCTCAGAGTCCAACACCAGGTTTGCAGCTGCACCTTGGGTACCAGGGTGAGCAGCAGGGTCTGTACATCTGACATGAACCTTTGGCACCCGTGCATGTACAACCCCCAATCTGAGGCCAAGCAGTGCACATCCCCCGGTACAGAGCATCTTATCTCAGAAATGTTGCAAACACACACAAACAGCCTCTTTCTCCTGGTTCTATAAGTCCTGCAGCTGTACATGGGGGAGAGGCACCAGCTAGAGTGGGAGCTGGTGGCCGGTGGCTGGCTGCAGGTGGCTCAGGGTGCCTCCAGGTCTGACAGCTGCCTGCAGTACCTGGTGCAGCACAGTGGTGCAGACAAGAAGCTGTGTGGCAATGCAGTGCAGGGACCAGTGCTGAGGTCCAGGCAGATTGCTATGGCTGGCCTGGGGCTTCCTCTACATGATGCAGTGGCCAGAGGTTGGCTGCAGGTGGCTCAGAGCCTCAGCATCCCTGCAGAGTTTTAAGGGCCAGGGGTTGGAGCAGGCAAAGAGCCCCACCATCTGAAGAGTTCACTTGGAGCCACATACCATTGCCAGCAGCCAGGACGGGCCAGGGCCACACCAGCCCCAGCCACGTGGTAAGCCCTGGCCCCTGCCCATGCTCCTGCCCCCCCCCACTGCCTTTCCTTCCTACCCAGACTGGCCATGCTCCTCTGACCCCTGGGTTACCCCTCACAGCATGCAGGGAGGTAAGGGATAGTGCAAAACTTTATTGAGCAGCCCATGCTCCTACAGCTCGGTGGGCACAGGCCTCTCACATGCCAAGCAATGTGTGGATGCCAGTGGCAATGTCCTTTTCAGCTTCAGGGGGCAGGACATGTAGCACAGCCAAAAGTAGCCCTCCAGGTGGTGGCAGAGGTTGTCGAGTAGCATGGGCTTACCCTTCCCCCACATCCTTAAAGCTCAGGACCCTGTGCGAGGTGCTCTGGTTGACCTGGGGCACAATGGTGATCAGCAGCAGCAGGGCATAGTGAGTTGTGCACCCCTTAGTCCATGCAAACATCTTATGCACCTCCAGGTATACACTTAGCAGGGGGGACTGTGATGTTTACTGCTCAGGAATTTGCCCTAACCTTAAGTAAAGCATCTTGTGTAGATGCACCCAGTCTTACTTACTCTGGGGGCTTAAAGTCCCTTGCTGTTGAAGAACTAGACTGGGAATTCTTAAGTCAGCTCATGGAAGTAGTTAGGTCAAAAGATGTGGTCATTAAGGGTGACCTGAACTTTCCAGACATCTGCTGGGAAGAGC
>NW_017729022.1:187759015-187761591 GCF_001723915.1 Gavialis gangeticus | reverse complement strand
GATCTGCTCAGGTCCCTTCCCACCCGACCAACTATGAAACTAAGGAACTATGCTCCTGGTGTAGAGTGTTCTGCCTGTTCCTAATTGTGTCCCTGCACCTAGCTGCTGCTGCTGTAGCCATGATACAGAGCTACTGCTGCACCATGGATACCCTGGAGAACCATAATTCAGGTGCTCCATCTAAATGAGTGCCCAGGTCTGGTGCCCTATTTGCCCACTCCAAATTAGGCTACTGGGAAGCAGCTTAGGTCCCAGGGTAACCAGAGTACACTCTTTCCCAGTTCTGCAATTAAGATCTGAAAAGATTTTCTTGTTCTTGCTCTATTTAGATGATGACAGTCAAATTACAGTGACAAAGGCCCATCTCATTGATTTCTGTGTTTAAATTTATCAGCTGAACTGCAGGGAGTTTGGGACAGTAAATGCATTATTGGTTTCACACTGATATCAGTTTTGTTACAATGTTTGCTCGTTCTATGGTTCATTCCTTTCAGTTAATTTCTCAGCAAGCTTTTTTTTTTCTGAAATGGCCTTGTATTCATGTCAAGCACATTGGTTCTTTGTAAAACCTTGGCTTCAGTCTGATTGAATGCCTAAGACCGAGAAGGTACAATAAGCACATCAAAGATGTAGAACTCTAGTTTATCATCAGTTCAGTCATAAACAACAGGCAGAAGGATTCATTTGCTGTGAATCTGAACTTGGAAATCTGCAAGAGAAAAGAGGCTTTTTTATTTGTTGTGAAGTTGTTGTCTGCTAGTTCTGCTATTGTTAAGCTCCTCACAATATTAGTGTTTATGCTGAAGCCCTGCTTTTCAAGGGTAACAAGATGTGCTCTGTTACTCAAAGAGGCATGGGCAAGCAGCAGATCAGCCTGCAGGTGGCTGCATTCTCAATCAGGTACAATTGCTTGATTGGGAACAGGGCCCAGCTGTTTGTTATAAGAACAGGCCCTGAGCAGTGGATCGAGTTTGCTGTAAGCAGCTGGCAGAAGAACACAACCTGGCTGGAGCTGCTGCTCATGTAACACCTTGGACATACAGGGCAGGAGCTATGGAGATGATAGAGGCTCCTGGTCCTGGGGTGTGACCTAAAACTACACCCTGTTGGGTTTGGATGGTGTGGTGTGACTGCTGGTAGTGGGGCAGTCTCCAGGAAATGCCACACTTGTGCCTCCCCAGTGAAGGACAAGTATGAGGTGCCAGAAAGCCTCGCCCCCTTTGCCTTGTGGGTTACTTCGTGGATATGAAAGTTTAGGGGAGCATACCCCAAAGTCCAAGCAAGGGCCCAGGTTGACTGTGTGGAGCCTGAGGCGGGGTCCGGGTCATGTAAAGGGACCTGAGACAGAGCCCAGTTCCACCCAGAGGCCTGAGGTTCATAAAGGGAGCCGGGTGTGAAGCTCCATTGGGGGTGGGATCCTGAGCTTATGAAGGTGTTGGATGTGAGGCTCCAGGGGTAACGGGGATTGAAGCCCAGTGTTGGGCAGGTGATTGAGGCCCAGTATGGAGCGTGAGGGGACCAAGAGGATCCTGAGCTGGACAGAGAGCCTGAAGGAAATGGAGGGTCTGGGAGCCCTGAGTGGGTGTAATTGAGAGCCCAGTGTAAGGGCACAGGGGTTGAGAGTCCCAATACGAGGGCATAGGGATTGCGAGCTCCAGTGTGAGGGCATGGGAATGCAGGTCCTGGTGTGGGGACACTGGAGGGAGACCCCTGCTGGGGGTATACTATAGGCTGGGTGTTGGGCTAAATAAGCTGTAGGCCAGGTGTTAGGCCATGGATGCCATCTGTAAGGCATGGGACACGGCATAAGGGTAGGTTCAGAGCTGTGTATGTCCTTGGCATCAGGGTAAGTAAATGGTTAGCCTCCCACCTGGTTTACAACTTTCAGTTAGTCACATCAAAGGTGTGGCAGGCGAGGAAGGCGGGCAGTTACCCCTGAGACAAGTGTGTGGGCCAATGATTAGACCAGCCCCGGGACACCCACTTGCTACAGAAGCCTATCAAGTATGATATTCAATATACAGAACTAGCTGAGTTCCTAGATACAACTGTATATATATTTGGTTTTTACTCCTCACCCTCAGTGATTAAAATGTAAAGTCTTTTTCAGTTGAAATTAGGAAAAAATAGGACATGATTTAAAAATGAAAATCTCATGTGGCACTGCAGAATAAGAAAGCTTATTCATGTAAGTGCTCTGTGTGCCTGCTCAAAACCGGCAGGGAATTCTACCCACATTTTCAGATTCACGTGTACATAAATACATGAATGTTACCAATTTAAATGTGTAAATGCCTTCAGCCCCAAAAAGCCTAAATCAATGTCTATATATTTGAAAACAGTTCTATAGTAGAGTCTGTGGCAGAAAGCCACCTTGGTTTCTCCCCAAAAATCTCTGCCCTGTGACACTGTGATTTAAATCTCTGTGCTGTGACCATTCAATTAGGGTGGGCCCAGCACACAGGGGACCACACCCTCAGCCTGTCTCTTTAGGGAACTGGAGCTGGCTGCATTCCTGAGGGAGGGGGAAACCTGCTCCCTCTGCCTACGTGACTTGCATCACTTACCTGGGTAAG
>NW_017729022.1:187742909-187758805 GCF_001723915.1 Gavialis gangeticus | reverse complement strand
ATGCGTAATCAAAAGGCTACCACAGCCAGACTGTTTGCTCTTTAGGATTTCTAGATATTGCTCTATCCTGTACCCTAGTTTACCCTACCCCCTGTAATCAATAAAGTTCTCCTTTTTGACTGGTGTGGGAGACTTATTGAGGGGTTGGTCTAAATTATGCCTAAAAGACCCCTTAGGTCTGTGGACTAAGGGAGACTATACCTTTTTGCCCCTGGACTTGGGGAAGTACCCCAAGTGCCTGCATTGGGTCGAGTACCCGTGGGACTTTAGGCCTGTGTTACCCCAAGGACACAGGGCCGTGAGACAGTCCATTCTTGGGGTGGTGGCGGCATGTTACCCCCAGACTAGCGAGTGTGCTCCAGGAGAGGGGTCGGCTGGACCTAAGGCGCCCCTAGGGAGGCATTCGGAGCCTGGAAGGTGGTCGGGCACAGGGAGGTGGGTGGCTCGATGCAGGAGCACCCCCTACTGGCCCGCCTCACGTGGTGGAAACAGCGGAGGGATACGAATACCCAGCTGTGTTCCTGAGGTGGGATCTCTGCACCTGCCACAGAGTCCTTTTACCGTATTTCCCCACCATTGCATCAAAGCCATACCAATTTCTATGCATCTATCCAGTGCTGGGAGAGATGGGTACTTAAGAATTTGTTTTTATAACATTAAATGGACTGAGATAAAAAGAGTGCATATATTTTCCACAATGTCTTGCTAGTCTACCTTAAAATAGTGGATGGGCTTTGATGGACTTCTGAATTTCTCATTTCTGCAGAGGTCAGTACAAGAAAAAGGAATAACATTTTCAGTACTGAAGATGGTTCATAGAGAACTATGAAGGGTTCTAATAGGAAGGAGCTGAGAAAGTATCCTAAGATCATGAGACAGTAAAAACTATTCCAAGCATCACAGCAGAAAAAAGGACTGGTGTGATACAAAGGGGCCGACGAAGGCCTGAACTCATGTGTCTTGAGAGATAAGAAAAGGCCTGAATAGTGTATGGGGAAGAGAAGAGTATCAGAATTGCACAGTGATTGCTGAGAGGGGATCAAAGGAGCACAGGGAGTGGACAGATTATCCCAGGTATCATACACAAGTTATACATGCTGATGGGGGAATTAAGAAGACAATACATGCAGAGTGTGTGCAGAATTGATTCTGATAGCCTGACAACAGCAAAGAAATGGAGTGCAACATCTGCAGTTCTTGTCCTTAACTAATCTAATGCTTCAACAGGTTCTTTTTCAGGAGGCAGGCCCAAGAACCAAAGAGCATAGCCACAGAACATCTGTGATAATGAAGAACACTATGATGCATTATGGATGAAATGGAAAGTTTACACCAGAATCTCTTTGTTTTCGAAGGTTACTCAGACCCTTCAAATATACCCCATATGTTAGGTATTTGGTATATGCCAAAGAATATATTGGAAAAAAAATCTTGGCTTAAATATAAATATGGGGTCTTCAGAGTTTCTGTCTAAAACTTGTCAAACTTGCCACAGGGTTGTTCTTTATTCCTTGCTTGGTAAAATTGTTTTGAAATAATCTGGTCATGAGAGCTAATAAGTAAACTCAAACTGTACTTTAGCTCTAATCTATTTGAGCTGGTTGAGATTTTTCTCATTGTAAGATACTTTAATTCAAAATGAAAAATTCCACATAAGTCATTTTTATGATTTTTTTTGATGAAACAATATTTGAAACTGAACTGAAACTGAAAATGTTTACAGAGCTCTGCTCAGTGAGGTTCAGGAAGGAGTCAAGCAAATGTAGTTTCAATCTTCTCTTCAGGGGGCAAGGTAAGTGATTAGGACAGCTCCCGCACTGCCTCTGCAGAAGGGACACCAGTTCTTGAGCACAATCAGTAGGAATAGGACTATGTTGCAGCAAGTGCTCAGGTGCTCTAGATAAGATACGAATGCCTCTGGCATGTTACAATGGTGCAAATTTCTAGATTTGGACCTCCTTGCCATTCTTTAATGACATTATTCTTATTTTGATATAAAAGACCTAATTCTTCTTTCACTTACACTGGTGTATGTCAGTGACTGTTCCACTGATGGCTATAGTTTGATAACTGTAAAATGGCAGTAAGGAGGGATGGATATGAAGAATGGTGAAAAAAAGAGCTAATCAGCAGTAGACATAGTAAATGCCTTTCTTGCATTAAAATTAAATGGACTGTTTGTTATCAGCCGTAAGCAGAGAGGGTACATTTGCATATTACCCATACCTCGTTCATACCATATGTTTTTTAAAATTATTGGACTTGAATTCAAAAAAGTGACCAAGGATTTTGGATGTCCCGTTTGAAGCAGCCCAGCAGGACTGAGTTTGAGACAGTGTGTGGTCAGTGGACTCTTGATAATGAGGCTCCACTGGAAACGGTCTTGAATTGGGCTTCTGATAATGGACACACTGAAAAGACCTTTTTGAAAGTCTTGGAACTGGGGGTTTTAAAACTCAAAACTATAATTAATATAGCAGAAACCAATGATCAGAAGTTTCTTATTTCCTGTGCAATTAACGTCAAACTTCTCCCTTTATATTTCTAAATTTGTAGGCATTTTGTTTAATAATTCCTCTTTCCATTAAATGGAATGAGTTTAATATGTTACAATATATAAGACTGCTTGGATGACACAAAATTGCCTGTCAAGCTGTGGTATATTTTTTAGGACTCTGGAAAGTAGATGTTCTTAAATAACATTTGGACACTTAATATGAAGATAAACAAAGATTACTTTTAACAACAACCCCCCAAATCGTACACTGCATATTTAAAGCAGTACCTCTTTTGAGAAATTAAGTAACTTACTCCACCATGCCATTTATTTACTGATAACATTTCTCTAGAGAACCTCATGACCATCAGTAGGGTCTTTTATTCCAAAGCCACGGGTCTGTAACATTTGAGATAATGGATAATTTCTCTTATTTGTATGTTTAATGGTACTAGTGTTTATAAACAGAGATTCAACCATAAGTACAATGTGATCTTACATGGCTAAGCAGGTCTGATATTTAATATACTAGAAGGTAGTGGTGTATATATATTCTAAACATAGATTCTGATACACCAGTGCTTAGGTAAGAGGTTCTCAAAGGTGGTCCACTGAGCACTGGTTACTGATTCAAGAAGAGTAGTGTAGTCATAAGATGTGTGTTCTTCTTGTTGTTTCTACTATTTCCCTTTCAAGCAAATAAGTAGTTCCACAGGGTTGTTAAGATGGGGCATATGACTGAAATGGTACATCCTTTCTGGTAGTCTATGGTCCACAACATGAAACTACTGGAAAGCATACTTCACTTACAAGTGAATGATGGGTGGCATAAAGAAACTTAATGCCCTATATCCTGCCAATCAGTCAACACCTATGGACCTCTACACAATTTTGGCCATCCAGGGCATCTCATTCAGGGCCTGAAACAACAAAGAGTCTTGATGGAAGAATACCATGAATTACTAACTTTTTACAAGCCTTGGCCTTCTGTGTGAGTTTAATGGCTGTCTTCATTTTTTGGGTTATGTATATGGAAAACACCTCCCAGTATTTTCGATTTAAAATTCACCAGTTAGCAAAACACCATTAAATTAATTTGTTTGGGAGAGTGATTTTGATTTATTAATAACAAATGCCTTTACACACATAACTCTTAGATAACAAAATGCTTCATTTTACAAGAACAGAACAGACTCACTACCTGAAAGAAAAGAGGAAGAGAACAGTTGCTAAAATGATGAATGACATAAACTTGTGCAAACCCTGCACTTGCAGTTTACTTGAAGAAAAGGTATGGGGAGTGCCAAGACAGGACATCTGTTTTACTGTAGGCTCATAGTGACCTGCTTATTCAGCTGTAGATAACCCCACCTGTTCCTGTAATAAGTATGCATCTTGTGATATTCCCTATTCTTTCATTCAAAATTTGATGGAGCTTTATGAAAGCAAGAGCTGGTGTCCAGTGAAAGTCTAATTTATCACAAGTAAAGTAGTCTAGGGTGGAACCTGAAGGGCTGGAAATACACAGAGCTTTGGGAGTACTCAGGTAATTGCCTGGGTAGGGGGAGGTGTGGCTAAACACTGGCCATTTTTATACCTTAGTTTTATTCATAGAAGCTCTGATTTTGTCCCCTGTGGATGACCTATGCTTATCATCATCAATAACATTCACCAAATAAATAAATAAAAAACAACATGTAACCAGTAAATGAGGCACAGGAGGAAAGCAGCACTGGGCAGGAGAGCTCCTCATTATCCATAGCATAGTTGCACAATCCTCCCATAGTTTTTGAGCCCTGAAGTTAGGAAGGGTTTGGGGTGCACCAGGCATGTGGGCTCAGGTCCTCAGAGAGCCTTCTGCCATTGTGATGCTCTTTTAATGCCTTTCTGTGCATGCATTTGATGTTTACAATATGCTGCTTTTCACATAATATGCAATAACAAAGAAATTGATTTTAGCACTTTAATTTTAGAAAATAAATATACAAAGAATTGCTATGTAAGTATTTTTGCACTTTCCATGCAGTAAGCACAATATTTATGGACTGCAGTTCAAACCCTTGGCCAAGACCACAGAATAATTGGGTTTTAAAACTCATATGACTCCAAAAAAATCTTTGGGCCAAATGCTTTCAACCTGCAGAGAAGCCTGCAGCAGTAGAGCAGGCTCTCAAAAAAACAATGCAATCATCTGCTCAGACAGCCACCGGGGGGAAGGGCTGGTGCTATGCAGAGCAAATGTGAATATGTCCTTGAAACCTTGCAGAGCCTGCAGAACCATGTTCCAGCCCCCTGGGTCTCAGGGCATCTGTACAGTATGGTGACTCTCATGCTTTGGCTTATTTGGAGATTGCTTCTTTGAAAATATGTATACATATTGACAATTATGCTTAGACATTAATATTTGGAGAGTTGATCTAGTCTATTCTGTTCATACAATATGCCTATCACTATGCTGTCTGAACATCTTGAGCTGGACTCTAGCTATGCTTCCTGTAGCAGAAGAACTTTTCTCATCATCTTTCAATGTAAAGTTAGTCTTTCAGGTTGGAGAAGTGGGGTGGGAGAAGTATCAAAAGATATTCCAGAGGCTTCAAGAGTCTGTATTCACCCTTGCAGAAATAATAAGTCCTGCTCTGATTGCCTGCAAGAAGTAAAAGGCTCAAGTCTTTGCTATCTCTAGTTTGTCTTCATCTTTCTTCCACTGGACACAATAGTTCAGCTGAGACTTTGCCAGTACAGAGTACAGTAGAATAATTACCTCTCTTTTCTTACCTATGACATTCCTGTTAATACATTCCAATAGCATCACATTACTGGCTCACATTTCATTTGTGATCCTCACATTTGATTTGTGAACACCTGGATCTCTTTCTGCCATATGGCAACCTCACAAATCTTTTCCCTTTTGTGTCTTTGTTTCCACCTTTGTAAGTGTAGCACTTTGCACTTGTCTTTAATAAATGCCATTTTGTTGAATTATTGACATCTTCCAGCTTGGTGTCATCTGCAAATTTCAACAGTATGCCCTCTGTTCTATCATCTAAATAGATCATAGAATTCAAAGAGAACTGGACCCTGTGGTCCTCCATTTCAGATGCTTTCCCAGTTTCTCATTCAGCCTATGATATATACTTTTTCAGAGAGATCGTTGAGTGCATTTTATTATATCAAGACCATACTTCCTTAGCATAACATGTAGGACAGTGCCAACATCAGGCCATTTTACCCTGTCAAAGAAGAAAATTGGATTGGTCTGACATGATATATCCTTGACAAATCAACATTGGCTGTTTTTAATTTTCATATCTTCTTTGTACTTACAAATTAATAATGTGTTTGTTATATGGTCAAAATGTACCTTTTTCAGGATGGAAGCAAAGAAGAATACTGAATACTTCAACCATCCTTGCATCCTCTAGTACTTGTTTTCCTTTGCTGTTTAGTGATGGACTTGGACTTCCTTTTGTTTTTCTCCTATTTCTAATGCACTTTTAGGGTGCTTGTATACACCATGGGGATTTAATTTGGTTTAGTTCTTCCTAATAGAAATAGTGGGTTAATTAAACTGAACTAATGCCCTGTGGTGTATACACAAGGGTGGGGGCGAGCTGCCAGCAGGCTGAGTGGTCCCTGAGCTGCGTGGGGGCCCAGTACTTCCTCCATGGCTGTGGAGGGGGTGTGGTACTTCCTTCTGTGGTCATGGCAGTGCCCCCTAGGAGGCACCTGCCCGCTGGCATCCAAGCCAGGTGATCCCGGATGGGGCACTGCAGCTGTGGAGGGAAGCACCAGGCCCCTGTGCAGCTCAGGCAGGCAGGCAATCACCAGGAGAAAAAAAAAAGATTAGGCTCCTCGCCACTTTTTTTTTCCTTCAGTTGAGTCTGCCTGTCTGCATGGGCTGCTGCTCGGTTGCATAGCCCCTGAGCTACACAGGGCTCAGTGCTTCCCTCTGTGGTTGTGGCACCCTTCAGGACCGCCCAGGCCAGATGCCAGCGGATGGGTGCCGCCTGGGGGCCCCTGCTGCCATGCAGGAAAGCACCAGTGTCCCCCACAGCTTAGAGGCTGTGTGACCCATCAGTGGCTTGCACCTCCCTCCGCTGCAGAAGAGGCAGGTAAGCTCCAGAACCCCTGCACTGTCCCTACCCCCTTTCCACTGCCTGGGACCACCTGGTAATGGCTGGCTTGCTCCTGGAGCAGAGCAGCAAGGTGGCAGGTGGGTGGCTGTGTGTGCTAGCAGCAGGAGAAAGCAACAGGAATGATGCATGGGGTGCTGAAAGTCTGCCAACCCCTGACCATGTCAGCTTCCAGTGCCCTGTGCACTGTTGCACTGTGGCAGGGCACTGTTGGTGCCTGCCAGTTTAAGACCGGAGCCAAGCAGCCAGCAGGTGCTTGATTGCAGTGGTCATTTTAGATCTCTGGCTGCCTATATAAACAAAGCAGTTAGCTACCGGCAGTCCAGGCAGAAACATTGCCTGGCTACAATGCTTCATGCAACATCCTGGAGGTAAGGGGAGAAGCTATGGTGGATGGCTTGGAGGCTCCTGGTCCTGGGCATGACCTAAAACTGCACCTGCTGGGAGTGGGTGGCCTGGTGGGGCTCTCAGTGGTGCAGGAGCCCCCAAGAAATGCTAGGCCAGTTATCACCCCAGTGAAAGGTGGGTTGGGGTGCCTTAACCCCAGTCCTCACCTTCAGGTGGGTAATTTATCATTGGAGGTAGTTGAGGCCAGGCATGGCTGTGGCCACCTGAGCCCTGTGGGTTGCAAGACCCCAGGGAGCAAGAGAGGGGCCAGGCACAGCTGGAGCCACCTGAGCCCAGGGAGGGTGTAAGGCCCAGAAGGGGCCAGGCATGGCTATGGTCACCTGAACCCCACTGGGGAGGGAAGCCCTATAGTCCCAGTGAGGGGGTGGAGATGTGGACCCCAGTGAGGGGAAAACCAGAGGGCTGGGAGCCCAGTATGTATGAGTGTATAAGTTGCCCCAGAAGGGGCCAGGGCAGCTTAGACCCAGTTGGGTAATTGCCTGGCCACTACCCCAGTGAGGGTCACAGGAGAGTCCCAAAAGACAGTATGTCTGCCACCCAAGGTGTGAGCTAGCTAAAGCCTATGGCCTAAGGGGCCCGCTCCAAGGCACTACAAGTGGGAGCAAGGCACTACAAGTTTTCGAGGCAAGAAAGAGACCCTGTGAGAGAGGGTGGAGTGTGAGATGGCCTAGTGAGAGGGGGGTGGTATGAATGTGTGGCATCTGAGGCCTGACATCGAGGCCTAAGCTTGGTCTGGCTGTAAGCTGGGAGCATTCCCATCTGAAAGGCTTGGGCTATGGCATAGGGGAAGAATGGAGCCATAGATAGTGCCCCCTGGCATCAAGGCAAGAATGGGCAGTCTCTTGCCTTAATTAACAACTGAATTAATTAACAACAAGGCATGGCAGGAGAGATGAGTGGGAGGCTTGCCTGGAGACAGGTGGGGAAACCAGCACTGTGTCTAGTCAGGGAGTTCCCACTTTGCCACATGCATATTGCTTAGAGGTGTTTTATCTTGCTATGTTATAAAGTAATTTAAAGCGGAGTACGCTACTGAGCATGCAAACAGCAATACCATTAAAGTGGTGCAAAAGGGCATTTAAGCCACTTTAAAGGCCAACTTTGTGGTGTGTACAAAGGCCCTTAGAATCTACTTTTGTCTTTGTTTACAAGTTGTTTGGAGTTCATTTTGTGCCTTAGCCTTTTTAATTTTACATAACTGTGCTGGTTTTATTACTTATTCTTGGTTCTGACAGCTGACAGCTACATTCTGGGTGCATCTGCACTCAAAGCTCAGCCATGGTAGCAGGAAGAAGGCACCTGTGGACAATACTGCATCTTCTGGTTTCCATGGTCCCTTCAGTAGCTGATGTCTTCCTATGGTGCACTTTGTGCTCTGACAGTACAATTGCTGTACTGGAGCCCCATGGAACAACCAGAGATTGATGAATTGCATACACTCTGGTAGCTTTGCAGTGGCAGCTGCTCCTGCATTAACTTTCTCTGGCAAAGACTGGTGACAAGCCCCTTATACCCTTGCTCCTGCTCTTGATTTATAGGGTGTTGAAGAGCCCCATTGCAGTCAAAGAATTTTGCAAATGGTCAAATGATCTTTCCCTAGGTTTGTTTTTGGACATGGCAGAATAAAACAAACAAACAACAATCTAACAAAAATCAACCTGATGCAGACAGCAAGGATACAGAATTTCAGCTCAAATGGTTACCATCTGAAAACAGGATCTTATGATGGGATAAGCGGGGACCTGAATAACAGTCCTGCCTATAAATAATGAACTAGCGATTTAAAAGAAATTAAAAGGGCAACCACCACCTACCTATTCATATGAAATAAATCCCATGCTTTTGAAGGCAGCAAAACATAAACGAAGGCAACATAAATATGACTGTGTAAGAGAGTAAAATAGATTTTCCAGCTGATAGATATCCACCAGACCTTCAGTGTATTTATCTTTCTCTTTGTCCCCTGCCTGAAGAAAAATGTCTACTTGCCCATAAATACACCTAGATACGGACCCCCATGTCAAGCAAGTAGAAGTGATGGCTGAGCTTTTACTCTTCAGCACTGTCAGCTGCCCTGTCATTTGGATTGCAGCCTAGCTCCTTCCCTACTAGTAGTTGTTTCTGAGTCATTCTTGCAGAGGTGCAGATGGATCTTTCAGATGATCTCTTAGTGGGCTGTCACCTACATGTCACTCAGTGCATGATTTTTTTAGTCGGAGGGAATGACTTTGGATGAACTGCAAGGAACATTGCCTTGAGAACTGAAAGCAGCTGACCCAGCAGCAGTTTTGTTCCATGGATCTTTGACTTGTAATGAATGTCCTGATGTCACTCTAAGTAGACTTGTCAAATGCCTATGCACTGATATTCACAAGCATCACATGATGGATTAAAAGGAGGTGCTCAGCTGGTTTGTCTTTCTGTATCTGCTTATGGAGTTCATATGTAAGCAATGCTTTGTGCTGTATAACAAGCAGATGGAGCAAGTAGTAGAGATTTTACACTAATGTGGAGGTAACTTGTTTGCAAGCCACAGGTAGGATATTTTCATCAGTCTTTTACTATTGTGTATGTTCATCAGTGGGTCATACTTCATCCTGTGCATTGGTGTCAGCTTATGAATTCCATTTTGATTTGTAAATTCCATATAGGATTGCACTCTCCATAGTGGACTACAGCATCCATTGTGTAGCAGCAGAGACTTGCCACCTCGTGGGCAGCCTGTATCTGAAAAGCTGTGACAAAGCAATCGGCAGCCATCGGTATGGAATTACGCTTCCCTACTTGTACAATGGTTTTCTACCAGCAGGGTGGTTGACTGTGGGTGTCTAGCTACACAAATGCTGCTGGAGTGGTGGAGAAGGGGAATTTCTCCAATGGAAGCACATGGGAGAGAAGAGTCCTAGAGACCATTTAAAGAAGGGGCACTTCTCATTACAAGAGACCTTTTTTTGCCAGTTGAAAAAGATGCCAAGCAGGCAAGAAAATATACCTAATCAACGGACTTGGACCATACTCAGGACTTGCGGGCAAATCTAGAATTTTAGAAAGGGTTGGGGTGTTGGTGGTGTGGCACATCAGCACCTGGTTTTAAAATATGGGTAGGGCAGGAATTAAAGTATGGGGTGGGGGGGAGTGTGCAACTGCAACAGTGCCCAGTGTTGCCAACTCCCGAAGCGTAGACTTTAAGAACAGCACCAAAAATCATGAGAGTTGGCAATACTGAGCGCTTCCTATTGGATCTTTCCCTGTCGGGTCTCAGGATTGGTGAGGAAAAGCTGAGGACTGTTGCATTCAAGAGCTGCATTTTGTTCTATAAATCTGAAGCTCTTTTAAACTTAAAAGAATTATAAGAATACTAGTTGAACCTGCACTACACTGTGGAAGATTAATTTGATTTAAAAAATTTTTTTTTATAACCTTTTATCATAATCATCATCTTCATTTTATGGTTTATGCATCATTGCCTGTTCCAACTTCAAAAGCTTTCAGACCATCATTTCCATCTCCTTTCTTCTCTTGTGGACTGTAATGATCTGGCCTCTGGATCTAGCCTCAGGAATAAGAGACTTAGTTTATATAGTATTAGTGAATAAGAAACTCCTGTGTTCTGTATGTTTTTCTTACTTTATTATCATGTGTAAGTTTGTAAGCATGAATCTTGAGCTCCTGTAACTAGATGGCATCTGCATCTGTATGAATATGTATAAGCAACAAGAAGCTAAGAACAGCTGTGGTACTGGTTCTGGGGTCTTGGTAACCAGATTATAGAGTCCCTAATGGTGTCACACATGGAGTCTGGATGTGAGAGTACACATGAGTGACCCAGAACAAGGGATATCAGCTCTGGGTCACTGCCCAGATTTAAGGGGCATCTATACATGTGCTCCAGGGTCGAGGGTGGGAGAGGGGTGTTTTAATTAGAGTGACTCTGAGAATCGCTTTAACTAAAGTGCCTGTAGCATCACATGTATTCAGTGTCCTGCACTTCAAATGGTGGTGGGGGTGCTTGAACTAAAACTAGTTCAAAGAGCCTTAGTTCAAGTGCCCCTGCCACCATTTTGAAGAGTGAGGACACGGAGGCTGCTAGAATGCATTAATTAACATGCTCTGACAGACTTGATTAATCAAGTCTGCTCCATTGCATGCTAATTAACATGCATCAGAGCAGACATCCGACATGTATATAGGTGCCCCTTGACACATGTGAGACTTGGGGATTGGATCCAGTCACAACAAAGATATGACTGGGGAGGCCACAGCTGGAGTACTGCATCCAGTTTTGGGCTCTACAATTCAAAAAGGATGTGGAAAAGCTTGAGAGAGTGCTGAGAAGAGCCACGCACATGATCAGGGGTCAGGAAAACAGACCTTATGATGAGAAGCTGAGAGGGGGTGGTGTCTTTAGCTTGGAAAAGCGCAGGCTCAGTGGCGATCTGGTTGCCACCTACAAGTTTATCAGGGGTATTCACCAGGATCTGGGGGAATGTCTGTTCACCAGAGTGCCCCAAGGGATGACTAGGTCAAACGGTCACAAACTCCTCCATGACTGTTTTAGGCTGGATATAAGAAAGAACTTCTTTACTGTTCAAGCCGCCAAGGTCTGGAATAGACCACTGGAGATGGTTCAAGCACCTACTTTGAACGACTTCAAAAAAAATGTAGATGTTTATGTTGCTGGGATCCTATGACCCCAGCTGACTTCCTGCCCCTTGGGCGGGGAGATGGACTTGAAGATCTTCTGCCGTCCCTTCCAGCCCTAATGTCTATGAAACTTGGGCCAGTATATGACATCCATTGAGTAATATTATGTACATTTTAGATACTATAACAATGAGTTCTATATAAAATCATAAAATAGACACATTGAGAGAATAGTTGTTTTCAACCACACAGAAGGTTTTATAAAAATCATCCATGAAGACCATCTCCCCAAATGGCAAACATTACCTTAGAGTCATTTCAAATATGCCTCACAGTCAGAGACCCAGATGCACCTTCCTGAGCAAATAACCTTCACATTTACCTCAGTTTTGTCACAAGTAAACAAAAAATCTTTATGTCTCAGTTGTATTTTCATTCCCTTTGAGGCTTCCTTCCTGATGGTCAGGGAAAATATCCACAGACCTGTTCAGTGCCAGCACAGCTCTGCCTGTCAGAGCTGAGATCAACTGTCACAATACATGTAGGTTGACAAACCACTCTGGGTGATGGCTGTGAGGGATTTGACTTGCTTTGCAACTCTGCCTCAAGGAATGCCTATGCTGTCAGTAATCTTATATCATAATGGTGGCCATTTGCTACATTTTGAAGACTGAAAGTGTTCTCTTCTTTGGGACCATGTGATTAAGCTGTGATAGCAAATATTATAGCTGTCTACATCTGCATTTAGTTGCAACTAAATTTACGGCACACTAAGCTGCAGCACAGTAAGGGATTTTGGCTAGATATCTACATGTGCAGAGACCTGGCAGCAAATGTGCTACCAGGTCCCTCCAGCCCTGCCATGTGCCCCTGTGGCCACCAGGGGGAGTGCCAGCCTCCAGCCCCAGCTGCCAGCACCTGGCAGACATGCTTGAAGCTAGGCCCAGATGCCAGCACTTGGCAGCCATCTTTAAAACCTAGCCCCACTCTATGGTTTCTAGGCAGCCAATTTCTGTGAACAGAGGAGAAGCAAGGCATGCACAGAGGGAGTACATGGCAGCTGTCTTTGTGCTGTCTCTGCTCCATGGCTGCCCCAGCCCTGGCCCTGGTAATGAGGAACAGGGTCCCTTGATCCTTTCTTGCTGCCTCAGTCACCCTGCTGGCCCACCACACTCATCATTGCCTGGGCCATGGCTGTCTTACCCCATTTAGCTTTCTTACATGCAGTGATCCCCTGCCCAGCCACAGCACACCCTCCCAGGCCCCCCGTCACACTCAGCTGTTGCCTCCAGTGATGCCAATGAGGGGCTCCAGGAGGCTACTGCTGGGACCACCGTCACCCTCCTGGGCCTCCAACCCTGACACCTCTCGGCCTGCCATGCCAGACAGGACTGGTGGCACCACCTGATGCAGCATAACTGAGATGATGTCTTGCATGTGCCTCTAGTGCAGGGCTCCAGTGCTGGGTGGCAGTGTCCCTGAGCCCACATCCTTGTTCAGCCCTGTAGCCTCTCCCTCGCACCCAGATGCTGGCCCTGCAGAGCCAAGAGACAGAAGCCTTTTGTGAGAGTTTGCAACATTTCAGATAAGATGCTCTGCCCCAGGGTCCATGCATTGCCCAGCCTCAGATTGGGGGTCACCCGTGCACGGGTACCATGGGACCATGGTAAGTTGGGCTGGGCTGGACTGGGCTGAGGTAGCTTCCAGCTGAGCCCCGCCATCCCCAAGCACTCCCTTGGGGCTGGTGGATCACTGGGCACTGGCTGCAGGTAATCTGCCTCCCCTTCCCCCTTTTCAGGGCAGGACAGTTCAGGATCCTGGCAGCATCTGCTTCTATGGCTCCAGATCCCTCTCCCCCACTCTCCCTCTGCAGTCCAACCACTCTTCTGTGCTGCTGCCCAGCCCATGGTGATGACTCAGGGCACATGGGTCTTCTGGAAAACTTAGGTGAGGAACTGGGTGCACCCCCACCCTCTCCACTGGGGGCCTCTCTGGGGAGGTACCCTGGAGCCAGCCTCCCACCACGCTGCTGCTGTACCCCAAGCTTTCCCTTACTACATGTGCCCTGGGCAGTGCGTGATGAGCTGTTTGTGCAGGCTGAGGGGTGCCCTAGTCACTATGTCATGCTGCTACTGATGATCCTTCTGGTGCCACAGGTTTGGGACCCTGAGGTACAACAGCACGGGGGAATAGCTTGGGCTGCCCTGAAACATGTGCTGCTGCCTGGAGGGCATGTATGATGAGAATTCAGGAGCACTTGGTTCACAGGGAGATATATGAAGTTCCAGAGTGTTTCAGTGTGATGCTATGCCATGCCACTATATTTCCATTCTAACTGTATTGACTTATTTTTTGAGTTGATATGTGGAAAATAATAAGTCTAGTAGAGGACAGTATATTTCAGTGTATCTACTCCTACTCACAAACATTGTGGGCATCAGCGGTGTCCTGCCAATATCCAAGAGTAATATTCCATTCCATTCAAAGAAGGTTTATGCAATAACAAAATGCCTGTAAACAAATATGTAGAGGTCCAGGCTCTTTTCATTTCTGTATCATCTTTCATCCCTTACTCTCATCCCATCTGATTTATACTACTCATCCAAACCTGTAACAAAGGATACAAAAGTCACAATAAAGGGCCCTCCAAACCCAGCAGGAAAAACAAATAAAGGAAAACAAAATGGCAAACAGTCTTTTACGTCAACATTTCCCTGAAGCAGTAGAGCAGGGAGGCCAGGTTCCCAGCTCCTTCTGTCTTCCTGGCTCTGTTTGGGGAAGGACAATTGATTCATTAAAAGTCTGCCATCACTATGCATATGTAGCTGTTATTCTTCTTTTCCCACTGTGCCTATAACTAACATCCTTGTTCTAGTGACATATATCTTTAGTTAACCTTTGCTTACCTATGTCATTGGGGGGTGTTAGTATATTATAATGCTGATTGCATTATCTATATTTCACGTCCCCACTACTGGCTGTATTCTCTGTCTTGCTTTCTCTCACTCTCTTTCCCCAACCCCTTTTTCTCTCTTGAATCATGAATCCTGGGTGGATGTAGAATTTTGATGGTGAGGTGCAACATATATTTTTCTGCCGTTAAAAATAAACTAGAAGCTTTACTAATATGCTAGGGGCCTTGGGCTGTATCATTCAGTTTAATACAGAAGCAAAACCTTCATTGAAGTGAGGTAAAAACAGTCTGTAGGGGTGTGAAATAGAGGCTTGGTTACGAGAAGCAGATAATAACACAGAACAGAATTGCAGAACAAAGGATAACTTGATTAGTGGGACATTAAGATCATTACAAAGAAGAGAGGGTTATTAACACTTATAGAATGAAGAGTTTAGAAGGGATCAAGTAGATTATAATAAACTAGGATGTCAGTTGATTCCCTTAGCACTGCATGACTAGAAATGTTGCTGCCACTGCCAGGCAGTTGGTTTTAAACTTTAGACGGAGCAGGACTCAAAGGTTGGTGCAAGTGCACTAATGCAAGCCCCTGGATCCTCCCCTGCATACAATCATATAATTTTATGGCTGGAAGGGACCTCCAGAGGCATGGGAGATCCTCAGAGCAGATCCTAGGTATAATTACTTCTAGATTATTCATGACCAATTCTTATACAACCTCTTCTTGAACACTTCCAATGATGGAGATTCCACAACTTCCCTAGGCAATCTATTCTACTGCCTCACTGGTCTAACAGTGAAGAGGTTTTTTTGATATTCAATCTAAACTTAACTTTGTTGCAACTTCAGGACATTGGCTTATGTCCAGCAAGAGAGAAAAGGTGCTCTCCCTCTTTTTTATGGCAGTCTTAAATATCTAAAGACTATTATCATATCCCAGCTTAAGTGCCTTTTCAAGCTGAACACGCCTATTTATTTCAATCTTTCCTTACATGACATGCTTTCCGAGCCTCTTTTCTTTTTTGTCACTCACCACTCAGCCCTATCTAACTTCTCCATGTCCTTCTTTAAAATGTGGAGCCCAAAAATGCACACAATACTCTAGATGAGGCCTAACCAGTGCTGAGTAAAGAGGCACTATGACCTCCTCTGTCTTGCACCAAATGCTACTGTTGATGCATCTCAAAACTCCATTTGCCTTTTGTGCAACTGCATCACACTCCAGACTCATACTGATTTTGTGATCTACCAAGACGCCTAGATCCTTATCCATAATGCTGCCATCTACCAGGTATCACCC
>NW_017729022.1:187737001-187737909 GCF_001723915.1 Gavialis gangeticus | reverse complement strand
AAGAGGCACTATGACCTCCTCTGTCTTGCACCAAATGCTACTGTTGATGCATCTCAAAACTCCATTTGCCTTTTGTGCAACTGCATCACACTCCAGACTCATACTGATTTTGTGATCTACCAAGACGCCTAGATCCTTATCCATAATGCTGCCATCTACCAGGTATCACCCATTTTGTATTTGCATTTTGGATTTTTTCCCAAGGTGTAGTACCTTGCATTTGCTAGCACTGGACTTTATTGTGTTAGCTCCAGCCTGACTTTCCACCTTCCAGGATCCTTCAGAATTGTGCTTCTGTCCTGTGACATATTCTCAACCCTTCCCAGTTCTGTCATCTGCAGACTTGCTCAAGAAGCTTTCTATGACAGCATCCAAATCATTAATAAATACAGTGAACAGCACTGGAACCAGGACAGGCCCCTGTGGGATTCTACTTAAAATCTCCTGCCATTCTGAAATGGAACTATTTGTAATTATCCTTTGCTTGCAGTTACTGAGCCAGTTATCTATCCCCCTTATAGTAGTTTTGTCCAGTCCACATTTCTTCAATTTGTTCATGAGATGGTCATGTTGGACTTTGGCAAAAGCCTTCCTGAAGTCCAGATGGACTATATCCTCATCATTCCTTTCATCCACCTAAGTAGTTACTTTGTCAGAAAAGGAGATCGAGCCTGTCTGGCACAATTTGTTCTTAGTAAATCTATGCTAGGAGCTTATGATCAGCCTTCCCTTTCCTCTTTCAGATGCTTTCAGATGAACTTCCTTAATGATACGCTCCAGTAACATACCAGGTATTAAGGTGATTCTAACTGGTTTCTTTTGTTATGTCATCCCTCAGCTTGTCCCCTTTCTTATCCAAATAATCCTTATTAGATAGTTTCATAGTTTCATAGTTTCTAGGGTCGGAA
>NW_017729022.1:187735544-187736990 GCF_001723915.1 Gavialis gangeticus | reverse complement strand
CGGCACCTCTCCAGAGCACCACGAGTGTTCATAAAGCCAATGTCTGGGTGCAGCTTAATGTTTTTGCCAGGAGAGAGGCAAAGTAGCTCTTGAGTAGCTCTGCCTTCTTAAAATCTTCTGCTGAGAGATCTCCCAAGCTAGTTAACAATGGAACCACAGCTTCCCTTGATCTTTCTTTTCTGGCCAACACTCTTAACAGAACCTTTTCTTGTTGTCTTTATCCTCCCTTTCCAGATGTGACTCACTTTTTACCTTTGCTTTCCTGATTTTATTCCTGAAGTTTCTTGCTATCTTCCAGTATGCTTCCTCAGTGATCTGCCCATCTTTCCATTGCTTGTATTTTTTCCTTCTGCATTGGAGGCATCATAGAAGCTCCTTGTGAAGCCACATTGGTCTCTAGCAATTCTTCTTGTGCTATCATGTCAGAACAGTTTCTTGTTGGTTTCCAGTACTGTGGCCTTAGAAGCTTCCAGCACTCCTCGGTGCTTTAGTTCTTTACTCTGTCTTCCCATGGCACCATGCCTATTAACTCCATGAAACAGCTAAAATCCCCCTTTTTGAATCTAGCATCTCTGTTCTCCTGACCTTGTGCTTCCCTCATCTCAGGATTATGAATTCTGTTATATCATGGTTACTTCCTCCCAAGTTTCCCATCACCTTTGCATCCTCTGTCAATTTTCCCCTATTGGTCAGGGCAAAATCCACTACAGTTGTATCCTCAACCTTTGGGAAGGTTGTATCCCCTAATTGTATCCTCAACTTTTGGGAACAGAAAGTTGTCCTCCACACAAGTTAGGGGGTTGCTTGACATTTTATGTTTGGCTGTATTATTCTTCCAGCAGATGACTAGAAAATTAAAGATTCACATCAGTATCATCTCATAACTTTTGGATAATTTTGTTACTTCCTTGGAGAGTGCCTCACCCACCTCCTCTTCCTGACTTGATGGCCTATAATAAATCCCCACCAGTACATTGGCTCTGTATCTTTCATCTTTTATCATCACCCAAATACATTATGTTCTGCTATCTTCTTCCTCCTGAACCAGGGAACAAGTATATGTTTGACACTCCAGTGACATTCCAGTCATAAGAGCTGTGTATATACATGTGCTCTGGGGTGAGGGCATTTTAATTAAAGCGGCTCCTGGACAGCTGTTCTAATTAAAATGCCCTGGCGTCATGCGTATTCTGGGTCCCACATTTAAAATGACTGCAGGGGTGCTTTAAATAAAGCTTGTTTGACAAGTTTTCATTAAAGTGCCCTCACCACCATTTTTAAATGTGGGACACCAAATATATGTGATGCTGCAGCATGTTGGAGCATTCTAATCAGAATGCTAATCAAGTCTGCTTTAATGTATTCTAATTAGACAGTGTAGGATCATTTGTATAGGTGCCCTATGGTTGCAGGTATCCTCTGGCTCTTTCCCAATGTTGAGCTGCT
>NW_017729022.1:187728418-187730544 GCF_001723915.1 Gavialis gangeticus | reverse complement strand
TGCTTTAATGTATTCTAATTAGACAGTGTAGGATCATTTGTATAGGTGCCCTATGGTTGCAGGTATCCTCTGGCTCTTTCCCAATGTTGAGCTGCTTCTTCTGGTTATTTCCCCTTTGGATTATTTGCTTTGCTGCCATGGGTTTTTTTTTTCCTTTATCTCCCTTGGAACCTAGTTTAAAGCTCCCCCTTACTAGATTAGTCAGATGATGCCCAAAGATGTTCTTGCTAGTTCTGATCATGGATCCCATCTCTAGATCACTGTCCTCCTCCCCAGAATATCCATTGATTGTCCAACAGTCCAAAGCCCTCGTATCAACATCACCATCTTAGCTATGTGTTTACTTCTATGATATCACAGAGACCTGGTGAGCAGCTCTTATGTTTGGAATGTCAGCAACGAAAGCTACATTCTGTTTCAGAAGGAAGGAGTTGGGAGAAAATGTGGTGTTGCTTTGTATATAAACAACTCATATACTTGTTTCCTGGTTCAGGATGAAGAAGATAACAGGATGGTGAAGATTATGCAAATACATAAAGTACTAAATTCCTCTCAAGTACATTGTGCAGAAGTGCTGAGTGAGTTGAAGTAAGGCAACATTAAAGATGGACATGGGACAAATCAGCAACTTCATGTATAAAAGAAATTCATGTTCATCCACAGCTCCAGCGAGAGACACACAGGCGGAAGCCTGTTGCACCCCTGTTGAGCCCAGGGACCCCCAGGACCCACCAGTGGGATCCCAACCTGGACCTCCAGCACAGCCAGAGGTAGGTGTGGCCAGCGGCAGGGAGGGAGGGACCCCAACCCAGTTAGCTGCAGGGTGGCTGAGTCAGAGCCAAAGAGGGACACCCCCCCCCGGCTCTTACTTGGTCCAGCCCTCAGGGAGCCACGTGACTGGTCCCACCCAGTGCGTGAGACAGGGAAAGGGGGGGCACTCATCTGTTCCCTTCTTCCATGGGGCAGGGACCCCTCAGCCCCTAGATTAGTGCAGCCCCATTGGTGAGCCCTTCTGGGCATGCACGCAGTTTAAAAAGTGTGTGCCAACAGCTTAGCTGCAGTTTGTCCCTGGCTCCAGTGATAGACACACAGGTGGAAGCCTGCTGCACCCCCATTGAGCCCAGGGACCCCCAGGATCCCCCAGCGGGACCCCGACCCAGACCTCCAGAGCAGCCAGAGGTAGGTGGGGCCCACGGCAGGGAGGGAGGGACCCCAACCTAGTTAACAGTGGGGCGGCTGAGTTGGAGCCGAGGAGGGACACGCCTAGCTCCCAGGGAGCCATGCAACCGGAGCCTCACAAACAGACCATGCAAACAGGTGCACTTGTCTGCCCGGCATGCAAGTTAGCATGGGAGTTTGCACAGGAGGGTAAGCAGGAGGGCCTGCGGCCCTGCCTGGGAGTTCCTAGGGTAGGTAGCCACAGTTAGCCAGACTACTGGCAGTAAAATGTGGATGGGCACACACCGCACCCCTTGGGTCCCCTCGGGTTCTGTGCCCCCCTGCCCTGGCACGTTAGAGGCCTCCACCCAGATGGAGCCCATGGTTTCGGGCTCCACGCAGACAGAGCCTATGGCTCTTGGCTGCAGGGGCTGCCTTATACTTTTTCAGGCTCTGGGGAGTGGGAGCATGGCCACCTCCCCTTGTGAGGTCTGCTCCCTTCTGGGCTGTCAGGCATGCCAGCTGGAGGAGCTCCAGGCCACAGTCGAGAGACTGTGTGACATCAGGGATAGTAAGCAGGAAATTGACTCCTACTACCAGGCCCTTCACCTCCTGAAGGCAGAGGGTAGATCAAGTTCACCTTCCAGGACAAGGGAGGACTTGGGGACCTCTCATGCTGTCCAACCAGGGGGTTGGACCATGGTGGTCAAGGGCCCCAAGGCCCTCTGCACTATGGTCTCTGCCCCTTCGTCCGCTGGAGCTCTGCAGCAGGTGCAAACCTCTTGCAGCCCCAGCAGAGCCTGCTAAGTTGCCAGCTCCAGTAGGCAACACAGACTCAACTGCAGCTACCGCCCCCACTCTCCCCAAAACAAAACACAAAGTGTATGTTGTGGGAGACTCCATCCTGAGGGGGAAATCTGCTGCTCTGACTCCTTAGCCCAGGAAGTCTGCTGCTTCCCAGAAACCCA
>NW_017729022.1:187716594-187718305 GCF_001723915.1 Gavialis gangeticus | reverse complement strand
AACACAGACTCAACTGCAGCTACCGCCCCCACTCTCCCCAAAACAAAACACAAAGTGTATGTTGTGGGAGACTCCATCCTGAGGGGGAAATCTGCTGCTCTGACTCCTTAGCCCAGGAAGTCTGCTGCTTCCCAGAAACCCATATCTGGGACATTGCGGAGAAGATCCATGAGCTCCTCCGGCCCACTGACCACTACCCTATGCTCTTCATCCATGTGGGCACAAATGACACAGCTTAGAGTGCTTCTAGCTGCGTCATGAAGCACTGCAGGGATTTGGGAGAGGGGCTTAAGGGGTTGGGGGCACAGGTGGTGTTTTCTTCAATCCTCCCAGTCTCAGGCTATGGGCTGAGGAGGGAGAGAAGGATTGAGATAGTGAACCAAAGACTGTGGCACTGGTGTCATCAGGAAGGCTTCAGCTTCCATGACCACAGTCTGCTCTTTGGTGAGAGAGGCAGTGGGCTGATGGGAAGGGATGACCTCCACCTCTCTCCATTGGGGAGGAGGCTCTTCTCAGCCAGACTGGCTTACCTGCTCCCCTGGGCTTTAAACTGAGCCTGCCAGGGCATGGGGGGACTACTGCCACTGCTGGTCTGCTGAGCAACCCTTGCAAAACAGGCAGGCCAAGGCACTTAAGGGAGCCCACCCCTGCCCCAGCCCTGGAATGATGAACATAAATAATTATGATGTCATAGGGATAACAGAGACCTGGTGGGACTCCACCCATGACTGGACCACAGGTATAGATGGCTATACCCTGTACAGGAGAGACTGAATGGACAAAAGGGGCGGAGGTGTAGCTCTCTATGTCTAGGAGAACTATGCATCCCTGCAAGCTGACATTGGCACCCAGGGTAGATGACTGGAGACCCTCTGTGTTAAAATCTGTGGGGAATATGGCACAGGGGACACAATGATGTCATTACAGACCTCCTACCCAGGAACAAGAGCTTGACCAGGAGTTCTCCAGGGAATTGGCTGAGGCTGCATGCTCCCGCTGCATGGTTGTCATGGGAGACTTCAACTACTCTGACATCTCGTGGGAAGAGCACTCAGCCAAATCCAAGTGGTCACAAAGCTTTCTCTCGTGTGTGGATGAACTCTATCTGACACAAGAAGCCTATGGGCCGATGAGCAGGAGAGCACTACTCAGCCTGGTACTGGCAAAGGGGGACAACCTAATCAGCAACCTAACAATTGAAGGGAAGCTGGGTGACAGTGACCATGAGCTGATCACCTTCATCGTCCACCATAGAGCTGGCAAGTCAGTCAGCAGTACAGAAGTCCTTGACTTCAGGAAAGCTGACTTTGACAAGCTCAGGAGGCTTGTTGGCAAGGCCCTAAGGGACCAGGAGCCAAAGGGGAGGGAAGTTCAGGAAGAGTGGTTACGCAATCCTGGATGCACAAGCGAAGTCTATTCTGTCTCAAAGGAAAGGCAGCAAAAGGGCACAACAGCCTTCTTGGCTCTGCAGGAAACTAGCAGACCTCCTGCATCTAAAAAGAAAGACCTACAAAGGGTGGAGGACTGGATCCACCTCCATGGAGGAATTTTCTGCATTGGTCTGGACCTGCAGGGAGTGAACTAGGAAAGCCAAGGCTGCAACTAGCTGCAGGTATCAAGAACAATAAAAAGTCCTTTTTTAGATATGTGGAGAGCCAGAGGAAAAGCAAGGGCAACATTGGACCACTGCTAAACCAGATGGGACAACTGA
>NW_017729022.1:187710480-187711594 GCF_001723915.1 Gavialis gangeticus | reverse complement strand
ATGCTGCGGCTAGTAAAGCAAGCAAAACGCTGGCTTGCATCCATAGATGCTTCTCAAGCAAATCCTGGGATGTCATTCTCCCGTTGTACTTGGCCTTGGTGAGGCCGCAGCTGGAGAACTGCGTCCAGTTATGGGCTCCACAATTCAAAAAGGATGTGGAGAAGCCTGAGAGAGTCCAGAGAAGAGCCACATGCATGATGAGAGGTCAGGAAAACAGACCTTATGACAACAGGCTGAGAGCCATGGGGCCCTTCAGCCTGGAAAAGTGCAGGCTCAGGGGTGATCTGATGGCCACCTATAAGTTTATCGGGGGTGATCACCAGGATCTGGGGGAGTGTCTATTCACCAGAGCACCCCAAGGGGTGACAAGGGCAAACAGTCACAAACTCCTCCAAGACCATTTCAGGCTGGACATAAGGAAGAACTTCTTTACTGTCCGAGCCCCCAAGGTCTGGAATAGACTGTCACCAGAGGTGGTTCAAGCACTTACTTTGAACGCCTTCAAGAGAAATTTGGATGTTGTTCTTGCTGGGATCCTATAACCCCTGCTGACTTCCTGCCTGTGGGGCAGGGGGCTGGACTCAATGATCTTCTGAGGTCCCTTCCAGCCCTAATGTTTACGAAATCTATTTTAAAAATGTTTACCTGGGGAATGAGATACAGAGCAGTTAGACTTTCAAAGAGGATGGATTTTCTTTCAGGGGAGGTTGGCATAGACGCTGGGAAAAGGGCATATGTGTATATGTGGGTACATTATGTTTAACCATGGAGTGGTTCCATAAGAAAATTATTTTAATTGCAAACAATTTTAATGTAACAGGCAATAAAACCAAATAGGAGTTTTCCATTTGATGGACAGTACTCAGCGCAGAACATTCAGTGATATGGAAATACACAGTTTATATTTGGAGAATATAGCTGGCAGTTGTTTGTTTCGTTATGTTTGGCCGAGGTAGTAAGGGACATGTGTAGTGAGGGCCTTGATACCCACACAGAAATATATATACCATATTTTTCTTGCATGTAACATGCACCTTTCCTCCAAAATCCAGCTGGAAATTCAGGTGTGTACTATAAGTGAGGAAATGCACTAATAAACATTTCTGCCTCTACC
>NW_017729022.1:187702261-187710336 GCF_001723915.1 Gavialis gangeticus | reverse complement strand
TACCTTCCATCAATGCTGACCTTGTGAAGGACCATCTTGAGAGGCTGGACACCTTCAAGTCAGCTGGCCTTGACAATCTACACCCCAGGGTACTCAAGGAGCTGTGAAGCATCATAGCTCAGCCCCTGGCATGGCTCTTTGAGAGCTCCTGGTGTTCTGGTGAAGTGCCCGAAGAATGGAAGAAGGCCAATGTGGTGCCTATCTTCAAGAAAGGGAGGAAAGTGTATCTGGCAAACTACAGGCCCATCAGCCTGACCTCTATCTTGGGGAAGGTCTTAGAAAAGATTATCAAAGAGGCCATTCTTAACAGACTGGCCAATGGCAACATCCTGAGGGATAGTTAGCACAGGTTTGTTGCAGGTAGGTCTCGCTTGGCCAATCTTATTTCCTTTTATGAACAGGTGACCTATCACCTGGACAAGAGAGAAGAGATTAATGTTGTATATCTTGACTTTAAAAAAGCCTTTGATCTGGTATCCCACAATCACCTCTTGGCAAAACTGTCCAACTGCGGCCTCAGCTTCACCATGATCCACTGCCTGGGGAATTGGCTCCATGGTTGGACCCAGAGGGTGGTGGCTGACAGAAGTCAATTGTTGTGGTGCCCTGTAACCAGTGGGGTCCCCGAAGGCTCTGTCCTTGGGCCAACACTATTCAACATCTTCATTAATGATGTGGACAGTGTTGTTAGAAGTGGACTGGCCATGTTCTCTGATGACACCAAACTTTGAGGTAAAGCATCCACACCTGAGGACAGGAGGGCAATCCAGGCTTACCTTGACAGGCTCAGGAAATGGGCAGATGAGAACCTGATGGTGTTCAACACCAAAAACTGCAAGGTTCTCCACCTTGGGAAGAAAAACCTGAAGCATGCTTACAGGCTTGGCAGTGCTACACTGGCTAGCACTACGGAAGAAAGAGACTTGGGGGTCATCATTGACCACAAGATGAACATGAACCCGCAGTGCAATGCTGCGGCTAGTAAAGCAAGCAAAACGCTGGCTTGCATCCATAGATGCTTCTCAAGCAAATCCTGGGATGTCATTCTCCCGTTGTACTTGGCCTTGGTGAGGCCGCAGCTGGAGAACTGCGTCCAGTTATGGGCTCCACAATTCAAAAAGGATGTGGAGAAGCCTGAGAGAGTCCAGAGAAGAGCCACATGCATGATGAGAGGTCAGGAAAACAGACCTTATGACAACAGGCTGAGAGCCATGGGGCCCTTCAGCCTGGAAAAGTGCAGGCTCAGGGGTGATCTGATGGCCACCTATAAGTTTATCGGGGGTGATCACCAGGATCTGGGGGAGTGTCTATTCACCAGAGCACCCCAAGGGGTGACAAGGGCAAACAGTCACAAACTCCTCCAAGACCATTTCAGGCTGGACATAAGGAAGAACTTCTTTACTGTCCGAGCCCCCAAGGTCTGGAATAGACTGTCACCAGAGGTGGTTCAAGCACTTACTTTGAACGCCTTCAAGAGAAATTTGGATGTTGTTCTTGCTGGGATCCTATAACCCCTGCTGACTTCCTGCCTGTGGGGCAGGGGGCTGGACTCAATGATCTTCTGAGGTCCCTTCCAGCCCTAATGTTTACGAAATCTATTTTAAAAATGTTTACCTGGGGAATGAGATACAGAGCAGTTAGACTTTCAAAGAGGATGGATTTTCTTTCAGGGGAGGTTGGCATAGACGCTGGGAAAAGGGCATATGTGTATATGTGGGTACATTATGTTTAACCATGGAGTGGTTCCATAAGAAAATTATTTTAATTGCAAACAATTTTAATGTAACAGGCAATAAAACCAAATAGGAGTTTTCCATTTGATGGACAGTACTCAGCGCAGAACATTCAGTGATATGGAAATACACAGTTTATATTTGGAGAATATAGCTGGCAGTTGTTTGTTTCGTTATGTTTGGCCGAGGTAGTAAGGGACATGTGTAGTGAGGGCCTTGATACCCACACAGAAATATATATACCATATTTTTCTTGCATGTAACATGCACCTTTCCTCCAAAATCCAGCTGGAAATTCAGGTGTGTACTATAAGTGAGGAAATGCACTAATAAACATTTCTGCCTCTACCAGGAGAAAGTGAAAACAATGCTGCAGATCTCCACAGTGGGGTTCCCTAGCTGCAGATGCTTTCTCTCCACTCCCACCCTCCCCCACCCTCACATGCCCAGCAGAGGCTTGTGCTGCAGAAGTAAGAAAAAATCCTTTTCACTTTACTTTGTTTTTCAAAAACTAGGCATATATCTTATCTGGGGGCATGTTATATAAGAGAAAATATGGTAATACATAGCTATTGCATAATGAGGGATTTTCAAAGGTCCAAATGGGAGTTACAAGCCCCACTCTCAATGAATTCAGTGGGATCAAGGTGCCTTTGATATCTTTCAATATCTCACTCATAATACATGGCAATTACATAGAAGTGACTCAGTCTATATAATCTATTTCAGTGCTAAGTACACTTTTCCTGTTGTCTCATATTAAACTTCATAGTGTCTAAGCTGCTATATTTGTTTGACCAAATGTAATGGTTTCCTGTTTTATAACTGGGGTAGATGCTTGCTGCTATTACCAGTTAGGCTTGATGGAGGCAGAAAAGTGGAGGAGAGCAGGTAATAATATAGGGCTATAAACTCAGTTATGCACTATAAACATATATCTAAATTTGATAAATGACAACAGCAGCAGGAAAAATATGGTGTAATAGAAACAATTTATGTGTCTTCTTTACATTAAGAATGTCACTAGTACTGATAACCAATGTCACATGCTCCATATATTAAGCTATACATTGATTTCTATAAAAGTATTTTCACTCATAAGATGAAATTTAGTGCATTCAAATCAAACAGAGCCATTCATGCTGTGTCAATGGCTGCTGCCACATTTGGGGAGTTGGGGCAGGCAGCCAGTCAGTTTGGTAGGGTAATCAAAAAGGTATCAACCAGCTTCTCAAAGAAGTTCCTTTTTAAGGCGTTGATTCACTAAGTGAGATAGATAAGGAAGTGGGAAGTATCATGTGTCATGTCTCAACCCTGAATAGGTGAAAGATAGCTCCAGTATTGGAAGAAGCCTTTCATAGCTAGAGAGGTCATGGGTTTGGCTCTAGTCTAGGTCAGTAGTAAGGAACTTATTACATGGTAAATTTGGGTGGCTTCTGGAACTCTTAACACCTGGAT
The DNA here is from genome assembly GCF_001723915.1 of Gavialis gangeticus. Lineage (NCBI taxonomy): Eukaryota > Metazoa > Chordata > Crocodylia > Gavialidae > Gavialis > Gavialis gangeticus. The sequence goes on along the minus strand of NW_017729022.1, from coordinate 187,707,145 downwards.
TAACTGTACATTAATACCTGATTTTTTTAAGCACTTGTTAGGTGGCTCAAAGTGATGCTACACTAGGGCAGGATATCTCTGATCCATGTTATCCAGCTCATGTTACACAACTATGTAGCCACTCCAGACTACATGTTACTATAAAAACCCCACCTACCCCCCTTCCTCATTGGCTTGGATCAGGTCCACTGCTCTGCTTGCCCTCCTCAGCACCTCAGATCCCCGCTAACTACCCCCACACCTGCATCCCCTGCTTACTTGTGGCTGCCTGTACTGTTTGTCTTGCTGCTGTCATTGCTGCTGCTCTCTGTGCTGGGCTTGGCCCAGAGAAGAGCAGCAGTGGTGGTGGCGGGCTTTGGACAGGGAAATTAACCCTTCTTTGCCACGTCCCCGGGACAGATAACGCAGACAACCACAAGTAAGCAAAGGGGTGGGGGATGTTGGGAGGGGGGAACTGGATGAGCTCTGGGGGGCAGGGGGAAGCCCAGAATGGGGGGTGGTATTCTTATCTTTCAGTCCTCCAGGCCCCTGCTGGCCTGAGCATGTTACTGCTCTGAACTCAAGCTAGCACTAGCATCAATATTTGAGCTGTTCATAATGTAGCTTGTAAATACATTGCTCCACATTAATTTTAAGGAGCTCTTGGAGCTCTTACCCCCTGGATTATCCACACATTAACATCTGAAACTAGTTTTAAGCACACTTTCTATTTATTTCTTTTAAAATTATTTTTAATGTCTTTTTATTTTATCCTTCAATGGCTGACTTACTTCATTTCAGCACCTTTCCCCCACCTCCATTTCCTTTCCACCTCCCTATTCATTACCCATACCCATCCCATTAACCATCTGCCTCCTATCTTCATGTTCCTACCCCAACCCAACCCATCTTTCACACATTCTCACCTCAAGCAAGGATAGAAACCTGTCCTGGCTCACCAACCCCATGGCAACTCACAGTTGTAGCTCCTAGTCAGGCATCTCTAGTGGCAAGTCACAGATTTGCAGGTGTGGGACCATCAGAAAAGGTTTCTAGCCTTAAAGTATGACTGCTCCAAACTCAAGCTAGCACTAATACAAATCAACACTTGAGCAGCTCAAAGTGCAACATGTAACAAGAGAGACATTGAGAGCTAATCACTGTTTGGTTGGCTATATGCCATTAGGTGGCAGTCTCAGGTTAATGGACCATACTACACGAACACAATTCTTCTTGGCAGAGGAGGCTGAGGACTATGTAGACTCAGGACCAGATATGAACTGACCTTGCAGATACCTTCATTTAGGTACTGTAGTGCCTCAAATTCAGGCAACTTATCTCAGAAGGGTGATCCAGATGAACAGAGTTAGGTGTCTAGGGTCTAACCATGGAAACCTAACTGAGGAAATATCAGGTTTCATTGAATCAATCTTAAAACCTCCTGCCACCCAAACAGCGAGTTTTGTCCAATGTGCAACCCTCCTAGTCACCATGGACATCACCAGCTTTCACCAAACCAGGATAGAATCCAAGCTTGCCTTACATATCTACAAGAGCAAGATTACAACTCAGAGTACAGACCCAAAGATATTACTGAACTTCATCCTCACACACAACAACTTCACTTTCTAGAATCAACACTTCCTCCAGATCATGGTATGCCAAACCTTTTTATAAGCCACCTGTAAGAAGATTTCCTAAGGACTGCACCATCAAACCCTTGCTATACTTAAGATATATTAATAACATCTTCATCATGTGGACTGACTGAAACCTGCAGTCTCTGACTAATTTCCATCAGGATTTCAACAATCATCGCCCCTCCATCAGACTATCTCTTGACTACTCCAGCACCAACATTTCCTTTTTAGACACGATGATCATTGTCCAGAATGGTAAAATACAGACCACTATATACAAGAAACCCACGGACCAACTTAATATCTGCAGAGAACTAGCAATCACCCTAAACACACCAAGAAAGCTGTAATATACAGCCAAGCCCTCTGATACTACTGAATTTGCACTGAGGAGAACACCTGTGATCGTCACCTCACAAATCTCAAAAGGGCTTTCACTCAACAAGGACACTCCTGCAGAGAGGTAGCTCACACTTTTGAAGGAGCCACCTGAATACCACTTGAAGAATTGCAGCAGTACAGAAGGACCCATCCTAGCCTTTAAACAAGCACAAAACCTCACCAACCTCATCACCAGAAGCAAACTTCCCATGGCCCAAAACACACCGAATGGATCCAGACCATGCCATGACAAGAAATGCAAAACCTGGCAATGTCTCTCATATCACCCCACAACAGACCATCAACATTTCTGGATCTTATACCTGCACCTCTAGAAATGTAATATATCTCATACAGTGCACCAAATGCCCTGATGGAAAATATGTAGGAGAAACCAAACAACAACTGCACGCCAGAATGAACACACACTGAAAATCTATCAAAGACAATAATATCCAATTACCTGTGGGGGCACATTTCTCACAAGAAAACCACTCTGTCTCCAATCTCTCAGTTCTAATCCTCAAAGGAAATTTTCAAAACCCCCTTCATAGACAAGCCTATGAACTTCATTTCATCAACCTACTGGATACAAAAAGTCATGTACTGAATACAGACTTTGGATTTATGACATATTATAACCTGCCTAACATCTGACTCCCTGGGTAACCTCTTTACTATTTCCAGCTATATTCATTCCCCTTCCCCCACACACCTATCTCTCATCTAATTGACTACTTCAATTTACATTTTCACTGACTGGCTTTCTTGCATGCATGCTGGCCTCTGGCTTCTTTATCATTCCATCCAGGAAAAGCACAGACCAACTGCAGATGCTTCTTCAGCCTGATGAAAAGTGATTGCACCAAAAAACTTTCAAAGAACATCTTTTCTAAGTATATAACTTGGTCTAAGAAAAGACATCAGATTTAACCAAAGAACCTTGTCTGCCTAGGGTCCAAATATGGAGACTGGGAAAATGCAAGTGCCTCCCAAGAGTACCTAGGTGCTGAGCAGGAAGGTAGCCAACAGTAGCCAACAGAAATTCTAAGAATAGGATGTGTGTCTTAACTCCTGCTTTTCCACAAATTTAGGCAAGTTTAGATAGCATCTCAGAATCCAGAGTGCTCAGAGGGGAGTTTCAAACCTGAACTAGTGTATCCTTTTTATAACTGCATAGTGTTTACATAAAGCTTAGCACTTGGCTTCCAGCACATATCTAATATGGTAATAAATGAAGACTTCACAGTGTAAACCAATAATGTATGTAACAGCTCATATACAACAACCTAGAACTCTTGGTTCCAAAATTATAGACCAACTGGGAAATCACAAGAAAATAGTAACAGCTCATGACATTCCAGTATATACCTTATATGCATAATTAACAACCCAAGTGCTGAAGATGCAGAAAATTATCTTATGTCTATTAACCATGTGACACGCGTGCAATAAATGCAGGGCAAAGCATATTTTATAACACACGCTTGAATTTTGACCAGTTTAATTAACTGTCACTGTTACTTCCAATATAACAATTAACTCTCTTAATATCGTTTTAATTAACTCTGCCAGTCAATAGTCTCAATCTAGCTTTTCCCTAGTCCTAAATGGGGTGTTATCTCTCTGTGGATTACTTCCATATAGATTAGCTATGTTTTAGCACTGTGACTACTGGGTGGAATGGCCTGATTTACCTCTTTTGATATATATGTTAATAACAATGTCTTTAAAGTAATTCATTAAAAGTCTGTGACGGTAGTTTGGAAGAAGTCAAGCATACTTTTCTCCATTCAGTTAAAATCAAGTTAGTGCATTAAATGATACTGTCATCACTAAGCCTAGAACAAAATAAAAATCAGACTCATATTTCATTAATAATATAAATTTTAGCTACAAAACTAAAACCAGTAACTTACCAATGGTGACTGTTTTTGAGAGAGAGAGAAGCTTTCCAATGTTAAACTGGATACTAAGTTTATCCCTAACGTAATTTAAATTCCATACAAGGAAACCCTGTATTAAAAGGATATTGCATTTTCTCAGAGACACACTAATTATAAAGTTAGGAAACACATGATTAGAATTGCTGGGTGGCTTCACGTTGGTTCCTTTGTACTTGTGTATTTTCCTTCTGTCATTACTTACATCAAGGGTTTCCAACTTCTGACTGGTTGGGACTACATGTCACTGGGCTACCCTGCTCCTGAGATTCTGTTAGCTGCAGCACTGGCAGCAATGAAGGGAACAGCATTATGGTAGGAGCTTGTGGGGTGTGTGTTCACCCATAGCAGGCTATAAGTGGCTTGTGGGTCACCAGCTGGATAGCCTGGATTTACATGATCACATTCTATTTTTTACTCCATGATATCATTGCTACATTCAGTGCACAGGAAAGCCCTGTTCTAGAGAGGAGTCTGAGTTGTTTAATGAAGGAAACAGTCATCTGTAGGATTCTGGCCTCCTTTGTTGCAGTCGCAACTGAGTGCATGCAGTGAATGGGAAAGGCTGCAGGAAGAGGAAAGAAGATCATGTATAATGTCACAGTGGGGGATTGGATTCTATCCCCACCTAGGGTTGCCAACCCTCCTGGAATTGTCAGGATTCTACCGGAATCAGCATTGATTTCCTGGTGACTACTGAAAGCAATCTGGAAGATTGATTGTGAACAGGTTGGATAGTACAATTAATGTCTAGAGGTGCACTGATACATAATTTCCATATTAGATTGGCACTGATATACAGAAAATTGACGGTATCAGCAATTGACTTTTTTTGGCTGATGTGGCCAATAATGTCACCAATAAATGCCCCGTGCATGTGCACAGCTGCAGTGCAGCATGCAGGCAGCCAGGAGTGCAGCCTGGCAGCATGGAGAGCAGCT
>NW_017729022.1:187702020-187702224 GCF_001723915.1 Gavialis gangeticus | reverse complement strand
GCATGGAGAGCAGCTGGGTCTGGCTGGTAAGTCTGTTGTGAGGCAAGGGGAGTGTGTGTGGGGGGGCAGATTGAGGCCCCGGCAGTGAGGGAGTATGGCTGGGGTGGGGCCTGGGGCAGGAGCAGGCACTGCACAGTGGTGGTGGGGCATGGGATGGGGCCAAGGCAGTGCCAAGCTCTTCCCGGTGGGGGGGGGGTTGGGCGG
>NW_017729022.1:187692255-187701484 GCF_001723915.1 Gavialis gangeticus | reverse complement strand
GGGTGGTGGTGGTGCTGGGAGGGGGGCTATGGTGAATTTTCAGGTGACTGTAGCCCCTGCATTTAGCCCCACCTCCCAGTGCCACCACTGCCTGCTCTAACTGCAGCCCAGCTCATCCCCACACCAGGAAGAGCCTGGTGCTGCTCTAGCCATATCCCACAGCAGTAGACCATCCTCATCCTACATGCAGATCTGGGGGCACATGACCTCCACGCCCTCCCAGGGTGTATGCACCCCTTCCCTCCCCCTCTCCCCTTTCTGCACAACAGACTTACCAGCCCAGTGCTGCTCTCCAAGTTTCCTGGCTGCATACTGGCAGTCGGATCAGTATTTGCCTATATGGCTTGTTTAAAATTGGCCATTGGTATCAGCCCAAAAAATCGCTATCAGTGCACCCCTATTAATGACATTCAGTATGTTGAAAAAAAAAAATCTCCCAGAATAGCTTCAGTCAGAATAGGCAACCCTATACCCACCCCTGCCATGCAGGTCCTCCGTGATGATGGTTGAGTCACATGAACCAAACTTTTCACATGGGGTCACTAATACTGTGTTCTTTGTTCTCTGGGTATAAGAGTGAGACTTTATATGATTTACAAAAGAGCTTAAACAGTCACATCTGTAACTGAAGTCATTGAAAGCTGAGCTTTGCTCATACAAAATGCTATCTGATAGCAAGTGCTCTAAAACATCAGGTCCCATACATGTTGAATTTGTCAATCCAATTAGTGGATTTTTTTTTATCTTAATCTCTCTGTATATCAGTTTGCCGTACATAAAAAGGGGGTAGCATCCTTGCACACCTCACAGGGCAGTTTTGAAAATAAATTCATTCCTATTTGTGAAGCACTACTATTACAGTTATGAATGCCATTGAGGAGCCCACAAGGAAATTAATTCTTTGATCAGAGCAGGGCCTGAAAAATGTACAATAAAAAAAAGCCTAGGGCCATGCAATCACTGAGTGCAAAACAAAATATTGAAAAGCTGCTCAATAAGTGAGAAACGTTCAGCCTTTGCACTGCATGAGGCATATGCCCTAGAAAAAAGAAAATATAAGTAATTAGATACTATATTAAAACCCTGTCCCTAGAGGATGCTGAATTAAGGTTACACAGGCAATCCTAATTCTGGCATAGCCAAACCCTTGAACACTTGGGTTTGTATCCTAAATAATTTTCTTTTAACACAGTTTTTCATGTGCCATTTTCCTTTTAAAGAGCAATCTGGAAAATAGAAACTCCATTATGTTGACACCCACATGGGTCACCATTAGCATTATCACCTTGAAATCCACTGCACACACCTCTACTTCTACTTCAATGGCAGAGGGATCAACTGACAGCAGTACTGGTAGTCTTTGTGCAGACCAGCTCTAAGAAGAGATGAGGCACTTTGGCAGTGAGTTTCACAGTTATGTACCAACAGTAGAGGAATCATGGGACCCGTTCCCAATGGAGGGGAATGGGCTCTAATGGATGTAGGTTCTTCTGCCCATTCCACATGAGCCTGAGTCCTTCTCCTTCATCCCACTAACCCATCCTGATCTAGACTGGGTCAGGTTTCTTTTTTTTACAAATTGTTTTTCTTCCTGGAAGATCCCAATTAATTGAAAATGGCTTCTTATGTAGAAAGTCAGGCATAACGCGTAAGGGTATATGTATAATGCAGATGGGGTGTGACAAAGTGCAGATAGACATACCCGAGCCCGTTGTAATCTAGCAGTCAAAACACTTCAGTGCAAATTTACATGTAGCGAGCTGCTTCTGTAAGTACACACAGGCTGCATCTACGTGAGATGTTTACTGTAGAACTGCCTAATTAGCTCCATGGTAAAGTCTCAGCATTTACACATACAGCCCTACTAGGCCACAGAAAACTAATTAACTCTTCAGTAGGTTAGTACTTGTAAACATGAGTACTATCTTAGGGTGGCATTATTTAATGTGCAGCAACACATGTGTAGACTCTGATGAGGCTGGCTGAACCGGTAGGCTGAGCCCCACAGGGTCCCTGCCAGCCAGGCCTGCTCTGACCCAGCTCAACATGCTGGGTCCCAGGTGCTCATGTAAACACAGTGCCCAGGAGCAGTAAACACCAGAGAGAACTATGCTGGAGTTTATTGCTATGTGCTAATTGCCTGTGTAGATGCAGTCCCATATGGGCTTGTATGGTAGACATTACCATATATGCCACCATGATTTCACTCACTGCCGTTGGTACCTGAGTCACCTCATAAGGCGACATAAGTATGAATACAGGCAATTATATCTCTCAGCTGCAGGCTAGACATACCTTCAGTGACGTTAGGTCTCACTATTACCCATGCTTTACAGCTTTACTCTAAATCCTTTTGTTGCTGTTCACTAAAGCAACAAATAATAAATAGCCTGCTTATTATATCTACTTTATTTACTCTCCCATGCTTAGCTGTTACCGTTGTATGTGTACTCAATGCCTAGCATAATGCAGATCTGGTTTATAGGTGCCTCCACTGGAACAGTTAATTAATAGCAGAGTTCTGACATACAAAACAGAGAAGAATGTAGGCCCATAGTATGAATATCATGAACAATAGATAGCATATTAGTTCAGGTGGGAGTGCCAGATCTCTCACATATTCCTTATCTAATGTTACTATTGGACTTTTTTGGACGTTATAATGATATGGTGACACAAAAAAACTCCTCCAAATTTATTTAGCTGGAAGGTGCAGAGACACAAACAAGGTATTAATTTTCCCAGGTAAAACCATGTATTTCACAGGAAAAAAAATCACTAGATTTTAGAGATATGTTTTTGTTTAATATTTTCAATGTTTCCCTCAGAATGCAAGAGAAACCCTGGTAAAAGGCCCACTTGAGAAGGCTTCAGAGCAGAAGTTCAACTGAAATTAAACATGAAAGATCTTTTAATCTCTTGTCTGGAGATCAGTAGAGTGCTCTCTGCTTAATGAATGAACCTCTGAAAGGGCAAATATAATCTCCTTGAAAATATGTGTTATTATTCTGAGCCAAGAAAGCCAGAAGTAGGGGAGAAGTCTCAGAACAATTTTTCGCTATAGGATCAGTTCAGGTAAATAATTTCTATTTGAGCTGAGTGATATATCCCAAAACTTTAAAGAGCATGAGGCACTAGATCAACAGAAGACTCCTTTTGACTTTAATGGAGGGACTACGAATCAGGCCCATGTAGCAGAAACAGTACAATAACCTAGGACAGAGGGTGGTACCAGGACAATTCAGGCAAGTCATATTTTAATATTGATTTTTTTTTTTAGAGAGACATCACCTTGATCACCAGTTCCCAAACTCTGACAGACTGAGTACCACCAATTTAAAATGATACAGCCTTAAGTACCACCAGCACATTTTTCATAAACATAGGTAACAGACTATGTATTAAAACAACTTCAAAACCTTTAGTAATCATAAAACATTGTTCTATCTGTTACAGTAGCCATATAAAAGTTAAAATTATAAAATTTGATCATTAGCTGCCTGATTAAAAAAAAATTTAATCACACAGCTAAAAACTCAAAATTACGCACAGAAAAATTTAAAATTTTGCAGGTACATTGTATGGTTGGGGGTGGGGGTGGGGTTTGTGTGTGGGGAATTTGTGAAGATGTGGGGGGCTGTGGGTGTGTATGTGGGGTTTGGAGTCCAGGGAGGGGGTGGTCCCCACATGCCCTGGCAGGATGTGTGGGGTACTTTGGGTCAGGAGTGAGGGGCAGCAGCAGCAAGGGGTGGGCCATGGGTTGGGAGTGATGGACCCACACACAGACACACACAGCACTCAGCAGGTGAGTCTGTGGAGGGGTAGGGCAAGGGAGAGAGTGTCAAATCTGGGCCCTCACAGTGGGGGAGGGGTTGAGGTATGAACAGGGGCGGGGGTGAGTGGGACCCTGGGGACGGGGTGGGTTGTGGGACAGAGCCATGGGTGGCTTGCCCAGGAGCACTGGGGGGACACCATTGCATGCACCCCAGGGGAGGCATGAGTGGCGCGTGCCCCATGGATCTGTACGTGGGGTGGAGGTGGGCTGGGCTCTGCACCACACAGCACTGCCTTTGGACATGTGTGGGGCACCATGTGCCAGCTGTGCACTGGCCAAGTGCCTCTGCCGGACTGCTGTTGGTGGGCATGTGGTGTTCCATGCAGGTCCATAGGCAGAGGTAGTGGCAGTGGGAGGGAGGTGTGGGGGACACGTGCCCCTGGGTTTGTGTGTGGGGCAGAGGCTCATTGCACTCTGCACTGTGTGGTGCTGCCTGCATGGGATGCCATGTGCCTGCTGCTGCTGGGTGGGTGGGGGTGCTCAGCCAGTACGTTGTGGGTGCATGGTGTCCCGAGTGTGTCCCAGAGGCAGCAGCACAGTGCAGAACTCAGCATGCAGTGGGCATCCCACCTCCACCCTGTGCACAGATCTGGGGGGCATGTGCCTCCCATGCCTGCCCCTGGGTAGGTACAGTGGCAGGAGCCCCCCACACACCCCACTGTCTCCAGAGCTGCGTGGGATACCATGTGCCTGTCACGTGCTGGCTGGGTGCCTCTGCCTGCCTGGCAGCAGTAGGTGCGTGGCATCCCATGCAGATCCGGGGGCAGCGCCACATGGTGTAGAGCCCAGTACATGGCGCTTGGCCCAACTCTGCCCCACGCACAGATACAGGGGGTGTGCACTCCCTGTGCCTGGCCCAGAGTGTGCTCAGTGGTGGGAGCCTCCCCTGTGCCCCTGGAAAGGCCCAGGCCACCTTTGTACCAGCCCTGCCATAAAGACAGGGCAAGCCATCCCAAGGGATGACAAGATTGAACGGTCACAAACTCCTCCGCGAACGAGTCAGGCTGAACTTAAGGAAAAACTTCTTTACTGTCTGAGTCCCCAAGGTTTGGAATAGACTGCCACTGGATGTGGTTCAAGCACCCACTTTGAATGGCTTCAAGACACATTTGCATGTTTATCTTGCTGGGATCCTATGACCCCTGGGGCAGGCGGCTGGACTTGATGATCCTCCGGGGTCCCTTCCAGCCCAAATGTCAATGAAATCTATGAAAACCTGAGGGGAGAAAACCCCCAGGGAGCAGTGGGCTGTCACTGTGCTCTGCATTTTTCTGTGGCTGCCTCCGTAGCCACACAGGGCGACCTGTGCCTGCTGCCACTGGGTGGAAAGAGGATACAGGGCAGCCAGCATGCAGCAGGCACATGGTATCACATAATGCTCCCGGGCCAGCAGCAGCATGGTGCAGAGCCTAGCATGTAGCGGCAGCCCACCTCTGCCCCACACACGGATCTGAGGCGCATGTGCCCACATGCCTCCTCTGGGGCCAGCACAGTTAACCCCTGGATGAGCTGTCCAGACTCTGACCATCTCACCACCTGCTCTGGGGCCCCATTCACTCCAGCCCCTGCCTCTGCCCCTCCTACCTCCCTCACTATGGGGGCCTTGATCTGCCCCCCTCTTCCCACCAACATGCTTACCTGCTGAGTGCTGCTGCACACACAGTGCTGCATTCCTGGCTGTGTAGCTGGCTGTGTGCAGCAGACTGCTTCTGGGCTCTGGTTGTGTGTGGCCCCTCACCTCTGCGTATCACTTCCAGGTCATCTGCGTAGCACTGGTGGTACATGTATCACAGTTTGGGAACCGCTGACCTAGATCACACTCCCAAACTCTCTTGCTCTGTTTAGAGATGAACAATTTCAACATCAGTTATTAACACACACAAAATGCTAGAATCTAGCCCATTCTTACTTTGGCTTTCAGTGGTCATGATTTTTCCATTCTCTTTCTGTGACCAGTCAAGGCCCCAGGTTGTGGTGAATGGCATCAGCAATGAGGCCATCGAGGCTCCTGTGCCAGCTCTCTGGGCCTCTGCACAGGTGTCTCACCACTAGGGTACTGCACAGGGCTGGGAATCGCACAGCTAGGCAATGCCCTGCAGCACCTGCAGGCTCTGGGCAGGCTGCTGGGGGTTTGCTGCGGGCAGCTGGTGCTGGACCCGGTGGTCAGGAGCTGGCTGCAGTTGGGTCTAGGGGCTGGCAGGCCTGGCAGGAGCCTGAAGCAGCCTGTAGGGGCTGAATGGTGCCCAGCACTGCAGGGCCAGGCAACAATGCTGGGGTGCAGGCAGGCTGGCACAGGTAGTCCATGGCCTGTGTAAGGGCATCAGAGGCCAAGAGTCCTCCAAGACTCCCTGCTATTATGCCCAAGGGCTCAAAATGCCCGCAGGTTTTTAAAGGGCTTAGGGCTGGGGCTGCCGTAGAGGTGGGCCAGCCCTGGGGCAGGAAAGACTTCCAGCCCTGGGGCCCTGGGACTGAGTTCAGGCAGGTTCCCTAGTGGCAGGGCTGACCAGGAGCCAATCTGCGCCTGTTTGGGGTCTACATGGGTTCTAAGATTATTGCTCTGTAAGTACTCATGTGTAAATTTGGTACTTTCACTGGCAGGTAGCAAATTTACTTGTGAGTTGTGAAGTTTACTGCGCAGTAAGCATGTGCATGTCTAGATGTGCATGCTTACTGCACAGTAAACTACACTATTGCACAATAAAACATCTTGTGTATATGCATCCACTGTCTCTTTCCCTTTCTTTCAGCTTAAAAACTCAAAACAGTTACACGGGCACCCTGCGACTTTAAGCCTTTCTGCCATTATGACATACTGCATATAACTAGACTCAGAACATGCTCACTGTTTTCTGACCTTTTCCTGTTTCTTATCTCACTGACGAATCATTCCTCAATTTCCCTTGTCCAGGAACAAAGAAAGGAAGGAAATGCCAGCTAGCCTAAATACTATAGAACATATTGAAAGGTCACAGTAATTGGATACACTTCTGTATCTCAAAATACACAAAATGTTACAACTATCTCATTTAGTACTCAGTAAATAAATTAATATTGTGCCATTTTGTTTTCTGGTTTGAATTTTGTAGACAAAAAATACACAAAAGAACAGGAATCGGTGCACATCTTAACTCAGTTAGGGGAGACAATTCAAGGTGTGAAAGATGTGGCAAAAGGCTGAGTCTCGGCTCTCAATTTACCATTTTTGAACTCTTTCTTCTGTGGCCTGCTAGGTGGGAAGACAGCCAGATCACTTAAGCTACTGTGAAGTATACCATATGATGAAGGGATTTGGGGAGCAAAAAGATCTGTTCAAACTGTACTTGTCTCCTAAGTTATATTCCCTGTGAAGGGTTGTCCAGCTGAACATGAGAGGCTTCCTCCAAAAATTCATCACCTCTCTTTGTATCCTGGGGCACAGTCTGGGTGAACTAAGCTAAACTGTGTTGTTTTGGAATGTGGGCAGGAAATATTTTCCTCTGACATATTCATAAATGCCCTGGTTTATGTTTTTCTTTTTCAGTTTTCCTCTGGGTCAGAAGTATTTTTCTTAATACAAGAGTAATCCTGCAAGAGTCTCTCACAAAAAAAAAAACCTAAAATGAATCTTTGTAACATAGAGGAGCCAAAACTGCATGTCAGGTGCATACCAACAGCACTGTAGCCCAACACCTTATTTTCTAGCCTCAGCAGGGTTTTTGGACAGGATCAGTGATTGAAAAGAGTCCTATAGTGCCCCACATACTTAAGGCTTATGGGTAAACCAGCTGCTTGTGATCTCCCCAAATCCTGAAAAGGTGGACCCCAGGCATAACCTTGTGCATGTGACTAATAATGTTGACTTTCATAGGGCTACTCACCATGCACAGGGCTGACTCCAGGCCAAAGTTCTTTTAGGACCAGAGATTTAGAGAGGAAAGAGAAGAGGCATTTCTCCATTGGGAAAGCACTCTTCAAGGAGTATTTTGCCTTAATAAGGAGAACTAAGGCCCCCTCTACGTGTGCAGGTAAAGGTGTGATTGGATCTAATGCATGGTACATACAACTGGGCCTCCTGCCTGCCACATGTGGGATTGCGAATTAGATCCAATTGTGCCTTATTGCTGGTGTAGGGGGAGCTTGATCCTGGGCTCCCCCTGCATTGACAAGCAGCATGCACCTATGGATGGGAATTCCCTTTGCAGAGGGGGCTCCCAGCTATGGGGGGCATGCGCAGCTGGGACTGAGAGTTGCCACAACTGATGGGGCTCTAAGTCCTGGGTATACCTCATGTGCACTCAGGACCCAGAGTCCCACAGCTGACGAAGCTCTCGGTCCCAGGGTGTATATGAGGTGCTGCCAGGAGTCGGAGCCCTGTCAGCTGAGGATTCTTGGTCCTGGCTGAGGGTGGTACACAGCCAGAACCACAAACCACATGTGGGCCTGTGGGTTTCACGCACCCTCGAGCATTGGGAATCATCCCAATTGCAGGGGAGACCCTGCTACACATGCAAATTAAAGCTCAATAGCAATCAGCTGTAAAATTAGTACACATTTTTGAGGTTTAATTTTATAGCTGGTTGAAACTTTTTATGGCACAATTGCTACTCTGCATGTGTGGCTGGTCTCAAGGTAATTGCACAATTAACCAGTTAATTGCACAATACTTGTAACATATAGTAAGACCTAATATCTGTATAATTCAGTTTTAAAACACACATTACATCCCTTTTTTATGTGTGTGTAGATATACACAATATTTATAGTTATCTATAGATCTATATCTATAGTTACATAGAGATAATGATTTATAAATAACTATATAGCTATACAGATAATATTTATATTGATCTATAGAGGGCTATATTGCTGTACAGATAATACGTATATTCACAGGTGTATGCATCAAATGACCACTGTTTGCTACTTAATGACTTTTCATGAATTAACCTGAATTAAAGACATCTGAAGTACTCTTCCAGCTTCTCTGACCTTTTGTTAGCAAGAAAATCACATGATGCACCAATCTGCAGGGATCTGTATGCTGACTCTTAATTGTGCAGTGTAATCATCAGTTTGTTTTCAACCATCTGCAATGACCTAACTTTGTCCTCCAATTACAACCTCATCACATACAATGGGGAACTGTCTCTGCAGAGACAGCTACAAGGGAAGCGTTCTGCTTTGATGTTGAGGGGCCAGTTGGGGTTGCGCAAACATAACTTAGAAGAAACATTGGGCCTCAGTGTGCCCCTCTGCTTCACCATCTCTTTATGTTACAGTTTGAAGTAGGTATAAAACATAGCACAAGCCTCTATTCCCTTTGACAATGGGAAAAAATATGTATCCTTAGGCCTTGATCCTCTGAAGTGTTAGTTGTCCTGTGTGGTCTTGGCAGCCTCAGGCTAAAGCTGAAAT
>NW_017729022.1:187689225-187692033 GCF_001723915.1 Gavialis gangeticus | reverse complement strand
TTGGCAGCCTCAGGCTAAAGCTGAAATCAGGAGTAGGTGGTATACAGCACCTTGCAGGATTATCCAGAGCCTTGCAGGTCTGAGCCCTTGGGGTGTTTATAGATATGCTCCAGGAGGCAGGGGGGGTGGGGGGGGGCTTTAATTCACTAGCAACGCTAATTAAAAATGCCCAATCGTCACCTGTGTCAGTGTTCCCGTGCTGAAAAAATGGTAGCAGGGCATTTTGAACTAAATCTTGTTTGATGAGCTTTAGTTCAAAGTGCCTCGCCACCATTTTTTCAGCACAGGGACACTGATACGTGTGACGCTGGAGGCGGCAGGAGTGTGTTAATTTCCGTGCTCCAACAGACTCAATTAATTGAATCTGCTCTGACGTGCTGGATTTACAGAGCATCAGAGCAGCCTCCCTACATGTGTGTAAGTGCCCTTTGTGCATGTAGCAGTCATTTTTTGCAATTGTTTTGGAAGGAAGAGCCAGCAGGGGGAGAGTTTGCTGTGCCCTCCAAAAAGAGGGAGCAGTGAGAAAGCATTTTTGTTTTTTGTTTTTTACCCTGTCTAAGAGGAAGAGGTTGTGCTCCCCTCTCCTCTTATTCTAGCCCCTCGTGGCTGACAGATGGCCATGTTTTGCAGAGGAGAGGAGGCCCTGGGAGTTGTGTGCAAAAATATTCTTACCAACCCATAAAGCTGGCACATCCAAAAGAATGAGGATGCCAGAATAATGAAAAGGAGCTGAGTGATGATCTTAGAGAGAAGTTGATTCAGCATGTCTCCCAGGTAATTTCTGCCAGAAGGGAGGGGATCCTATGGATATTGGGCTGTGCCTGAAAGTTGCCCTCTCTCCTACAAAGCCTGTAGACTTTGGTGCCTTTCTGTCTCATGAACCAGAACATGTGATTCTGAATGGAAAAATTAAAGGTAGACTGCTGAATCAAGGTACAATCTCTTTCTATGCTGATCATAGAATCATAGAAAGTTAGGTTTGGATGGGACCTCAGGAGGTCATCTAGTCCAACCCCCTGCTCAAAGCAGGACCATCCCCAACTAGATCATCCCAGCCAGGGCTTTGTCTAGCTGGGTCTTGAAAACCTCCAAGGATGGAGATTCCCTCAGTTCTCTGGGTAACCTGTTCCAATGTTTTACTACATTCCTACTGAGAAAAATCTTCCTAATATCTAACCTAAACTTCCCTTGATGCAACTTGATATGGTTGCTCCTCATTTTTTCATCTGCCATTACTATTCTCAGTCTAGCTCCATCCTCTTTTGAACCCCCCTTCAGGTAGTTGAAGGCTGCTATTAAATTTCCCCTCAGTCTTTTCTTCTCTAGACTAAGTCCAGTTCCCTCAGTCTTTCCTCAGAAGTCATGTGCCCTACTCCCCTCAACATTTTTGTTGTCCTCTGTTGGACTCTCTCCAGTTTGTCCATATCCTTTCTGTAGTGGGGGGCCCAAGACTGAACATGGTACTCCAGATGTGGCCTCACCAGTGCTGAATAGAGGGGAATAATCACTTCCCTTGACCTTAGTTTAAGCTGCATGATCATAGATTGGGTCCTGATTGTGAAGATGTTACCTGGTGCCAGAAGTCATGCCAGGAACCTGATTTAAGTCAGTCATGGTAGAGGGAGGGGAAGGCAGAATCAGGAGGGAGGGTAGTAGGTCTGTGGGGTGGGGGCTGGTAGGTCTGCAGTGGGGGGGAGTTCTCCAACCAGGGTTGGGGACAACTGAAAATAGCCTGATCAGGGTAGGAGTGGCAGAGGGGAGGAAAAGCATAATACCAGTCCTGGGGTGAGCAGCTGGGCTTTCCCAGCCTCTGGTCTGTGCTCCAAATGTGTACAGATGTTCAGTAGATCAAGCTAACCCATTCCTGATCTAACTTAGTTCACTTCATCAGGTGTGAGGAGTCAGCTGAGCCCATATGTGGTATCTGCAAGTGTGCCCAGGGCTGCAGCAGTTTAGGCCAGGGTGGAGCAGCCCTGAGCTGGCAGCAGACTTGGTGGGGGGTTGGCCCCGGGCTTTGGGTGGCCATGTTGGGTTGGAGAGAGCTGGCTGGGGCATGAGAGTGCTAAAGTGCAGAGCTGTGCAGCAGGCAGCCCCTGCACTTTAGCACTCTTATGCCCCAGCCAGCTCTACATGTGCATTTGGTGCAGTAAATGACTCTGCCATAAGATAGTACTGTCCCTGACAGCACTTACGGCGGAGTTCATTAAGTTACTTCACCCTAATACCAGTGCATGCCTAGATGGTGACACTTTACTGTGAAGCTACTTAGTCAACTCAGCAGCGAAACACATATAGACACACCCAGTGGGCACTTCCTGATGAGCGTGCATGTGCAGTATGTGGCACTGCAGGTTTCTCACACTGCTAATTTGTAGTGCAGCATTTTTTTTTTGACACCGGGAGATCCCAGTGCCAAAAAACCTGCACCTATAAAAAGTGTAACACACATGTGGCACCAGTGTGTGCTGTCCAAAACCAGAGCCTGCCTGGCTGGAGCCACACTCTAGCTGCTGGGCAGGCTCCCTGCTGCTGGATTGCCATGGCTGTAGCCCCCAAAGGCCCCCAGTGTTGCCCTGTGGGGTCAGACCAACTCTCAGGATCTCAATATTTTGCTGTTAGACAGAAGGGTGTGACACAATTGCACATATACAAACACACACACACTACCAGCTCAGGCACATACACATCCAAACCTGCCTAGGCACATGCATACCTATCACCAATTCAAGCACATACACTATACACCCCAGAAGTTAGACACAGATAACTAATTTGTATATCATGCACACAATGCCATACATATATATA
>NW_017729022.1:187667688-187688850 GCF_001723915.1 Gavialis gangeticus | reverse complement strand
CAATGGTAGAGTTGCTGGTTCTGCAGGGTCTTTTGTCTTTCAAATGCTGAGTTCTTGTCTCTGTTCCTGGGTGAGGTCTGTGGTTCCTGGATGAATCAACGTGAGGTGATGGCCCAGTCGTTACAGGCCATTCAGTAGAGGCCTGCTACCATTGTATTTCAACCATTCCCAATCACTCTCATTCATCCAGGAACCAATTTACATGGGAGCGGTATGTGATTCATACAATTGCAACACAGGAGATGCCTGGGCAGAGGACACAAGATGGAGACTTGACATTACTTTGGTTCATTTACAAACACAGTTCTAAACCATACAATATCCATATGAAACAATACAAATCAATACGAAAATGATAATAATACAATATACAACAGTAAGAATCAATACAAACCTAATAATAATACAATATAAAACAGTGGATATCCAAAACCAAAAACTTGCTACCAAAATAAAAATGTTAAAGCTTATCCTAAGTCTGAGATCGCTTATGCTTGTCTATAGGGAATAGAGGGAGAGAAAGAAAAGTCAGAAATAATTGGGGAAGGGAATGCATATCTATCATATATATATGTATATATATGTATATATATTTACACATGTGTATTAAAAAAAGAAAAACTGGGGTTTTTCTACACCAGGGCCCCAGGTGAGGCTGCTGGGGTCAGCCCAGATGCTAGCTCCAGCCTCTCCTACTGGGGCATCTTGCCATTTGCCGCAGCACGAGTGAGTGTACATGTGTTCCATGGGGACAAGTAGCAGTGGCACAACTATGTGCCTCTGCTATTTGCCCCCATGGAAATGCACGTGTGTGCTTATCTGGATGCACCCAGTGAGGCTAAGTCATCAATGCAGTAAGAAAGTTTGGTTTATATACATTTCCTCACAGTACATCCTTGCAGTAAGGCTCTAAACTAAACCTTCTTCCAGTTTGTTCTGCTTGACTAGCCAAAAAGGTCAATATGGAAAGTAAAGTTTCAGACTGTTTTCCTTTTTCTCTGAAGAAATTTCATCTTGATTCTAGTGGAAAGGATAAGGCCAAGAAATACAAAGAAACCAAATATAACTGTTCGTCTGTTATGTATGGTGTAAACCAGATAATAATTATAAAACAGAACAATTTTTCTCCTGAAAGAATGCAATCTGAGAAATGTTGGTCTTGAAAGAGAATCTACAATGTATCCAACACCACAGCACAAAGAGTCCTGTTTCATTTGGCCCTTTGAATCTGGCTTTTGTTCCTGAAGTTTCATCTAGTTGCAGCAGCATAGGATATTCCTCTTCACTTCCTGTCCCAAAATGTTGTATAGTATGGTTTCATCCTGTTCAAGAGGTGACTCTTTATAAACCAGAGTTTTGGGTGTGTGCAAGGGATTTCTTATAAGATTTTCTTAAATTGTAGCAGGCATTAGAAATTCTTGCCTGGACTCAGTAGTAAATCACTTTGTGTTACTGATGTTAGAGAAACAATGTCCACTTATAACTGCCGAAGACCTTCCCCCTTTTGTAAAACATGACACTGTATAAATGGCTCAGATAAATGCTTTTAAATGAAATTTAACTAAATTACTGAAAGAAACCAAATGAGCAAACAGTTATCTCAGACAAGACATAATGTCAGCTCCAAAGCTGCACTTACTGTCATGACTTTTACTATGTGACGGAGATGCTGCCTTCAGGTAGGAGAAGACCAATCTTACAGCTCTTTGAGTTAGAGCTGACAGAGATGTTTCACCTATTTATCATTATAAGGCTTTGATCATAAAAGCAAATCTTTTTACCATCACAAGTAGCCTTTTTTTCAGATGGGAATTGTTTGTTGCTCATACTGTGGTAACACTGGACTACATTGTGAGAGAAGCTAAACAGAGGGCTGGCATAACTGGCCAGGCAGCACAGGAATGCTTTGCTTTACACAAGTTTGCATTTATTTTTATTTCTTCTGCTCTATTTTTTACTGGAGGAAGATGATAGCAAAGCACCACAGGCTTGGGGATAGTAAAGACCTTTCAAATGTAAGGATGACCCCTTTGGCCTTTAAATCAGATTTTTAATGCAAGCACCCACTTAAATCACTGGCTTCCAACCAATGCATAATCTTAAGGAGACCAGGTACTAGCCGGGCTTGTTGGAAAAGCATGTTGATGGAGCAGATACATTATGTGATGATGGAACCCATAACAGTTGCCAGCAGCAGCTGTTTAACATAATAGAGCATCATTTCATCAATTAGCAAGAACTATACAAGAGGTGGGTGAGATTGCTTGTGCCTTTCTCTCTCTATCTCTCTCTTGCTCTCACTCTCGCTCTCTCTCTGTCTTACAAGTATGATTGCTTTACTTGTGGGAGGCTGAGTCAGCAAAGCAGCAACTGGCGGGACTGAACAACAGATGTCCTCTTTAAGAAGTACAGAATCACATTGCTACCGCCTACCTCACAAACACTAATGACCCAGATGGAAACGTCTCAAATTACACAAATATGAAGTTGGAGAGCATCAGGTGCTGCTTTCAAATTGTTCCTGGGGTTTTTGTTGGTTTTTTTTTTACTCTGTGTTTTGCTTGGAACATAACATTTTTCTCCTTCTCAATAAGACACCAGGCTTCTTGGAGCAAGGATTTCCACTGATATAGGTGGAAGGGGAGTAGGGGAAACACTACACTGGACTGAGGCAATAAATAATGGAAGAGAAAAAGAAAAGTGACTATACAGATTTTCAAGCTAAGGGGAGAAATGGAGCACGCTATAGTTTTGTCAATGCAATGCTTCAAGTGAAAATTTCACAGGAATCATTGAAAAACACTGAATGTATGTCTTCCCCACACAGATAACCTAGGCTTTTGCCTAGGTCCGCACGTCTACTACTTGCATAGAAAATCCTCCGAGCAGGTTTAGGGCTTACTTCTCAGAATATATAGGTTAGAACAACAGCTCTACTTTCACTCAGGCTGGAGCCCACCCACTTGACATCGTGAGGATGCTGGCTAAATCACTTGAATGATTTCTTTCCCACAATTCCCTCCCCTCTCCTATACTTGACATAATTGACTTGGAAAAAATCCCTGAGCATCTCATGACAAATAATCAAGTGGTATTTCCCCAGACACAATCAGATAACCAGTGAGAACACATTAGCACAGATGAAACTTTGCTATAGGGGTAGCTATGTTTGGATAACCCAACTTCGCAGACCCAGGGGTCTGAAATCATATTTAAAAAAGGGCTGGTACCATTTTTTTCCTATTTGTACAGCACCTAGCACAATGTGAACCATGGTAAATGCTATCAAAGATGGCCAAGATACAAAAGTAAATAATAACATTTAAAATAGCATCCTGCTGCCAGAAGGCTCAAGAGTCTGACAGATTAGGTGAATGCCAGAAATGTGCAGAGACTTCCAGAAAATAGAACCAACACTCCTGAAGA
Organism: Gavialis gangeticus; assembly: GCF_001723915.1. Classification (NCBI taxonomy): domain Eukaryota; kingdom Metazoa; phylum Chordata; order Crocodylia; family Gavialidae; genus Gavialis; species Gavialis gangeticus. Next base: position 187,685,424 of record NW_017729022.1, on the reverse strand, counting down.
ACTTAATCTCTGAAGTAAAGAAGACACCATATAATTTGAAAGGAACTCGTGGATGTCTTCGAAAGGTCTAGAAAAGGAGAAAGCGCGTTCACTTTCATTCACCTATTCTTTTTAGCATGAGGATGAAGTTACAAGTCACACTTTGATCGTACTTAGTCTGTGGAATGTTAAATGGTGTTAAAGTTAGAACATGCTGGGCACACCTACACGTTCATTAATGCACTGTAATCGGTGCAGATGAATGCTTTTAGTGCAGATGAATGCTTTTAAAGTGATGCTTTAGGCCCATTGGACTAATCTGCTGTGCATTAGCACATTAGCATGGTTTTTGCCAGCTGCGCTGTTGCGCAGTAGAATTAGTCTAATGGGCATGAAGCATCTCATGTAGATGCACCCACTGTGAGCAGTCTCATATTAAGTATTAATACTGTTTCTTGCCTGCACAACTCTGCCTTTTCACTAGAAAGCTGATGAGCAGGGGCTTGGCTAGGAGCCAGGGAATCTGGGCTCTGGCAAAAAGAAAGCTTGAAGCAATGCATCCTGGGATGCTGGAGGACTGCAAATTTTTAATTTTATCCATGTAGAGCAGACTGAAGTTACCCTACAATGAACTAGGAAGCATATCCCAGAGTTACCCCTTCCCACATCTCCTCCCGAAGTGGCATAACTTCAGAGGGCACTTAGCAGGATGTAGCAAGGTTTAAAGTATGGATGCTCACATTTTAAGTCTCTTCAGTATAGCCTAAGTGCAATGTGTAACTTCACCCTAAAAAAATTAGGAAAGGGGAGATTAAAAAGTTGGCAGTCTATATTTGTGGACACAATAATTGCATGTACAGATACAAACAAAGGAATGAGTGGCTAGGCTACAACATTGTTGAGAAAGACTTGGGGAATACTGGATGCATCTACATGAGATACTACAGTGTACTAACAATAGGCTGGGCACTAACCATGTGGCAATGATTCTGCGCAGTAATAACGAGCTACTGTTCTGTAGCTTGTTGCTATTGCAGAGTAGCATCAGGAAAAAACCATGCAGCAATGGTACTGTGCAGTAATGCCGGTTACTGTACAGTCATTTAGGACTTGCATATGACTGTGCTTATACCCATAAGCAAGTATGAAATGACTGCACAGTAACAACTGCACAGTCCACCGCACATGTAGATGCAGCCACTAGGCGTGCCTACTTGTTCATTAATGCACCATAATTATGGTGCATTAAGTTTAGCAACTGTAATAACAGGTCCTAACTTAATGCTCCATAATCAGTGTTACTGTGCGTGAGTGCAGATGAATAGTTTTTAAGTGACACAATGCCCATTGGACTAATCTATTGCACTTTAGCACATTATCAAGCTTTTTGTGTTAACTCTGGACGAGATTAATTCTACTGAGCTAATGCGCAGTAGGTTTAGAGATTCAATGGTCATTAAGCATATTGCGTAGAAGTGCCCGCAATGAATCATAATCTGAATATGGTTCAACAATGTCTCTTGTTGCAATAAATAAATACATAAATAAATGAACAAAGTCAACAGCATACTTAGTTGTATTAACAGGAGGGTCATTTGCTCACTTACATATTAAGGGAAGTGATTCTTCTGCTCTATTTGGTATTGATGAGGCCTCACCTGGAGTATGGGGTCCAGGTTTGGGCCCCACAAAAAGGATATGGATGATTTGGAAATAGTCCAGCATAGAGCAGCAAAAATGACTTGAGAAGCAAGATTTATGAGGAAAAGCTGAAAGATGTTAGATTATTTAGTGATGGAAGTAATTTTTGACTAAATAGATTCTTGACTAAATAGAGGGGGGATTTGATAACAGTATTCAAATACTGGGAGGGTGATTACAGAAAGGATGGAGATAGCTGTGGATCTGTGGCTGTAGGACACAGGAAAAAAGCAATGGACACAAGGTTCAGCAGAGAAAATTTAGGTTGGGGATTAGGAGGAATTTTCTGACTATGAGGGTGATCTAGCTATAAATGAACAGAATGGAAATGTCCATCAAATGATTAATTTTTAGAAAATGTAACAAGAAAGGCATGTGGCAGACATACTTATTTTATTTCATTAAAATAAGTTTAACTTACACCTCCAATGACAAAAAAAGGTTCTGAACCTGCAAAAATGCAACTCAATCAGAATGCACCTTACCTGACTTTCGTTCCATTCAATTTATAATCCTTGTAAACATGAAAATAAAGGAGAGAGTGGAATAAAGGGCATATTCTTCAGCTTCAAGAGGTATTTCTTGGTCAAAGTCCTGAACTAAATCCCACAGAAATCGATGGAAAAATTCAGTTCAAAAGACTCTGAGCATGAGAACCTATCCACTCAGCTGTTATAAATGGCTTCAGTATAGCCATGCCAGTTTATATCACATAAGTACCTCACATCTCCAGCTAACAGCCCAGTGGAGTTAAAAATTGTAGAAATTCTGTACAATCACCATTATTGTGGGAATTTAAAACACCTCTTCACACCATCCCTCTCGGTTCAGTTGCACTGACACAATGTGTCTGAAGGAATATATCTTATCTGCATGATTTGGAAAAAAACCCCCAATTTCTGCCTATAGCACATCACCAGCTGATGTATCAAACTACTGATTTATCGTAAGTAAGTGCTGAAAATGCTCCATATTCATAGTTAAGCGTTTCGCTCAAATTTTAATCTTGCAGGCAAGTCATAGCTCCCATGGGGCACCTCAAGTTCTGAGTAATTTTCTTTATAAGCTCTATCTCTGGTCAATGCAGCAATTCACTCTCCAGTAAGCACATTATCACCTTCATTTCTACAAACTCTCCTGGGCATCAGAAGAGAAACCTGAGCCAAGTCTGGAATAGGCACAAATGTCAACACATTTATTTCTGCAATTCATTGAGCTAGACAACAAGTCATACATTGGTTATGACTGAAGTACCAGGATACAAGAACAAGCATCTAACATTTACTGTCATTTGTATTATAGTCAATTAAATGTAAACACCTTCACAAAGCCCTCTACAGGTTGTTGGCTACTGACGTTATTCAGACAATTGTTTTCTCCTAATTTTATTTAATTAACAGTTTAAAATATAATCCTTGCTGGCATATATTTACTAAATGGGACTGCCATACTCACCATGGCTACAAAGAAGCTCTACCACAAGAGGGGGCACATCTACACAAGATTCTTAACTGAGCAGCAGTGTAGTTTATTGCACAGTAAGTACATGTGTCTACATGCGTGCATGCCTACTGTACAGTGAAAATGCTTAATCATGACTAAATTTGCTACCTGCAAACGCAGGTAGTAAATTTATGTGTGATCAGTTACTGTGCAGTTATGCACATATAGACACGACTTGGGAGCAAGTTTGCTTCCGGGTCAGTCCTGCCATTGGGAGGCCAGCCTGAGGCTATAACTAGGGCTCCGGGCTGGGATCCTCTCCTGCCCCAGGGCTGGGCTGCCTCTATGGCAGCCCCTGCCTCAGGCCTGTAAAAGCCTGCAGGCACTTAGAGCCCTGGGACACACCAGAAGGGAGTCTGAGGCCACTTCAGGCCCCTGTGAATCCCCTGGGCAGGCCTTAGACCAGCAGCCATAGCCTGTCTGTACTCTAGTGCCGCTGCCTGGCACCACACACCTGCCCACCTGCCAGGCCTGCACTGTCCAGGCCTGCAGGCTGCTCCAGGCTCCAGCCAGGCCTGCCAGCCCCCAGGCCCAGCTGCCGGCAGCTTCTGGGTTCTGAGACCACCAACATCTGCCCACAGCCCACCCCCAGCAGCCTGTCCAGAGGTTGCAGGTGCTGTGGGGCATTGCCTCTGCTGTGTAGCTGCCAGTCCCATGCTGGGTCCCTGCACTGGGCACTGCAGGCAGCTATCCAGGCCCAGCAGCACAGGGACAGCTACGCAGGGGCCCAGGGAGCCAGCGTGAGGCCCACAATGGTGTCCTCCTCATCCATGGCCATGTCCATGCCTGTGCCCACCACCTGGGGCCCCAAATGATCCATGGAGGAGATTGGTGACTTTGTGGCTCTGTGGGGCAAGTTAAAGATGCAGCACCAGTCCGAGCAGGGTGCATGCTCCAATGCCCATGTCTATGAGGGGTTATCAGGCTGGATGCAGGAGCGTGGGCATGACTGGTCAGTGTGGTAGTGCCACATAATGGTCAAAGCCTTGTGGGCACAGTGGGTTTCCATCACCAACCACAACCATCAGTCAGGGAGTGCCCGTAAGTCCATGCCCTTTATATGGCAACTGGTGGACATCCTTGTACCCTGGGACCCAAGGTGCAGCCATGCTGTGTACACCAGAACAAGTGACTTGCCTGAGCCTCTGCCCTGGCCTGGAACCCCCAGTGACATGTTACTGGGGGAGGGCTCCTCAGGCATCCAGCAGCCCATCTTGCTGAACTCCTCAGCTGTACCTTCCCTCAGAAGCTTGGGGAGCCTGGACCAGCATATGCCCGGAGAGCTCTGCAGGCCCAGTCCTAGCCACAACTGGCCATAACACTGCAAGCCACCAGCAGTGCCAGTTCTTCCCCAGTGGGGGCACCCCACCGGGTGCCCGCTCACTGTGCCCTGCAGTCCAAGGACAGCACCTGGAGCTGCATGCTGTCACTGACAGCTGTGACCACATGGAGCTTCCAGCCATGCCATCCCTGGTCACATGGTAAGGTCTGCACTGGGGAGAAGGCCCTCCCCACTGTGGCCCCTGCTCCCAGCCCCTGCCCCCGCCCCACTCCCATGGGCAGCTCCTTGTCCGAGTCATCCAAGAGCCCTGCACCCCCTGAGCCTGGGCACCTTGGATTTGGTGGCAGTGCAGCAGAGCAGCTGGCCTGAGTGGGGAGCAGGGTCTGGAGCCATGGCACCAGGTGCTGCTAGAAGCCTACCCTGGGAATGGGGTGGGGGAGGCAGGCTGTCCGTGGCCAGCACCCAGTGATCTTTTGGCCTAGGGGAGCAAAGAGAGATGGGGGACTTGGCCAGCAGCTGCCTGGGCCTGGGCAAGCCTAGGCCTGCCAGGATGATTTGCTACGTCCTTGGCCACCTGTGCACGTTTGACCCCTGATCTGAGGCTGGGCAGTGCGCAGCCCCGGTACAGAGCATCTTATCTCAGAAACATTGCAAACTCTAACAAACAGCTTATGTCTCATGGCTCTACAGTGTCTGCAGTTGCATGTGGGGGAGAGGCTGCCCTTGGCAGCTGCAATGTGGCCTTAGGGTTGATATCATCTACAGCCGAGGTCCTGCAGATGTGCCGACTCTGGCAGAGGAGGACCCTGGGCAGGACCCTCTTCCTGGACCACATGGTCACAATGTCAGAGGACCTGCTAGGAGATGCTTGGGTCTGGTGCGTGGAGGACAAGGCCTGTAAGGACAGATAGTGGATGAAGGACATGGCCCACCAGGACAGGTGGTGGGCAGAGGATGTCACCTGTGAGAAGTAGGACTGGCATGAGGAAGCATGGGACTGGGCAGACCAGGATTTTTGGGTACAGCTCATGGCCCTGGAGTGTGAGCAGGTGGAGGCCCTGCAGGAGCAGAATGCCATCCTGGCCTGGGCAGTGCAGGCCATGGATGACAACTGTCGAGTGCTGGACACTGTTTGGCCCTGGTGGATGTCTTTGTGTCTCCGGCTGCCCAGCTCCTGACCCTAGCCCCTCTTGCCTCCTGGCAGACACCCACTGCCCAGCAGCAGGCCCCCTCCTGAGCCTGGGAGGAGGTTCTACATTTCCTCCAGCAGCCAGGATCCCCTGGCCTAGCCCCTGGCCCATGTCTGGTGCCACATAGACCCCCCCTGCCTAGGCCCAGCACTGCCACTTGCACTGGCTTCACATGGGTGTGGATCTGGAGCTGTCTACAGAGGGGCCAAGACTGAACACTGGCCCTGCTGACCCTGGCCACTGGCTGCTGGAGGGGGAGCCACCTGTGAAAGGGACCAATGGCTGCCGTCACCTCATGGCAAGCCCCTCACCCACCACTCTCACTACAGTGTGTGCACCCACAGAGGAGTGGCCAGAGACCAGGGTGCTAGCCACTTGTCCCCAGGCTCTACCCCCTAGTTGCCCCCACCCCACCCCATTGCCCCTCACGCCAGGATTGCTCACAAAGGGTGTTGTACATACTTTTCGTGGGGTAGAAGTTATTTTATTGTTGGCGTGTGGGGTGGGTGGTGGAGGGGCTCTGTTTGTTGGGGAGGGAGCAGGGAGGGGGACTCTGGCTGATGTGAGGGGAATAAAAAATTGTTCTTCTGAGACATGTCTTCAGTGAGCTAGAGGTAGGTGTGGGGGGGTCCATGGGTGGCATTGCAGGTGGGATAGAGTGGGGAGTGTTGGAGGAGGTGGTCAGCCAGTGCCTCCTGCACCCAGTGCCCTGGCCCCCACTGGTGGGTGCACAGCTCTCCTGGGGCCTCAGTGGGGGTGGGGGGTAGAGGAAGAGGGTGGCCACTGCCTCTGCAGGTGGTGCTCTCACTGCTAGGCACGCACCATGCCTCCTCTGGCCAGGCCTCATGAAAGAGCTCCCTCTGGACCTCACAGATGTTATGCAGCATGCAGGCTGCAATGATGACCCAGGGGAGGTTGTCTTCAGCAAACTTAAGGCAGGTGGTAAGAGTACACCAGAATGTCTTCCCAGTGGTGGGCTTAACCCCAACAAACTGGTGGCCAATGTACTGCAGGCTGGCAGGTGTGGCCAGCTTGAGCAGGGTGAGGGCTAAGCAGGTGTCCACGGGGAGAGGCGGCCATAAGCCAGTGTCCTGCCACACTTGATGAGGCCAGAGCTGCTCCAGAAGGTCCCAGAAGGTGGCTCAGGTCATGCAGAAGGCCTCCAGACACTGCTTATCATCCCAGGTGTGCTGGACAATGGCAAGTAGTTCTGGCAACTAGTTCTGGCTGGCCCAGTGGGCCCAGAGGCAGCAGAGCTGGAGGCCGAGGCAGGTGATGGCAGCTCTGGTAGTGGCATCCTGGAGCCCATCATTGGCATCTCTGTTGGGGTCCAGTCAGGTAGATGTGGTCGAGGTGACAGGTGCATGGCAGTTGCCCTGGAAAGGTGCACAGTGGGTGGGCAGGTGGTCACTGTGTGTGGGGGAGCCAGGAGGGGCAAGTTCGGTCAGTTGGCTGTTAGTGCGGTGGGCCATCAGGGCCAGCATGGTGGCCAGCAGGAGCACAAGGCACTGGTCATCACTGCCAGGGGCAGGGGCTAGAGCAGCCATGGCACAGGGAGGAACTGGTGGGGAGGAGAGTGCTGCTATGTGCTGTCCCTGTACTGGGCATGCTGCTTCTGGCCAGGGAAGTGGTTGCCAGAGAGCAGTGAGTGGGGCTGCCTTTTGAAGAGGACTGCCAACTGCTGGCACCTGCAGCTGAAGCCACGAGCTCCCCTCAGTGGCAGAAGGGGCCCATTGCTGGGCCCCGAGAAGGAGAAGCAGATTAGTAGCAAATCTGCTCCTGCTTCTCTGCATATGTAGATATGTGCGTGGCACCATTTACTCACAAGTAATTTACTTGCTAGTAAACTGGTGCTGCATCAAATGCACCCAAGACAGAACATCACAGCATTACATCATTCTCTTTAATGGATCCTTAAAAAAGCTAATGGCTAGTATTGGAGGAGTCCAAATCTCATGGGTGAAGGTACATCACATAGCAGTCCTATGGGGAACACAGGTTGTATTTACATGTGAAAATGCTCTGGGGTGGGTTTACTCTACAGTAATTTACTATAGAATAAGCCCACCCTGGGCAGGTGTCTACATGTGTGGGGAAGCTGGAGCAGATTTTCTGCTTATGGCAGCAGTCTGCTCCCACACCAGCCCGCCCTGCACTGGCCCCCTGCAGCAGCCAGGGGGAGCTCTAAATTCCCCCTGGGTGCTAGCCCAGGGTTTGGCAGGGAGCGCAGGGCCAGGAGACAGCTATTTTCTGGTCAGGGCTGGGAGATTGCTCCCTGCCCTTGGGAGCTGCCTACTGCCAGGGTTGGCTCTGCCACTGGATCCCAGGTAGAGAATAATATCCTGATTGCAGAGCAGGGGCTGGGAGGTGATTGTTCCCAGCCTCAGCTCTGTGATCACGGAGCTGGGCTGGGAGATAACAATCTCCCAGCCCCCACTTCCCAATCATGACTGCATAGTAGGGACTGCTGCCAGGGCAGGGGGACATTGTCCCTGCCTGGGCTCTAGTGGCAGAGCCTGCCCCAGAAACAGGTAGCTCCTGGGGGCAGGGAGCAATCTCCCATTCTCTGCTGCGCTGCTAAATTTGCTCCCAGTCAGCTGTCTACATGTGTCCTACTGTGCAGTAATTAGTCCCAAGTAAATTTGTTACTTGTATTTACAGGTAGCAAATTTACTTAAGATTAGAGCAAATTACTGTGCAATAAACCTCTGCATGTGTAGACAGTAATGCTTACTGCTCAGTAATTTACTCTAATCTTGAGTAAAGTGTCTCCCGTAGATGTGCCCACAATGTGTCAGGAGTAGTTTAATGAACTTCTTCAAGCTATAGGACAAAATTCCCAAGAAAGCCAAAGTATTTTGTGTGGTAGTAACTAAAGAACTACTACTATGGTCATCATCAGTAAGGTCACTCAGCGCTTCAGACACTTGTAGTGAATGTATCTTTACAATTCCCCACTGACATTCATATTTCCATATTGAATGAATTTATAGAAGCCTTACAGGAAATGTATGGCAGACCCAGGTATAGATTTTGGATGTCTTGAGTCCCAGTGCAGTACCTTAAACACAAGACATCATTGGTTATTAGAATGACTCTAACAACAACTATAACAACAAAAACTAGTTCAAGATAAAGCTCCCATGGCTCTTACTGTAAATTAAACCATTCGTCCACCTATGATCTCAAAAGCCTGAGACAAACCTGCAAACATCAGTTGAGATACCCCAGTATAGTTTATGGTATATCCTTCATAAAGAACAGTACATCTGGTCATTTACCTGTTTTACATATTCCAGCTATGGGGTATCTGTCACTGTATGCACACACACAAATCAAAACAGCAAAATGGTTGAGTATTGCAGAGCTTGTAGGAAACAATTTTTCAAAGATGGTTAATACTGTAATGGATAGATGCTAAGATACCTCACACTGCCCCGTGCATGCAGTGAAGTTTTTCTTGGAAACAAAAACAACTGGATTTCACTAAGGAATTGAAAACCTTTAAGGCTTATTTATATAGGAAAGGTATGAGCCCATGTGAATACCTGATGTCCATACAGAGGGTGCAATGTAAATTTTCACCCTGGCTTCCCTGTATAGACAGACCTTTAAGGTAGGAGTTTTCAAAGACAATAGAAGGATCTGAATGTACATTTTGCATCTATTTCTAATGAGGAATAGCTATCAATTCTCTTTAAGTTGATAGAGGTCAGATTAAAACTTGTTGAAACCGATGGATACAATTTCTGTCCTATATTTAACATCACTGTAAAAACAGTGAAGCACTTGTTTCTGCCCAAAACAAAGACAAATGCAGGGCTGCTCAGGAAGGTGGATGCTCTGAGTGAATAGGCTGTGGGTGGGCATTATATAGGTATGTGGGAGACAGCTCAAGTTGAGAGAGGAACAGCTCACTAAAAGAAAGAAGAGAGCTTCAGTACCATCTGAGCAAGCCCTGGTCTGTTGGAGTTGAGAGAAGGAGAGAGAGTGAGAGGGCCTTTGAAGACTTTTACCTAAAAAAGGCTTGGAGCTGTGATGAAAGAAGCTCTATTGTTGTTTGATTCCTTCTGTGTCCAAGAAAAGCAAGATCTTGTACATTCAAGTAAATAAGCACCACTACATCAACAATATCTGACTCCATTACCAGTTTCTCGTCCTAACACGGAATGACATACAAGTTCCCCAATTTTGGTGAACTGCTTGGGCCAAAAAGGAAAAGAGTGATTGGAAAACTCAGCCTTAAAATTTTTATGCCCTGATTCAGGAAGATACTTGGGTAAACAGGTGGCTATATGCTTTGGCATCAGGAAAATTTGTACCTAAAAGCAGTGCCAACTCTACTGAAATCCTGATGGGTGTTTATACACATAATCTGGGGGTAGGGGAGGAGAGGGTGCTTTAATTAGGGTGCCTCTGAGCTGCTTTAATTAAAGCACCCAGAGCGTCATGTGTATCAGTATCCCCATGCTGAAAAATGGCGGTGGGGCGACTTTAACTAAAGCTTGTCAAATGAGCTTTAGTTAAAGTGCCCCCATCACCATTTTTCAGCGCGGGGACACTGATACATCGGACGCTGGAGTCTGCTGAATCACAGTAATTACCATACGTCAGGAGACTTGATTGAGTCTGCTCCGATGCGCTGTAATTATAGTGTGTTGAAGTAGCCTCGCTGCACATGTATAGACCTTTAGCCCTGCTCCTGCAAACACTGAGACAGGTGCTTAATATTAAGCATATGAAAAATCCCATTGACTTCAGTGCTATGTTTAATGTTAAAAGTGTGCTTACCTAATGTAGGACTTGGGTCTTTGTCTTTCCATATTTAAAAAAAAAAAGCCAATCCCTATTTTTCAACCCAACATTTAATAGTATTTCCTAGAAGATCCTGTTCCTAATATAAAGCAATTGAAAGTATAATACATCTTTTTCTTTGTCCCTAAAGACATTAACTACAATTATTGCTGAAATGTTCCCTCCTTTTCTACTCAGCTGTTACAAAAGATGAATAACATTGTCACTTGACTTAATTAAAACCAGTGTTAATAAACTACAATGTGCTGAACCAAATATAACTAACATTTTAGTATATTTATTTTTGGCACTGATTTTATATGCACATACACATGCTCACACATTACATATAAATAGTATGCAACTTGACCATCAATACTTTCTAACTCATATTGCTTTCCTTTGCAACAGAGAAAGAAATTACTTATTGATTTATCATATGGCAAAAAACAATGTGCCAAGGCATACAGATTGTAAATATGTATAGCTAAAGTCAAATCCTAACTATAACACATGATATTCAACATCTTTTGTACTGTGCTGATCATTAATTATTCCTTGTTATACTCTGAGAGGAGCATATCATTCTCTTGTTGGTTGGATCACCCTAGAGCAGCTCTTGTAGCATAGGTGTCCAGACCTCAGTTTGGTGACCTATCTAGTCCAGGGTGGAAGTGAGTCCAAAAAACACCTTGTCAAAGTTGTCATGGGTGATGGATAGCCTCTGAGCTGGGTTAAATCAACTTGGCTCAGTTGACTTCAGATGTCAGCTCTTCCCATTTACATGTATTGATGATCTGCCACACTATAGGACACTGTATTAGTGTCCTGAGAATGATTATTATGGAGTCCAACCCTCCGTTTCATTTGGAGAGGCATGCACTCAGCCAGTGCTACCTCAGAATTGCTGAATGCAGGCAGAAAAATTTAAAAAATGTGTTTTAATGGGAAGTTGCAGAAGAAGAAATCATCCACAGACCGAACTGTGCTAATTATGGTTTAAATAGGGACTCTTGATTCTTACCCCATACCCTGGATTTGCTTTTGTGACCCCTTTGTTCTGATGGGGTCTTTGCCTGCTGTTTCTCCTGGCAATGCCCTCTGTTGTATTCAAATCACTCAAATGCTGCTCTTTGCTTGTCCTTTCATCAGGATCTGATGAAGCATTTGATGAAATTAACAAGAGCCCACAAAATCTTATGCTCTAAATATATCTTATTTAGTTAGTCTATAAGGTGCATATCTAGCCTGCCTTCTGCCTGACTTCAGACTAACATAGCTAATTACATCTTTCTGCTCAAATTATGATGTCACAACAGGATATCTTAACTACAACATCCCAACAGGAGCCCACAAAAGGGTCAAAAACTTCTTCCTACATGGACTCTGTTCCTGAGACAATGAATTCCACACACAGCTTCTATTCCACTGTACTGGAACTGCATACATGGTTGAAGATGCATCGTTAATATGTTTCAGGAAGGAAGGCAGATTAAAGGAACTTTATGCACTGATTCTTTTACCTTTGCTTTAATATAGGCAGGGTTATAGGGAAGGTTAATTCCTTTGAAAATAAACCATAGATAAAAAAACCCCAGCTTGTCAGTAGTATACAGCAATTACAATCAGGCTTTCCAACATTTAAATATAATGGCACTAAACTAAATGGCCTGAAAACGAAAGGGGGTTGAGAAAGTCTTAAGGTTTTGCTAATATCTGTGTTGAAAGTCCTTAAAAGACAAAAGCCTGTAGAAGGGGCTGAAAAGAATATTGATTGAAATTCCCAGGATGTACTAGAAAAAGAATTGTCTAAGAGGGCATAGGCGGCAGAAGGCTAATGGTCCTTAGACTCCCCAAAGACGGGGCAGTGGTGGCAATGGGTAGGGCCACAGGGCAGCCCAGGTGTGGGCTCCAGGCAGCTGCAGCAGTGGGGAAGGGGCACGGAGAGGCACAGACATGCAGCCAGAGCCTGAAGCAGTCTGGCAGCATGTGGAGCACTGCCCAGCACAGCAGGTAAGTCTGTCATGGGGGGTGGGGATAGATTGAGGCCCCCATAATGAGGGAGGGAGTTGGGCAGAGGCAGGGACAGGGGCTGGGGTGAATAGGGCTTGGGGCCGGGGAAGGCCGTAGGATGCTCAGAGCCAGGGCAGCTTGTCTAGGGGCACAGGGGGCTTCAGTCACTGTGTGCACCCCAGGGGAGGCCAAAGGGGCACGTGCCCCCCCAGATTTGTGCATGGGGTGGAGGTGGCTGGGGCTGCAGGCTGGATTCTGTGCCTTGTGTGCAGCAGGCACATACAGTTGTGCTGCTCCAGGGCAGTGGCAGCAGGGCACAGAGTCCAGTGGGGCACAGTGTCCAGCCCACAGTAGTAGCTGCCTACACCCTGTGCACAGATCTGAGGGGCGTATACCCCCTGGGCCTCTCCTGGGGTGTGCACAGCAGTGCTGTCTGCCCCTCCCCCCATGCCTCTGGACAAGCCACCTGGGCTCTGAATGTTCCATGACCTGCCCTGGCCCTGCCATTCACTCCAGGCCCTGCCCCTGCCTCTGCCCCACTCCCTCCCTCACCATGGGAGCCTTGATCTGCCCCTCTCTACCACTTCCCCATGACAGACTTACCTGCTGGGGGGGTGGTATGTGAGCACATGCTCAGCCCCAGCTCAAATAATATTTTCTCCCCCTGCCTATGTAAGAGGTGCAGGAGCAGAAAAGAAAAATGACTAGGTAAAATTTTCTATCCTCTTGCTTATTGTGGGGGAGGAAGCCTTGGCTGTTTATAACAACTCTGTCTTTGAAGAAGGCCAAAATTTGCAGATGAATGTAATACTGTCCAAATTTGAAGCGTACTGCATGTCAAAAAGGAATGAGACCCTTGAAAAACAGATTTTTATGTGCTTTTCCATCAGTAAGGAGTCCTCTAAAAGAGTAGTGGCTGACAGGCAGACCTGGAGCAAATGTGGAAGACAACAGGACCCCAAACATCATGCTGCATTTGGAAATTTCTGTTATACTTTTAATAGAAGGAACTATTTTGCCAAATGCTGCAGATCCCAAACACATAAACCATAAGTGCATGCTGAAAAAGGATTATTATTTTTTTTAGATATGGTAGAATCAAGCCAAATCTATGAGAGAGACTGGATCTTGCTACTGTAAGTGCAAGGAATAAGTTTAATTTAAATTAGACACTGGAATTCAGGTTAATATTTTACAGGGATCTGAGCACGAATATAGAAAATTAAAATTGAGAATAAAAGTGAACCCCCAAAAAATAAAAACGACTAGCTATTCAAGAAGAAATATACCAGTGAAAAGAAGATGCATCACTAGCACCCAATATAAAAATATAGTATAGAAACTCCCATTCATTATGGTATCTTGGGCCATGTGTAGACTAAACAAGAGGTGTGTGCGCACAACACTTTAAAGCGGGCCAAATGCTTTTGCATTGCTTTGATGGTGTTGGTCTTTGCATGCCTTGGCAACGTATTGTGCATTAATTCCAGCCATTGTAGGAAACTCGGCGGCGTAATGTGCCTTAAATAACTCGGGGTGCAGGAGGAGTTTTAGTTTGCTGTCCCTACAGCCATGGAGTGAAGCACCGGGCTCCATGCAGCTCCACGGCTCTGCAGGGAGCTCTGTATGCAGCTTGGCAGCAGCCCGGGAAACAGCTCCACCCAAGTGAAGTGGCCAGCCTGATCTTCCCCTCCCCCCACCCCCCCCCCGACCCTGCCTGCCTGCCTGAGCTGCGCGGGGGCCTGGTGCTTCCATCTGTGGCTGTGGTGCCCTCCAAGACTGCTTGGGATTGGGGGGGAGGGGGCGCTGCTGCCATGGAGGGAAGCACCAGACCCCTACCCCCGGCCCAGGGACTTCTCTGCCTGCTGGTAGCTTGCCCTCCCCTCCCCCCCAGAGAGGCAGGTAAGTCAGTGGGGTGTGTGCTTGACATGGGGGTTTAATCAGCCCTAAACTGAAGCAGTGTTTCTGAAAACCCACCGCTTCAATTTAGGGTCCCCATATCATCTACACAAGCCTTAGGCGGAGTGATACCAATCTTAGGTCTGGCTGCTTGTGAGGAACTGAATCCAGTTAAGCATCTGTTTGCAGTACAAGAAAATATCATTTATGCTTCCTGATGATCCTCTTCATTGTCACGGACCAAATCTGGAACCAAGTATTTTAGAATATAAGAATCAACCATGTCTCTAGGGGAAAAAATGCACCTGTGGATACAAATGTAAATACTATTAAGCAGAAAGAAGAAATTAACCTCCGTGGTCTGTAGCTAATGAACTGTGCAAGTTGCTCAGATCCATGTATATGGACTCAAATCTATTAAGACTTGGAGAAATTGTCCTACCAAAGACAAATCAGAAACTGGATCTAATATGCCATTCATCTGAGAAGAAAGTGAAACCTCCTGAAAGAATCACAGAGACTTGTTAAAAGATGGGTAGAAAAGGAGAAACAGGAAAGTGGAGTGGTAAAGACTCACTTCAGAGTGATATGCTAGTAAACTATCCACTGTAGATGGGTGTTAACTGATTTTTTCATTAATTGTTTTTTGTATTTATTGTTATGAGGGAAGCTGTATTTTAAAGATACTCTTTAACTAAGGAGACACGCCCTTACTTAGACTACAGAGGTTAGTAATTGGGAGATAGTTCCTCAGTTAAGTAGCTAGTTAGGGAGACTGCAGAAGCTTCTGAACGGGTCTACAATAAAGTTTGTTCAGTTCTTCTCATTCACAAGTGCCTGTGTTAATTGAACCCAATGATCACTACTGGAACCAAGTGAGAAGGCAAAAAACCTTCCCCCTTTCTTACCTTAAACCAAACAGAATAACAAAACATCTCCTGTACCTCCCCCCACCCCCAACCTCTCCTATCCAAGTCAAAGAAGGCCTCTAGGTTATCTGCAGGTCTCATCTTGGTGAATACTCCACCCTCTATCCTCTGGGAACCAGGTGACACTCACACTGTCTTGGGTGGGGATCCATTTTGAATTCAGATACTACTTCAGGAACTCCTGCAGTTCCTGCTGCTGCTGCCTTCTGGAGCTATTACTGCTGGAGTTGAAGCTGCTGAAATGACTGCTGCTGCAGGCCCTCCAGCCATTTTACTAGACCGTTTGTCTCCATTGCTGGAGTTAAACTTAGAGTGCCTACATTCTCCACGACATGTAGCAGATTGCTACTCCTTTAGCCAGGCCCAGGAGCCACCCTTTCCTCTTTCTTAACTTAAACTAAACAGAATAATAAAACATCAACAACCCACTCCCAACTTCTCCTATCCAGGGCAAGGGCTTCTCCACAGTGCTGTAGGGCATTTATACATATGGTCTAGGAATGGGGGGGAGGGTGGTAAGGATAGGGCACTTTGGGGCAGCTCTTGGGTGCCATTCTAATTAAAGCACCCGGAGCATCTCATGTATCAGTGTCTCCATGCTTAAAAATGGCGGCAAGGGCACTTTAAGTTCATTTGATGAAATTTAGTTAAAGCACCCCGCCACCATTTTTAAGCATGGGGATGCTGAGATATAAGATGTTGCAGTCTGCTGTAGTGTAGTAATTTCCACGCTCCAGCAGACTCAATTAATTGAGTCTGCTCCAATGCACTGTAATTACAGTGCGTGAGAACAGCCTCGCTGCTCGTGTATAGGCAGGCT
Source organism: Gavialis gangeticus (assembly GCF_001723915.1). Classification (NCBI taxonomy): domain Eukaryota; kingdom Metazoa; phylum Chordata; order Crocodylia; family Gavialidae; genus Gavialis; species Gavialis gangeticus. The sequence continues at coordinate 187,669,314 of NW_017729022.1, read as the reverse complement.
TAGTGTTGTCTTTTTACTCAGCTTCCCTAATCCCCAGCATCAACTCTCTGGGAGCTTTTAGCTTCCTCCAGGGCCAGCCTTGTCAGCTTGCCCAGAACTCCCAGGAAGGCAGGCTGTTAACCTCTATCCCTCTGCAGCTGGGTTCCAGCCCCTGAGCCATACACCTTGTTACAGCCCCACGTACACTTGTCACTACACAGATAAGACCCAGTTCCGATCCTAGATCTTTCTTACGTTAGAATAACTGATAAGGGTATTATTTCTGAAACTTGTAATGGGGCAGATCCTTACCTAATACCTACCGGTGCAGCAGCTTTTTGTTAGATTCATAGTTCTGAAGGCCAGAACAGACCCTGGTGTTCATCTCTTTGGCTTCCTGTTTAACACTAGCTTTTCGATTCAAGTCTACCAGTTTACAAGCTGATAATATGACTTGTAAAAATATTCATACACCCAGGGCTGTAACTAATTGGAAATGAATTATTACCAGAGCTCCAGACGCTTTAATTAGAGCGTCTTTTGGAGTTGCTCTAATTAAAGCCTCCCCCCTCCCCAACTCCCAGAGCACGTGCATAAAAGCCCAATGTGTGCAAGTACCAGGAGAAACCTTGAGTGGTCATTTGCATACAGTCTTGGTAGAATTCTGGGATCACAGGGCTTTAAGCCTGACATAAAATTTAGTGAATTCCTATAAATGAGAGGCAAGCATATGGAAATTAAAGTTCTCTCTCTGTCAAGTTGCTGTGGTTAATGAAAACAATATGGATTTCTCTAATGGCAAGAAATCTTTACACTCTCTGTATAACTCGATAATGGTGTAGTAGAAGGACATGAAGCAAGACATAAATGTTTTTTGAAAGAGGGAAGCTTTTAAGGAAAAACCAAATCCCCCAAAGCATTGCCCTCTATGTATATGTTTACAACTAAATAGGAATTTTGTCCATTTCAGGAAGGATGTTTATTTTCAGCATAGTAAAGAAAGAGTGAAAAATGAACACAATGAACACAGAAGAAAATGTATTCCTGAAGTAATGCACACATTTCTGGAGGGAGCTGAATCCCATAGAAAAAATCTATTTAAGGCCTTCATCCTGTGGTCACTAATGCATTTGGGCAATTTTATGCATGGATGTAACAGGATTCAATTCTCATTGGTACTACTTGTGTAAAGTCACTCATGCACATAAATTCATGCAAGAGATGGGCAATAAGTGAAGCTTGAAGATTTTATATGATTCAGGTAACCACCTGACAGGTGAGAAGTTTATCCAACACTATTTCTGTCAGTATAATGCTCATGGCAGAGGTTGGACTACTAGCGCTAAACAAGTTCCTTGCCTGTCTACAGAACCGCTTCTCCATATGACTGATATGTCATTGTGCCTAACCATTTGTCCATAGGCACTTTCTCTATGCATGTCTGCCTAGTCTTTTCCTGTATGTGCGCTTTGATCTCTTTACTGTATTAATGAATAGCTGCCAGGTCACACCAAATTGGGTGGGTTTGAGGTTTATGTATTAATTTTTTTGCAGATCAAAGGCCCAGTCCTGCAGAAACTCAATCATGGGACCAGTTGCAGGGACTTCAGTGAGGGGTAGGGGATATTAATGTGAGTAGGGACAAGG
>NW_017729022.1:187662640-187667677 GCF_001723915.1 Gavialis gangeticus | reverse complement strand
AGTGAGGGGTAGGGGATATTAATGTGAGTAGGGACAAGGCAGGTGTTGGACTACAGCTTGAAGGGAGAGACCTGCTTTGGGGCTGGTGCAAAGACATTTATTGCTCTGGGGGAAGAACTAGGCATTTCAGTCACACAAGCAGAATGTCTCCAGTAAATCCCAGCACACAAAAGAGAGCAGAGATTGTTAATACCTTGTTGAGGTGTGAGAATACCCTCCATTTCATGGAAAGACAGCTTTTTTGGCTGTGGCAGCCTGTGGAGAGGGAAGGTGTTAGAACCATCATTTTGCCTACTCTCTGGGTGCACAGAGCCAGCCCAGCCCTGGGACTGCAGTGAGGCTGGCCCCCTAGTGGTGGGGGTGACCGGGTGCAAATTTGCTCCTAGTTGGCATCTACACACGTGCTACTGTGCAGTAACTACTCATGAGTAATTTTTGCTACTTGCAGTATTGCGCTGTGCTACTGTGCAGTAAAGCATCTTGTGTAGATGTGCCCTCTGCCACCTTCATCAACTTCGGGGTACTGTGCCCACCCTCATATGGCAATTGCTTCTGTGGGAAAGCAAAAAGGAAAACAGGCAGCTGGAGCTCTCTAATTTTAAGCAAACATACTTTCAATTAGACCATTCACATTTATTAAAATGTTTGGGGGCAGGGGATATTATATGAGTCGAGGGGACTTTATATCTTATGCGATTAGGGCCATATGTTCATTGAAATACTCTTGAAATCTAGATGCAAATCTTTAGTTTGGGGACTGCCTCAGTCTGTGCCTGCATTTTAGCTTGAATCTGTGCAGTAGCAATAACAAGCACTGGGCAATTTGGGAACTAGCTTCAGCTGCATACTTAGAGAGGGCACAAGAATGGCAGCTGCTGTCACTGCTACTCAAGGCACAGACCCTGGCTGTAATGCCTCATAATCTATGCTGTGCTCATGCTGTAGCATGATGTTTGAAAAGCCATTAATAAAAACATCAAGAAAAATGCTGACTTTATTTATTTCTTCTACGCTGCGATATTTTTGGCATGGTAGTTACTAGGAAATTAATACCCATTGAAAAATGATTTATTGCATAAGATTATAAACAGATTGTCTGCAGATGAGCATAGGGGACTAAATCAAGCTGCACTCTCACAAGATCCCTTCTAAGGTTCAAAGTTCAAAAGGTGCATTAAGATAATATCAGTGATCTGAACACACACAACTTTATTGTTAAGATGCATCACTGTGGCTTGGTTTTGCAGGTACTATGACACATAAAGCTTTCATGGAAGTCTGTTTGAAATGGGCATGATTATGAATGTTAAGAATGAGGTTTGGACTTTTCATTTGAATTTAATGGCTTTAAGTTCAACCCTTAATGCAACTTTGATGTCTTTCTCACTTGCAATATTCTTATTATGACTTATTACTAGAGCAAAGTTTAGAGATAGTGCATTCACATGAAGACATTGATCCAATTACACTGACAGTCTATGAAAATAAACCTTTCTTTAAGAGAAGTGCGTTGACAGCTGATATTTGTATGAATTCTCAATGCTCTAGATATTGCAGTTTTCTCTCTCTCAGTTCAAAGTGCAAGTATATATGCATAGAAACATTCAGAGGTAGCCAAAACTAAGTAAATTAATATACTAAAAGGAATTTGAAGTTTGAAATGGGCTGTTTTTAAATCTCTTTAATTTTTTGCTCGCTCTTTCTTTATAACATCTTCAACTGGTGGCCTATTGCAGTAGCTAACCTAGACAGCAGACTGAGAATAATAGTCACTGACATCAGACTGACATCTCCATAAAACTCTGGGAGATTCAAAAGACATCTACAATGAGAGAAAATTCAGTAGTATCTGAGGTAGCATATAAATAAAAGTCAGTATGGATACGTAATGGGAGGGGCTGTATAATTTCATTAAACTGCCCTTTGAAGTATAAAAAAGCACCAGCAACTTATGTTGTCAGTAGTACTCGTCAGAAAATGATAGGTTTAAAAAAAATATTAATTGAAGTTTTCCTTATCCTGAGAAGAAACAGAACAATCTGCATGCATTCAATTTCTTTCATCAGAGGTCAAGAAAATTACTAATTTAATAAACATTTCCCAAAAACATGTTTGTTTCAGGGAGAAAAAACAGACAAATATCAGCCATTGGTAGTTACAGTTTTTAATCAGGCTGAGATCTGGCAACGTCTGGCTCAGATTCTCATGAACATCAACATTCAAATGTTGTATACTCTGAGACATGAAGACTTTCCTACTCGGAGTTTTTTTTTTGGTGCTGATTAAAGGACATTAAAAGCTCTTCCTGTAACCTCTTCAGCTGAAAGCAATACAGAAGGAAGTGGTCATGTCAGTTTGAGGGGATTCTTAACCCGTTGTTTCAATGTTTAGATAACCGTATTTAGCAAATGGAATTTGAAGTGAAATCTCCTCTAAGATTTGTCCTTCATTGACTATTAGCCAATAGCTAACAGGGTGTATCTCACAGGGCATAGGCTGCACAAGGCATAGGTTGTGGGGATGACTGGCACTCATGGCTGTGCTAGCAGAAAATGTTGTCTGGGCTTAAGAATGTGTAGAGGTATAGTTGTGGTGGGCCTGTGTGGAAATGTACAAGGCCACATCCACACAAGCAGGACCATGCATTTGCAGCAGCACAAATTTGTAGTGGCACAAAGCAGTGCAAAGCATGCCAAAGTGCTGTGTGCTGGGACAAATGCAGAGATAGGGGAGCAGGCAGCCTAGGGCTGCCGGATGCCCTGTCTCTGCACACAGTGGAGCCCCCATGCTGAGGTACCTTGTGCCTCAGCCAACCACTCCATGGCTGGCTGGAGCACAGTGCCTTGTGATGGGGGAGTGGGCAGTCCTGGGCTGGCTGCTCCCCTGTCTCCGCATGCCTCTGAGCCAGGGCTCTGCAGCATACTGCTCCCCTGTCTTGAGACACAATCATAGGGAGTGGCTGGCTGGAGCAAAGGGTGCCTTAGTGCAGGGGCTCCACAGTGTGTGAAGATGGGGGAGCAGCTACCTCTGGGTCCCCATCTCCATGTTTGTCTCAGTGCACAGAACTTTGGCATGCTTTGAGCTGCTTTTTTTTTTTAGGGTTTTTTTTTTTTTGCTACTGGGAAATCTTGGTAGCAAATTTTGTCCCAACGCTGCAAATTAGCGTGGCACACACTTTACTGTGCAAATGTGTAGTTTGTGGTGTGGCAGACTGAATGCCTGGGTCTGGCCAAAGAGGCCAAATGAACTCCATTCTCATTTGTGTGCATGCACACAACCTGGCACTAACCATCTACCTTTATAAATATTCATAACCAGAGTCATATTCTTCCAGATGGAATTGAGGTGGAGAGACAAAATATAGCGTCCCTTGTCCAGTTATAAAATATTAAAGCAAGGCAAGTAGGCTTATTTCAGTTCTCTTTCATTAAGATAGAAGTCAGGTTTAAACTTCAGTGGTCAGGCCTTTTCATTAGCAGCACCGATTTTTATTTCTGCCTTCCAGGTTAATTTTCTAACTAGCTGGAAGACATAAAAGGGACATAAAAGGTTCAGATGAGGTGAAAATGTACCACACCATTACCTGCTCTGTGTCTGTCTTTCTGTTCTATCAAAACATACTGGGGGAGAGAAGGAAGGCATTCAACTAAAAACCTACATATTATTTGCTTAGGATCTCATGATATTACCATATTTACTCAAATGTAAGCTAAGGCTTTTTCTCCCAATCAGTATGGGAAAAACAGCCCCACATCTTAAATGTTCACACAAAACCCCCTCCTCCATTAAATACATTGCCTACCATTAAACCAGCTATGAAGTTGATTGAATGCAGTCCACATCGAGCATGCCTATATTGGACAAACATACTGATTGGAAACTTTTTTTGTGTGTTACCCTTAAAAAAATAGGCAATTGCTCCCCCAGGAGGGAACAAGCCCAGGGCCTGGAAGTAACTGCAGTATCTGGCACTGCAGTATCAGCTCAGCACTCAGGAAGGCCAGACCAAGCTCTGACACCCTTCCCTGATACTTGTCAGTGGTCCTTTAGAAAAACAGGCACGTTTTCAGCAGGGAATAGGCCAGTGGCATAGCAACGGGTGGTGGGGGGAGGGCCATGGCCTCCAGGTGCTGGCCTGGGGTGAGAAGCCGTGGCACGTCCCATGTTTGGTGTGTGACTTGCCCTCCCGCCCAGTGGGTTGTCCATTTCCTTACCTGTTACAGCCAGAGATTCTGGCCGCTGCCCCTCCCCCAGCATGCTGCATTGTCAATTTCCCCCCAGAAGTGCCGTGGGGTGGGAGAGGGGACTCTGCACCCTGCTCAGATCATTCCCAGTGGTGGGGGGGTGGTGAAAATGCAGGCATTGGCCTCCGGGTGCCAGAGATCCATGGTATGCCAGTGGAATAGGCACTGGACCTGGAGATATGGCAATACTAGGCCATCACTGAGAGGGCCAGTCAGGCCTGACAACCTCCCCTTTGTGCCAAGAATGCTACATTAGAACCTACTGCAAGAATCATAATGTTAGTGAAAACTATCTGAACAGGACACAGTGCTCAGTGTGGACAGTCCCCCTCCGCACCAACTCTTTTTCAGCTCATGGTGAACCACTACATTGAATACATTTTGACTTCCTCTTCACTCCCACAACTGAACAGCACTTTCCCCCTCCCCCCACCATTTTCACTGATTCCTGTATCTTCACCATCCTTAAATGTCTAGCAAACATCACCAAACATCTATGTAGATGAGAGGCTCTATCACCCTCTCTCTTGGCCTGTTGCATGTGATTGGTGTAGCTCCACCCTCCATGAGGTGGAGCAGACCAGGCGGCCCTGCACCTCATCTACATATACATTTTTGGAGGATCCCAGGACACCTGGTTCCCAGGAACGAGTGGGGCCTGTCTAGCATAGTTTTTTGCAGGTTACCTTCTGAGATGGTGGGGGGTGTACATGCCAGTCAATGGGAGACTGTGGACCATGGAGCATCTCTGGTTCTACAGGGTCCTGAATGAGTTCCAGAAAGAGTATGGGTT
>NW_017729022.1:187662220-187662619 GCF_001723915.1 Gavialis gangeticus | reverse complement strand
TATGTCCAACCACAAAAAGATACAGAGGGCAGTCAGAGACAGAGACAGGCTATCAACTGTGGAGATGCTCCCTGATGAGGACTGCCAAGTCATCTAGAACCGGATCTTCCACAAGGACCACAGGGACGTGAGTTGGTTGACAGCGCACTGAGTACTCCCAGTGAGGGCATGGAGGTACAGGGGAAGATGAGGGATTCGACCCAATTGCCCCAGGGAAACTTTCCAAGAAGAAGCAGAGACCATTGATCACCTCCTATGGTACTGCCTGTATGCCAAGTGTGTGTGGGATAAGGTAAGCTAGCTCCTTGAAAGACTGACAGGAGTCAGGCTGATGACAAGAGAGGCAACAATGTACGGACACCTGACTAAGCAGCAGGGTCTGACCATAAAGGGGCGGGG
>NW_017729022.1:187653024-187662177 GCF_001723915.1 Gavialis gangeticus | reverse complement strand
GCGCGGCCCCCTGACAAAGCGGCGGGGTTGGACCAAAAGGGGGGGGGGGGGGGGGGGGGGAAGAAGCTGCAGGAGGGCAGAGGGCAAACGGGGCACCCGACCTCCCCCCACAGCCATTATTTTCCTTGATGTAGCAGTGGGAAGAGAACAAATTCAAGACAAACCTTCAATAATTATATTCTATACCTGAAAAATTATTTAAAAAAAAGTATGCATTTTCCATATATAGAATCTAATTATTGGGGAGCTGTCTTAAATTTGAGGTCATCTTAGACTCAAGTAAATATAGCAAGAACACTGCTTTCTCCTGGGATTAATTTGCAATGCAAGGTATCTTCAGGTTTGTAACATACGGGGCTATGAATTTTCTCACAATATATTGAGGTATCCTTAGTTTTTTTTTTCTGCAACTCTGGTATAACCTTCAGTTTATCTCTACCTTCTTGCCATTTACAGCACCTGCCAGTATGTAGAAAGAAAGGTACAAAACCATTTGTTATAATTACTCTCTGGCCAGAGTTGTTCATCTCAGTAGGTTGTGTCTCCTGGAATTTCTTACCAATGCTTGGTCAGGGCAGCTTGAAAACTGACATTTCCTGGCTCAATCAGAGTTGTGGGAATAGGGTAGAATGTCAGTAATGGTGGCAAATCCTCTGGGAAACCTACTGCTTGCATTTCTGCACAGCGCTAGAGTAATTGCCATACTGGATTTAGAACAGTTAATCAAGTATCTCATCTCTGACAAAACATGTACCGATTGTTTGGAAGCAAATCCATGAAGCAACATTAATAAGCGTAATAATCTGCCTATACAGGAAGTTCTTGCCAAATGAACAAGGAGAGAAGTTGGCTCATGGGATTCACTACAGTGCCTTATTCTGTCTAATGGAGAAGTGGCTGGTCTCATCCACTAATTAAGTTCTAAACGACAAAAAGATGCCAATCAAAAAGCTGTAGGCATCTTTATGGCAATTAAACTGGCACATGCAAAATTGAAGTTACAGTAAGTTTGGCTAACCACAAAAGGTCCAGCCATAGAAACAGGGCGATGAAATAAGCAAGCACATCCTTTCCTCTATCTCAATATCCAGGTCCCTTGTGTTTCTCCCAAAATGACTGGGAGACTATCTAGGCTTGCAGCATGCCTGGAAGGTCAGCAAGAACAGGCTGGTTGGCACTGTGAGGAGGATGAAGTGAGTTCCACTGTCAAGGTGCCGTCCCAGAGACCCCTGGATAGCTACTGCCCTGGATAGCCAGCAGCTATCCAGGGCAGCAAACCACATTTTAATATTCACCCAGAAATCAACTGGCAACATGTGTGGAATAAATGATGCAATACACTCTGGGTTAAATACTCTTTACATTAATCAAGGAGACACATGCTTCATGAAATCAAACATTTGAAGGGCCTTAAGTTTCTGCATTACAAAAATCAATCCTATTTCTATGTGTATCAAGAACTTGACCATAACACCTTGTGGCAATGAGTCCTGCAGGTTAATTATGCCTAGTACAAAACAAACGTGTTCTTTTGTTCAAATGTTGGGCCTAAGATCCCAAATATAACCCTTTTTCATTTCATTAGGTGTTCCCTGATGCTTGCAAACAGATTGCTGAGTATGACACACATATAGAGACCTGTTTCTTTATTAAAGAAGATAAGTTTAGATAATTTTAATTTGCAGATAATTTTAGGACCCTGTGCACCTCTAGAGAACACAAAGCACTGGAAATGTGTCCAGCCCTTATGGGATAGATTTCCAAATGCTTACCTCCAATGCAGATACTCAGAGGCAGAATAATCAAGGTCTGTATCTTGGCTGGCCACAGTGGTAGCAGGGTCTGGGCCAGATAATGAAGTGGCTACTGTTCTTGTACCTCTCCTGGCACCCTAGTCACCCATCCCTTGTGACACTACTGTAAGTACTGACATGTGACAAGATTTTTTAAAGAACGAATTCCTCCAATTTTGGCAAGATATTTTGGAAATCAAAATGCTGTAAGAAGAGGGGGTTTAAAAATCTTACTGGAGTGCTTCAGAGGGAGCTAAGCTCTTATTAGTACTCTTATAAATACTCCATTAGGACTTTCATGGCAGTGTGAGTACTAAGCACTGGAAAGTCTGGCCATGAAGCCTTTTGAAAATTTGTCACATTTGGGCTGCTTCTGGTTGGAGGAAGGTTCTACTTTGTTCTGTACACCTGTGCAAGAGTCATATAAGCTTCTGGTTTGTGCTCTAACCCTGTTTGTATTAATAACCTTCTTTGGACTAGCTCTAAGCTTCCTTTTCCCCAACCATTTAATGCATATCATCATCGTAATATGATTTAGAGAAGATAAATACATGGCCATAAATTTTAGCCATCTGAAATCAGTAATTCTCTGTTTGCAAAGCAGGTATGCTAAAGAGAGTCTTGATTTATGAAGGTTATCTTTGAAGAGGTTAGTATTTAACAGATAATGAAGAACACTCCTTTTATCCATATTTAATAAACATGAGACAAAGTGTATCAAATCCCTTGATTCCATACTTGGATAGCATTAAATCAATAGTGATTTATGAATATTTCACATCCTGTTTCTTTTGTACATTGCAGGTCCCTGCTTAAAATGAAGAGGAAAGAAATTCTGCAGAACATTCTATCAAATGTAAAGGAAAATCCAGATTAAAGAACAACAAACAGGGGATGATTTTACAGTAAGTTTATCAAAAGAGCATAGAAAGAGACATTTACATATTTTTCCAGAATCAGTCAATTAATGTTACTGTTAACTTATTACTGACAAATAAATGTACAGAGGGCATGTCTACATGTGCAATTAATGTGCATGAATAAACTCTAGAGCTTATTGCTTCAGAGTTTATTGCTCCTGGGTACACCATTTGAATGTGAGTTTATAAACTCCAGGGCAATAAACGCTGGAGTTTATTCATACTCAGCATGTTGAGCCACTTCGGAGCAGCTCTGGTTGGCAGGGAGCCTGGTGGGGGGGAGGGGTCAGTTTGCCAGCCTGGGGCTGCTCCCCCTGGTTCAAGGCATTACGAAGGGGTTGGCAGGGGTATGAGGGTGCTTCAGTGTGGGGCTAGTCAGGAGGCAGCGCCCCACACTGAAGCATCCTTGTGCCATGGCCAGCTGGGGCAGTGTCTACATGTATGGTGCTCTGGAGTATTTTTACTCCACAGCCAGATTGCAGTTATATGTACAAGTACTATCCTGCTGTGGAGTAAATTAGCTTACTTACGCTTAAAAGGGCCACATGTGTAGACACACAATGTTTACTGCATGGCTAATTAGTCAACTGCACAGGAAAGGCGCAGACAGAAGTGCAGCTCCCAGCTGTGACTGTGAATGCTTTGCAGGAAGCATTCAGAGTTAAAACAATCCCCCAGACCAAACAGAAGTTCATCGCTGGTTCCAGGGGGGACCGGTATCTAGCTGCTGCCTGGGAGTCTACAGCCTGCTTCCCCTAGCAAGGGGCCCTATTGTCTCCTGACCCCTCTTCTCTCCAGGCCTGTCCCCATGCAAACTTTCAGAATGGAAGCGGGGAGAGGGAACTTGTTTTAGGGGTTCCCCGGCCAGCACTGAAGGGTGGTGCAGGTGAATTGGAGCCATCCTCCCCCACCATCTCAGGGGGGTTCCAATACATCTGCCCCACCCTCCAGTGGGGGCTGAAAACTCCCCAGACTGAACTCCCTCTGCTCCCTTTCTCCTCTCCCCTTCTGAAAACAGTGACAGGCTGAGAGCTCTGCAGGCACAAATTGCAGAAGATGCTCATTTTGAAACGCCTTCATCTCACCCCTCACGCAATTGGGTTCAGATTTTCTCTTTATTGGTCATTTTTTAAGCTGTCTGCAGCTGTGCACTTGTGTTTGGTCATGGCGATAGACCTGTGGCCATATCGGGTGAAAATTATCACTTCTGTCTGCTCCCTAAATGTCTCATGTAGCTGTGCCCAGAGAGTGACTAAGTCATGCCATGCATCATTAGAGGGGTAGATACCTCCACAGGTTTTGGGTATTAAGGGATGATCCAAAGCAAAATTCAGTTAACCAAAAGTCCTCTGACATCAGTAGGCATTATAACAGTTATCATCGAACATTTATCATGCTTCAGTATTTGACTTCATAACAACACCTGTAATATTTGCTAATTTGACAGCAAAATACTATGGCAATGGAAACTAGGGTATGTAAAAGTGATCTTTTGTACCCTAGGCAGTGCATGCTATATCTCTCAGATGGTGTAGTAGTGGATGGCTTCTGGTGGTTACACTCAAAACGTCATACCTATGTGAATTCTGTACTGGCTTTGTGCAGTCTGTGCCTTGTTACCACAGTCTGAAGTTATATAAAGTATATGAAAAGAATCTCTGATTTGGAGCATAGACACTGTATCTATGGAAACTGATGCTGTTCTGATGTTCTTCAGTTCAGCTGGAGTTAATGAGCTACAGATCTGGCTCCAAATACGGAATTTTGTTTTTATGAGGGTGGGATTATTCTCCTCCGTTCTTACAATGTTCTTAGAAGTTATTGAAATCTTAAGTCATCACTAAAGGTGTGTTTTAGGGCTGAAGAAAAAAAAATAAACAGTATTTTTTCCAGGTCAGTTCCACAGCTGGCATAATTTGGCATAGCTCCATGGAGGTCAATGGAATTAGGGTTAATTTAATTATAGCATTTATATTTTTTTCCTCTGCATATATTGGGCCAGATTACCAGCTGATGCAAAGTGAGGTACCCCAAGCATGAGGAAGGCACGATTAGTAGGTCAGTTAATGGTAATGAGTGTAATTATAGTAGAGCATTCCCATACTAGCTACTACCAATGTGGTGTGTGATTTTGACATAATTCTTATGCATCTTCTATTATATAGTCAGCAATCAAAGGTTATGTGTACTTGACCTTGACATCTATTGATAAGGAAATATAGTCTAGGGTCAATTCAGAGCAAAGGAGAGATGCAGGAAATGTAACTCCTGACCTCTAGGATAGTACTATATGAAAAATCAATATCAACACTGGTGCACAGATCCCTGACTAAGGGCATGTCTATGTTGCCTCTGCCATGACCAGAAGTGCTGCCATGAAGCACACTTCACCTATTCATTTCCACTCTGTACGCACCAACTCCCGAAAGAGTGAGGCAGAGAAACCATTGCAGAGCACATTCTGCACCAGAGAGGCCTTGGACATGTCTGTCGTCCTGACCCACTTTCCACATGGCTAGGATGCACGAGTACCAGCTGCTAGGTTAGTTCTCCCAGCCACATGCACATGAGGACCTGTCCCTATGGGGATGGAGCTAAGAGATAGTTGTAGCCAGAACAGCTTTCTCATCCCTGTGCACATTGGGACTGGCCCCCATGCCCTCTGACAGCCTCTGGGCTGGCACCCAGGAGATCCTGGAACTTCCCCTGGCTGATACAGGGAACAGAACAGGGCAGGAGCAGCCATGGACTGGGCTGCTCTCATTGGGCACAAATCTGTGCCCAAGAGGATGCATGTGTAGATACATTCCTGTATGCAGTTTACTGCATATTATTTTACTGTGCAGTACCCTTATTGCACATTAATGGCATGTCTAGACACACCCACTGAGTGGAAACAAGAAGGTGGGGCACCCTTCACAGGAGCTTTCTCCGTCATAGTATGATATACTTTGAGTATTAAATATAGTTTCCTTGAAAATGCTGCTATCTTACCATCATACTAGTTTCTACCCCTCTCCCCAAAATGAAGCAGACAAAAGAAGTGTCTATTCACAGTGTCCAAAGAACTAGGTTGTGTCTATGAAAGCTTGTGACTCTTGGAACCAGTCAGTCTCTAAGATGCCACCTTGATCTGCCTTCTGAAGGAGACAGCCATGTACATGATGAAGGTGGTGCCCTCAAAAAAATATGTCAATTTATCAGGACCCGATTTTACTTTCACCGACTCCATTAAAGTCAATGAAATTCCACCTAAATCCATGAGCAAGGCTATCATCAGGCCTACAATGCCTGTGATGTATCAGACTCTGATGAGCTAGGACCATCCTGGAACAAAAACCTCACATCCTCATATCCTGACAGGTTTCAAAAGAATTCTAAATTTTAGCTGGACTTTATGCCTGGGGCCCTTTCTGCTCTGAAGTGCTGATATTCTGTTTAGAGTAATAAATCATGCAGCTTTTAAAAAAATAGGACGGTAGCATTATATGCCTCCAAGGAGCTCATCATTTGCAAGAAAGTTTTTGATTTTTAGTAAGTTTGTATGTTCTTTTTGCTCTTCTCCTGCCCTCTCCCATCCCGACTTGGGTTCATGACTTGATTAAAGCTGCAAGCCATATAAATACTGAACAAAAAAATGATGGTATTATCTTTGCTAATTCTCTAGATGGTTGACAGGCTGGTTATAGCATGCTTAAAATGCTCTTAACTTTTCCTCAGGAAGAAAAGAAAATTGGAAAAGAATGGTTCTGTTGGAATGCAATAAGTAAAGCAGTATGTTGTAAAATGCAGGTATAGCTTTACTATGAATATTCATTCTTAACTTAATACATCAATTCCATAATGGATTAACACTCAGTTTTGGTGGTTTTATTTTATGTAGAAAAAGATGCAACAGAACTGGGTCCAATTATATTAGACTCAGATGTGAGCTACTACATATATCCATCCAATGGATGAAGTTGGTTTAAGGCTCTTTCATTTCTACTGTGGACATTAAACATTGCAGGTCATAGTTTGGGAGGAGAGCTGCCTCTCCTGCACCAAGAACTCCCCCTCCTCCCAACCCTATCTTTCTCACCATGTAGTGGCCAACCTAGCTCATCTGAACAAACATGGAGTGTTGTTGGGGAGGACGGATGCAGCTTCCCACAGTTGACATCTTTGGTCATGCATCAGGTCCCAAGAATCATCAGATTCACTTTAAATATCATTTAAAATAAAGGAATTTGGGTTTCTTTTTTCATTTGTCTTCTGATTCCTGAGCCTCTGAGGTAAAGTTAGATTACAACCGTATGAGAGCTTTTTCTTTTTATTTAAGAAGAAATCAGAGATAGTAGGTTTTTACCCATAACAGGGTCCCTGACTGAAGCCCTGTTACTTGAGGAAAATCCCCGCAGCTGGCAGTCACGATGCCCAAGCAGGGGCGGAGGGGCGGGGAGGAGGGGAGATTCCCCATGTCACCGGTAAGCCAATGGGACCCGGCTTCTGGGAATAAGGAAGGAAGAGGCCCCAGAAAAAATACCTTTGGGCACTTAGAGAGTGAAGAGGGGGGTCATTTGGGACCTTGGAGAAAAGATGAGGAGAAGAGCCAGGTAGCTGCCAGCCGCCTGGTACCAACACATGAAACCCCAGCTGCTGTGGTGAGTCAAAGGGAAGGAGTTGCAGGTCTGGGCAGTGAGGCGGCGTGGCATCCTGGAGTGGAGAAGAGCTCCCTAATTGGGATCTGAGAGGGGAAGTGGATGGCAACCCCGAAGGGAAAGGGGGAGACTGTCCCGAAGTTTCGGCACCAGTGCCGGCAGCCAGGGCACTTCCAGAGCTGAGTTGGCTCAAACCACGGAGAGGCGGTACAAGACGTGGCCAGCCTCCACCACTAAGGAGGTAATTAGTGGATATTAAGTAAAGTCACCAGCTGGAGTAACTCGCACCCAGGGGGACTGTGTCAGGACTCCCACTAGTTGAGACCCGCGGAGGGAGAACAGCCAGAAGCACCCTCATAGTAATCAGCAGGGGATAAAAGGCCTCGTTTGCGTGGGCTGCTAATGAGGTAATTAGCACCATGAGTCCCCCGGCCAGCACTTACCTTTAGGACCGTGAAGTTGGTGATCTTTCCTCGACCATGACAGACTCTGGGGGCAGGAGGGGGATGAGCTGCCGCCTGTGGTCCGGGCCACTGTAAAAGAAAGACAAGAGAATAAAGCACCTGGAATTACATGAAGGGTCAAATGTCATTACTCTGCAGGTACCTATTAACATTCCATCTCTTTCCTCCCTTAATAAGATCAAAGTCATGGCAGGTGAAAACCAGAGGAACGGGTGGTACCCTGCAATCTCAATAACAGTACCTAACCATATTGCAGAGCTGGAGACTATAAAGAGGTGGTGGGGAATACCCTACAGCCCACGCACCAAATGTCATGACTCCTCTTGCAATTTATCACAAGTTTCAACAGTGGTTCCTTTTGGAGAAATGGAGAAGTAGCTCCTGTGCACTGCCTCTTCCTCAGAGCAGATTGAAGGGCCTATTGCATTTACAGGGGCATCCCTGAAGCTCTCTATGCCAGGGGTCAGCAAAGACTTAGGCTACAGGGAAGGAGGGGAGTGGGGGGTGGGTAGATGGAGGGGAGCAGTGAGCCAGGGAGAAGGGTGGTGGGCAGAGAAGGAAGGGAAGCTGTCAGGAGGAGCACAGGGCCCCAGGGCCAGGGCTGGCAGCTACAGGAGCCAGCTGGGAACTGCGGAGGCCGGGCTGGCTCCTGCTGCTTTCTGCGGTCCCAGTGTTGCATCTGGGAACCATGTGTTGACAGGAGGTGCCTGGCTGGGCCAGCTGGCTCCTTAACACACTGTGCAATTCCTGGCTGCAATGCCAGGACCTGCTCTGTGTGGCACATAGCTAGTCAGCCTGGCCTAATGGAGCTCAGTTCCCTCAGTTTCCATGCCATTGGGCCAGGATGGGATGGGCCAGGATGGCTCTGTACAGGTCCCAGCATTGCAGCAGGAAACCATACCACATGACTTGGAGCTGGCCAGGCACCTCCTGGTACCACTTGTTTCCTGGTGGCATGGCAATGAGCTGACCCGGCCCATATCAGGACCCATGCAGCATGGCATTCAACACCATAACCCATGCAGCATGGCATGGAGACAGCCAGACCAGCCTTGTGGCATGTGATTTCTGGCTGTAACATCAGGACCCATAGAGAGCCAGCCTGGCCTGATGGTGCATTAGTGCCAGGAGCCATGGGGATTCCTATGCCATCAGTCTAGGCCAGCTCATGGGGTTCCTGGCACTCTAGCTGGCAGCCACACATGGAGGCACAGAGCTACAGTCCCATGAGCCCCACCTTGCAGTCAGGAACCAGGTGGTGCCCTCCCCCACACCCCGCATCCACACACACAGACAGACACACACGTGCAGCCCCCCACAAACTCCATACCCACCC
>NW_017729022.1:187651023-187652943 GCF_001723915.1 Gavialis gangeticus | reverse complement strand
CACACACCTATACACATACACCCATAGCAACCCAAAAAACTCTATACCCACCCACACATACTGCCTACATCCCTCCACATTCCCACTAAGGGGTGGGGCACCTGTTGAGGGGCAGGGCTATCCTTATGGCCCTCCTACCAAAATAATTACCCACCCCTGTTCTAAACAAATTCCAGCCCACATTAGTTTTTGGCAGACAGTGTTTCATTATATCGTGATCTCCAAAAAATTAAAAAAATAATACCGAAAAGCATTGAATGTAGCAATTTCTTTCTTTCTTTTTTTTTTTTTTAAATCTTCATCCTCACAATAGAACAAAGAATCACAGCAATATGATTCCTAAGGATATAAAGGGTGATGTCATCAGGTCTGAAATTGTGCTATATGTCAATTAGGCTTTGTTTTTTTTTTCTCCCTAGCTGATTAAATCCTACACACAGCTGTTTAGCTCAGGCTGCATTCATAAAGGGCTTTCCCCAGCTGACTTGTTACTTCTGTGGTTATGCAAATAGATTTCTAGAGCATCCAGGATCACAGGAAGTCCTCAATTCACAGATTGGGCAAAGGGCTATATTCTGCAACTGTATTCCAAGTAAAATATATCCTGCTCTCAAAGGCTACTTACAGATGTGGAAAACCCCCTCAAAATGGTGCATTACTTTCAGCTTGGTGTGCCCATGCACCAAGTGTAGTACATGCCCAGAAGAGGAACCGTGTTAGCTTGACCTGGCTCGCACAACTTCTATATACATTGGGTGCTTCAGCTTTTTTTGGTGCTTTTATTTAATAACTGATTGAATCAACTTTATATAAAAGTGCCAAAAGGCCCTGCTGAAGTGCCCAATCTATACAGACATTGGGGGGTCAGGTCGAACTAACATGCTTCTTCTTTTGGTAAAGCACTGATTTTTTTTCACGTCTGTCAGCGCCCATAGTGCTTATCGTAAAACTGATTTGATCTCCACACAGTTGACTGCAAATAAGTAAAGAGGCAAAACTCTGGTTGGCCTTGTTCACAGAGCAGAAAAGTGCGAGAAAAACTAACAGTGTCAGGAGCATGAAATGGAAAATGTTTGACATTTTTGAGTGGTCAGTGATTGGCCACCCCACAAGCTGTTTGTGACAGGAACTGGGAGGGGCACTGGTACACTTTTACATAAAGGCACTTCCTGTTTAGGCAGAGCCTACAATGTGCAGCCCAGTATAGGGGTTTTCTCCAAATGGAGAATAGGTCTGTGTGGAAGAAGGGAGCAGTATGTAATTTAGGGCTGTGCGAAACAGCACCATTCTGTTTTGACTTCCATTTCAATGTTTCAATGGAATGGTTTTTCACTTCGAGTTTCAATTCAAAAGCACTATTTTGTTTTGTTTTGTCAAAACTGTTTCGCTGTTTTGACAATGTTTCAATGTTTTGCCCATAGGTAATAACAGGGAAGCACAAAACTGCCTATAACTTTTTAATTTCTTGCCTGATTCAGATGAAACATGCAGGGATGCTAGTCCCTTCTGAGGCCATGATGTCTGCCAAGGTTCAAGGAGATAGGTGCAGGGGTTTCTGGGAAACTGTACCTCAAACTGTTCAAAGCAAAACTTGTTACATGTGTGAGTGTGGAGGCAGAGTGGGATGAAAACTGCAGGCTGAGGCCACGAATCCTGCCAGGTTTCAAAGAGATAGGTGCAGGGGTTTCTGGGAAACTGCACCTCAGGCTACTGACAAGCAAAATTTGTGATATGGGTGACATTGTGTGTGTGCTAAGGTGCACCCTCGCTGGTGCTGGGTTTTCTACATGACATGGTAGTGTGCCCCAATGAGGTCTCCTCCTCCCCTACAGCCTCAGTCCAGTCCACCACTTTAAATGACAACAGGTAATAACTTAGTAAGCAGCACAGTAGCACCAGCAGCATCTCAGGCAGCCAAAC
>NW_017729022.1:187638594-187650725 GCF_001723915.1 Gavialis gangeticus | reverse complement strand
AGCACATCCTTGTTGAAGTGCGCCGCCCAGAACTGGATGCAATACTCCAGCTGCAGCTGCACCAGTGTTGAGTAAAGTGGGAGAATCATTTTTTTGGATTTACTGGAGATGCATCAACTGATGCATGCCAGAGTTTTATTGGCCCTAGTGGCTACTGTGTTGCATTGCTGGCTCATATTCATGCTGGGGTCTATTGTTACCTCCAGATTCCTTTCATTTGTACTGCTGGTCAGGTTGGTGATGCCCAACCTGTGGGTGTGCTGGGGGTTCTTCCTTCCCAGATGCAGCACTTTGCATTTCTCTATGTTGAACCTCATCTGGTTCTGTTCTGTCCAACATGCCAGCCTGTCTAGGTCTGTTTGTGTCTGCAACCTATCTGTGGGTGTGTCTACACAGCCCCATATCTTGGTGTCAACCATGAACTTGGCCAATGGTCTTTTCACCCCCCTCATCCAAGTTGTTGATGTTGTTGATGAAGCTACTGAACAGATATTGAAGATATTGTCCGGCAGGTTGTAGTGTGTCAATATAGACTGTGGAATTCTCACACACTACAACTTGCCAGACATCTGACTCCCTAGGTACCTCTCCACTTTTACCTGTGCTGCTACATCCCCCTTCTCCCCCCCACCCCAGCCTGTCCCTCACCCCCTGATGCCTCCATTTCCATTTTCATTGACTGGCTTTATTGCCTGCATTGCATGCCAGCCTCTGGCTGCTTTGCTATTTCTTCCATCCAGGAACAGCACACACACACACCAACTGCAGATGATTCTTCAGCCTGACAAAGAGTTTTTCAACCCAAAAGCTGGCATCCAAGGCAGCTAAGTTGAGCTCACCTGAAGCCCCACAACTCCATTGCAACCAGCAAGCCTCAGGCCTGTCAAAGCCAGGACTGTGTGTGCATGTGTGGTAGCTGGAGGATATGGTGCCTCCTACCCACCAGAGGGATCCTTGGTTCTGGCATTTCCTGGGGCTTCTGCATCACCAGCAGTACCACCAGGCCTCTCTGACCCTGGCAGAGTGCAGTTTTAATGGTCATGCCCAGAACCTGGGGCCTCCTTCTTTCCCATAGCCCCAGCCCATACCTCCAAGTTCATTCTGGCATGGAAGCTCAGCAGGGACATGCCCTTCCCCTGCTGGCTGGTGATGCAGTAAGTGCCACCTCCAGCTCTGAGAGTGGGGCATTAAATGGCTTTTTAAAAATGAAAAAGGGAAATAGATGGAGGGTGGCATTTACTCCATCTGCACCTGCAGCTTGGGAAACCCCAGCAAACGGGAGGTTCACCTTCAGGAACACCGGTTACTCCACCAAACCAGGATCCAAGCAGGCACAGTGGGGTGTCACTATATCCCCAGCAATGCTGAACACCCTCTCGCTCAGAACACTGGTCGGTGGATAGGACAGCTGTTCCCAGGCAACTGTGGCCAGATTGGGCCACATCTTGTCCAGTAGGCCAAGGGGTCACACAGCAGTGGCTCCATGTCCTTGGCAAGATAGGCAGCTACCAAGACCTGAGTGCTACCTGCCTGATGGTGGGGTCTGGTGCCTCTGGATCCAACCATGGAAGCCATGCCCTTGACCCACATTGGTAGTGCCTGTGGTGGAGAAGGAGACTGGCTGGTGGATGGTATGCTAGCATGGGACAGTGGAGCTTGAGGACCACCAAGATCTGAGAGACAGTATCCCACTCAGCTCTGTTCAGGGGGCCTCTGATCCCAATCTCCCCTAGCAAGACCATCTCATGAATGGCCTTCTGTTGCTCCACCAGCCTTTCGAGCATCAGGTATGTGGAGTTCCACCGAGTCTCCACATCCTGCATGATTTTGTGTTGCAGGATGTTCAGCTCTGCTTGTTTGTCCCGCAGCATCTTGCCCCACTTGATGCTCTGGTGGAAGTAGCCTGCCACCTTCCTGCATTTGGAAATGAACTTGCTGGTGGTGCTGGCACCATCACCCACAGCCCTGTCCCCCTCCAAGGCATCCCTGACAATGAGGTCCAACTTGTGTGCCACACATAGACCACCTTGATTATATTGGCCCCATTGTTGGTGACCATGAACCCGTGGGTGAGCTTGCCCTGCCCAATAAGCCACCCCTGCACCATGCAGTTCATGGCCGCCATGATCTTTGTTGCTGTGTGGGACTCATCTATCACCTTGGCTTGAAAAAGAGCCCACCAATGGCCTGACTGGTCACACCAGTGCCCTGTGAGGGAGAGGTAAGGATGACCTGCACCCCGGCTGCTCCAGATGTCCAAGGTGAAGTGTAAGGCCACCTGCAGACCTGCCTTGTGCAGCTCCTCCCTTGAGTACTCCCTGCATGCCTCATACAGGGGGGCACCACTCTCCTGCTGAAGGTGGTTCATGCAGGCACTTGGTAGGATGGGGCCATGAGCACCATGAGTCGCCTGAACCCTGGAAGCTCAACTATGGAGAAGGGCTGGCCATCCACAACAAGCATCTCCCCAATGCTCTGGGTGATTTCGCTCACCCTTGCAACATGCTTCCTTTTCTGTTTGCCTTTCCCCCACTGTTCCAGGGTGGCCTGCCTCTGCTTTAGGGGGACAGGGACTTTGGAGAAAGAGGGGGACTTCTCTTTGGGCACACTCCCAGTGGTGCCAGGCTGAGGAGGAGCAAGGGCAAGCGGGTGATGCCTGTGGAGATGCATCAGCATCCCCATGGTGCTCATGTGTTTTGTTCCCTTCCTCTGGCTGGTTTTGGCTCAGCAGTGCAGGCAGTTAGCATATGTGAGGTCATCTTCCAGCTCAAAATGATCCCAGACCACACTACCCACTCGCTTCTGGGGTGCGGGTGTATGTGTGGATGATGCAGTTTCCCTCTTCTCATCAGGCAGAGGCACAGCAACAGGAGGAGTTTGCCGGCTCAGCTGAGCCATTTGCCTTTGCAACCTCTACCTTAGCCACCTTTGAAGTGCCTTTTGGCAAAGTAGACCTGGCTCTAGGGGAAACTTGAGGGGTGTGGAGCACAAACTCAGATGATTTCCCCTTCTTCCCCAGAATTTTCTTTGCTAGGGCACTCATATCCAGCTCCAGCTCCAGCTCCAGCTCCAGCTCTTCCTCTGTCACTGGAAGGCTCAGCATGGGAAGTGAAACGGGGGTGGAGGAGACTACCATGCTGGTATTGGTGCTGCTGCTTGTTGTCATGCTGGTAGTGGTGGTGGTGCGGGGGGTTATGGCTGGTGCCCTAGAAGGGGATGCAGTCTCAGGCACAGGCAGTGGCACTGGTATTGTTCCCTTCTCCTTGCTGCTTCTGGAAGTCTCATCCCTGCTAGTTGTAGGAAAGAGGCAGTGTCTCAGCTTGGGGTGGGGGAGACAGGGGACTTACACCTCTCCCTCCACCCCTCCCTCAAGGCTTGCCTGCTGCCTTTCCACCAAGCTTCATGGTGTATTTCATATTGCGTTGTTTTTATACAAATATATAAATGCATCTGCATTCCTATATAAATTCTATAAGGTATGTAGTATATGCTGCAAGGTATAAATGTATAGAAATAAAATATAAATGTATCTCCCTTCCTATATAAATTCTATAGTGTAATATCCAATATAATTATAAACTTGAAAAGAATAAATCAATTAATATAATACTGAAAGAAAAGGGTCTAGAAGAAAGAAAAATGTATTGTGGAATCATACTTGCTAGGCTAGGCTAGCAAGTAGGAAATCATTCAAATCAATGCTAGTAGTAGCCTTCATTGTCTAACACTCCTGAGGTGCTTGAAGACGCAGCTCAGTAACTGTCAGACCCTGAGGCAGAAAGCAGGCCAGTTCAAACAATGCTGCCTTTTATGCTGTTTTTCCATCCCTCCCCTGAGCACTGGGATTGGAAGGGACCTCAGGGAAGGATCACAGTCACTGGCCAGCTACACAGTGAATATGAGAGCAGTCCTTCCCCTCCCTCCCCCCCACCCCCTTCCTCTCCTTACTTTCTGTTTCCTTGCAGGCAAGTCCAGCTTCAGCTTCAAAACTCGAAACATTTTGAAACTTTCAAAACGTTTTGACTTCTCTCATTTCAAGGCTGTTTCAAAGGCCGTCATTTTGCTGTTTCAAGCTTGAAACAAGTTGAAACAGCATCAAAATGAAATAGCCAGCAAAATTTCATACAGCCCTAGTACGTATGGATATTTTCCATCAGAATATGGATGCACAGTAGCATGTTGTGTTGTATACGTATACATATGCTCTGTTCAGATTTCCTTGGCACTTTTTTCCCCTTTACCAGACAAAATTTGTTTCTTGCAGCACAAAACATATACATCTATATATTTTGCTTCTAAATTACAAGAAAGAGTAGTAAATGAGAAGCATGTACAATGAAATATACTGATTTACACTAGCTCGGAATCAGGTCCAGATATTTTTTTTCCTGGCTCATGCTTAAATATTATAGCTGGACTTCCTGGATGGTCTATGCTTTTAATGCTTTTTACTGTCAACAAGACAATTTTATACCTCATTTTACTACTGACTTTTATTGGAAACTGTTTTCTACACACAGAGACCCTGTACATGTTAGCAAGATCTCTCTTATCATGCTATTAATATCTATTATTAGAGCACTGCCTAAGTATAAGTTTTTTACTGCATTCAATCTGATGGTGTTATCTGCTGATGACTGTAAACAAACCTGAACAGCACAAATGTGGTAAATTATTTGATTTACTTTGGATCTATTTATATCAATGACAAGATAAAAAGAAAAAGATCAGAATCTAAACAATACTGTCTGAGGTAGCTGCTGAAACAGTTCCATTTTTAACTGGTCCAGGTAGTTGCAGAGTGAGCAAGGCTGTATCTGTACAACACCCCAGTACATTCATCCTTGTGCTGACAGCCATATATGTTGGGGCCTGGGGGTGTTGAATTTTGTGGTGGCCTATGCCCTTTAGCCCTACCCCAAGTTCTAGTAGCCTATCTGTAGCCCAGTGGGTCAGATGAAACACCACCACGGTCTGTATGTTTGATGCCGCACTATATAATCCTTTAGAAAGCTGTGATGTAAATGCAAATACAGGCTATCGTTTCTCAGTCTTCCTTCTAATTAAAGTGTGTTCATACAAACAAATTGCCCCTTATATTATATCATGTAGGTAATTGATATCTGTTGCAAATTAAGATTATTAGGTAGGCGTTGGAGAACCCACACTTATAAATACTTTGGTAATATGTTAGGGCTGGAATCCATCCCAGGATAATACACTTGACCATCATCTCCATTATGTACCAGATTAAAAACATAGCTCCAATCTCCCTAATCTTGACACTAAATGGTGTGCAAAGCCTGTATACAAGTTCATAGCTCATATCCATTTCTATTTTAGTTAAGGAATGTGGTTTGTGTATTAGAATTTAATCTCTGGGTGGTGAAAGAAAAAAAATCCAATGCAATTAATCCACTAAATTATGCAACAATGTCTATTGATTACAAAAATGCATCTGAAAAAGGGAAGATGGAATAAGCTGACCTAATGAATGAGAAATGGCTCTGTTCATTACCAATAATGGCAATGAAAACAAAACCATTAAGAATTTGACCGCAGTTTGCAGAAATCAGTTTTCTTTATTCCTTAGACTGCTCATACATTTATTCTAAAATAGTATCTATTTAGCATTGACTTACATTACAAACATGGATAATATAAACTATGGGGACTCTGTTTCATAGTAGTAAGACATGCATGCAAGAATGGGACTGATGATAGTCTTTCAAAAGTTTGAATAGCACCAGGACTTTGCACATAATTTCAGTAAAGTGGGAAAAAGTAACTATATATCTCTGAGGGTGCTTCTTGGCTGTCCAGTAGCAGAAGCCTGACATACATGCAGAGAATTGCAATGGGAGTGGGGAGGAACTAGCTGAGAGCTGGTTGACAAAACAGTTCACTGACTCATATAAGGAATAATTACACACAGAGTAGCATCTGTTCCAGTTTCTGCTGGTGTATAAATAATCATAATTTAGGCCAATGTTACATCCTAATGAGTATCACAATTGAGAAGGGGTGGTCCTAAAGCAGATGGATTGCTTCCATTATCTTGGCTGCAACAAAGGTCCATGGCTGTTCTTGGGAGACTTCTGGGAAGCTGGTAATATGTCAATCAAATATGACATTAGTTGAAGGGACCTGGAAAACCTACATCTCCTTTATAAACTACAGAATTCAAAACCAGAGGGCTTTAGATCACATTTTATTGTTGCTAATCACTGAAACACAGGGTCACTGCTATCATTCATAAAAAGCAATTTTATCACTAGCTCAGTTTGTCAAAAATGCATATGGAATTGTATGGGCACACCTAGAAGTGAAATCTGTGTGTCTGTAGCTAGTCAGACAATACAACAGGGCTAAGTACATATAGCCAAAAAGCCCAAGGCTGAATCAGTTCAATCTTTGCAGGATAGTTCAAGCTGAGTAGATTGAACCCATAAGCAAGTGAACAGACATTCACTTATGATTCTGGAAATGTAGTTCGGCTGGGGGGCTTGCTAGAACATGCCTTCCTGCTCCACTGGCAGGTTGGGCCAAGGCTAGCCTGCCCACCCTGTAAGGGGGGTTTCCAGGGGAGTTGCAAAGCATCCTAGGACATTGGGGGACTGTGATTTAACTTGAATGTGGAGGGGATCCGGGTCCAAAGTTCAATACACCAGTTGAACTTAAATCAGTTAAGTCTGATATTACATCCATCCAGGTTTATCTTAAACTGGTTTTGGCCACTTTGAAAGCAGTTTACATGCACTGAACTTTTGTTGTGTTACAGATTTGAACTGGTTTCTGGTCACTTATACTGGTTTACATGTAATTTCTGTCCCTAGCCCAGGAGAAGTGTGTAACAGAAAATGGGAAGACGGCTGCAGGAGATGGAAAAATCCAAAGAATTGAATAGGTAAAGAATTGGATACTTTTATTAGGATTATACATTCAGTCATGCTAAGGAACTGAGGGCGTAACTATTTTCCCTTATCTTGTACAGAGCAGTTCATGTCTAGCTTGTTCTACAAGACACTTAACACAATGAATTTCAAGGTAGCTCTTCTTTTTTTCTTTCCCTCCAACTTCTGAGGTCAAGGGGTTGCAGTTGTGAGGGCTGACTGTTAGGGCTGTGTGAAATTTCGCCACCAGTCTTGTTTCAACACTGTTTTGACCTGTTTTGAGGTCAAAATATCAAAATTGAAATGAAATGGGTATGGACGAAACAGCCTTGAAACAAAATGAGGCAAGTTGAAACATTTCCCTGTTTCGATATTTCACCCAAAGGCTATAATGGGGAAGGATGAAATAGCCTATAACTTTGTCATTTCTAGCCAGCTTTCGATACAACTTACAGAAATGGTAGACCCTTCTGACGGCATAAAGCTTGCCAAGTGTCAAGAAGAGAGGTGTAGGGGGTTCAGACAAACTGTATCCCAAAATCCTGAAAGGAAAACTTGTGTCACGCATATGTGTTAAGATGCAGTGGGGTCAAAACTGCAGGCATGATTGCCCCTTTGAAGGCCACAAAGCCTGCTAAGTTTCATGGAGATAGGCACAGGGGGGTTGGGGAAACTGCACCCCAAAATCTTGAAAGCAAAACTCATGTCACTCATATCATAGGGCTCAAACTCTTGGAAGATTGTTTCAGACTTGTTTCAGGCTCAACATTAGGAAAAACTACTTCACAACTAGGGTGTCCAGACTGTGACCATTACTCCTAGTTTTCCCCAAGGGTGCCCTGGTGAACAGTTGTTCACCAAGCCCTAGATGTACGCTTCTGATGTAGTGGTAAGGTTCTACCAAGTCCCCTCTCAGCCTTTTCTTTTTCAGGCTGAAGAGTCACAGGTCCCTCAGCCTTTCCTCATATGGCTTGCCATGCAAGTGTCTGATCATATGGTTAGCTCTTCTTTGGACTCTCTCAAACTGTACCATGGCCTTGTTAAGGCTCAGAGCCCAGAACTGGACACAATGCTCCAGCTGTAGTCTCAACCAAGGCTGAGAAGAGCCGAGTAGAGCAGAAGAATCACTTCTTTGCAACGGTTTTGCTGGAGATACATCAATTGATGCATGCCAGTGTATTGTTGTACTTGCTGACTACAGCATCGCACTACCGGCTCATGTTCCTACTGTGGTCAGTTATTACCTCCAGGTCTGTGGTGACAAGTGATAGGGGATTTTCAGTCCTGCTGCCTGATGAGAGGCAGCAGTTGCACAAGCACCCATGTCATGACTTTTGCCTGTCAGCAGCTAGGGGTGCAGGGCCCCAGAACCCCCCTGCACCTATCTTCTTGACAGCTGGCAGGCTTCATGGCTTCAGCAGGGACTAGCAGGCTTGCAGCTTTCACCCTGCTGCACCTTAACACATACAGTGTTACCCATGTCACGAGTTTTGCTTGCCAGCACCCAGAGGTGCATGGCCCCAGAACCCACAACCCTGCACCTATCTCCTTGACAGCTGGCAGGCTTCATGGCTTCAGCAGGGACTAGCAGGCTTGCAGCTTTCACCCTGCTGCACCTTAACACATACAGTGTTACCCATGTCACGAGTTTTGGTTGTCCGCAGCTTGAGGTGCAGTTTCCCAAACCTCTGCATCTATCTCCTTGAAACTTGACAGGCTTTATGGCCTCAGCAGGGGCTACTACTCCTGCAGTTTTGACCCTGCTGTGGCTTAACACATACACGTGGCATGAGTTTTGATTTAAGGATTTTGGGGTGCAGTTTCTCTATCATGTATCATCCTGAATCTTGGCACGCTTTATGCCCTCAGAAGGGGCTATCATTCCTGCAAGTTTCATCCAAATCTGGCAAGAAATGACAAAGTTATAGCCTGTTTTGACCTTCCCCAGTATATCCTATGGGCAAAACATCGAAACAGGGTTGAAATGGCAAAACTTTCTGATGGAACGAAATGGAACAGCCATTTTGACTCGAAGTGTAAGTCAACATGAAACACTATTCTGTCGAACCATCGAAACGCTGACCAACCCTACTGACTACCAGAGCTGAAAAGATCAGGTGTTTTCAGGTAAAAACCTTTAGTCCTGGAGTTCAGTTTCTCCACAAACCTTCAGGGAACTGCTTAAAACCAGTCTATTTGTTGTGTGACTGGTTGATATGTTTGCACTCACATTTATAGCTGAACTCTTGGAATTGAATTTTTTTTCTATTTAGGGTTTTTCAGGTAAATATATCATAAAATCTATATACATTAGATTATTAGCTTAGCAACAAGTGTGATAAGTGAATTTAAAAGCACACAAGATGCATTAGAAATACCCATATAAGACAAGCAGACAGTTTTATATTTCACATGTGAGTTAGATCTTTTCTAATTTCAAGGGGAAGTCAGCATCATTATAGAACAACATCAATAATAATTAAAATTGTATCAAAATAGTTGCCCACAAGATTTACAGCTGGAAAGTATGGTCTGTATGATCTCAAGTCCAGTATCAACCCTTATGAGTCTCTGAGTGCAAAGAGAATGGAATGTGGCTCTTGCTGGCCAGATGAGACTTTCCTTAGTGGGTGGGACTGGCTCCCTTACCGTCACACAGGTTGGAAAAAATGAGGAAGAGGACATGATGGAAATGGTAGGGGTAAGCCAAGGCAGGGTAAAACCCAGAGTACAACTGTTCTCAGCTTGTGAAGGAGGTTTTGGAGATGAAAGCTGTTGTAAGTAAGAACGATCCTTATTGTAGCGACAAAAGTTATAATTTAGAGATGCTCCCTAACTAAGTAGACTGAGGAAGCTGGCATTTGGAAGATGGCCTCTGAAATAGTAGTTAGAGAGAGAAAAAGAGCCTGCACAATAATACTTGATGTTTAGTTTGTCTCGTTCATGCCTGACTGCCATTATTGAACACAGTGGACATGTCTATGGGTGTTTATAGACATGCTTGTGGTGGGGTGGGGTGGGGATATAAATAAGAGTGGCTGCAAGAGCGGCTGTAATTAAAGTGCTCAGAACATCTAGTGCATCAGCATCCCTGCACTTAGAAATGGTGGCAGGGTCACCTTAACTAAAAATCATTTGAAGAGCTTCAATTAAAGTGCCTCCATTGCCACTATTAAGCATGGGGACACTGATAAGTCTGCTGGAGCGTGGCAATTACTTGAGCTTGCTCCAATGTGCCGTAATTACCGTGTGTTGGAGCAGCCTCAATTGCTCATGTATAGGTGCCCTACCTGTGCAATTAATTTGAAGTTTTAAACTCTGGTGCTTCTTACACCAAAGTTTATTGCTCCCAGGCATGCCATTTGAATGTGAGCCTGGGACCACAGCATGTTGAACCTGGTCAGAGCAGCCCTGTATGACAGGGAGCCACGGAGGTCAACCTGCCAGCCCAGTGCTGTTCTGACCTTGCTCAATATGCAGTTGAGCGGCTGGCTGGCTGGGGTACAAGAAAACTCCAGCATAGGGCTAGCTGGCAGGCAGCCCCAGCACTGAAGCACCCTCCTACCCCAGCCAGCCCTGTCAGTGTCTACATACGCACTGCTTTGGAGTAAAAAACGCCATAGCAGGATAATACTTGTATTTACAAGTACTATCCTGCTGCAGAGTTGATTAGTTTACTTCAGCCTAATTACTCCACATGTAGATGTGAGATTTACTGGGGAGCTAATTAGTATACTCTGCAGTAAATGTCTAATGTAGATGTGCACCGCCACCCTCCCAGCAACAATTCACCAAAACTCCCACGGGTGAGCTAGAAGCTGTGTTCAGGAGTCGGAGAAGCACATAAGGCCAGGACCACAGGGGAGGGTCACAGGGTGGTGACAACATGTGAGCAGGACCCAAGGCAAAGATGCAGTTTTCTGCCTGCATGCCCCTGAAGTAGACATGGGTCCCACAGGCAGGGGCCTAACAAATCTAGGCTCTGCACTGACTCAGCCCTGTGCAGTCACCACCCCAAAATCCCAGGATTTCCCAGCCCTGCCCACATATACTGTTCCCAAAAACCAATCCTCGTTCACCTGTGGCCTCATCCCAGCCACCTGGTGAAGTGCCCTGCCTGTGCCCTGCCTCATAAGAGTCTGAGTTTAGTTCCTAGTACCAAAAAGGATCAGGCAACTGAGAATAAAAGTCCAATTAGGGTTTTGGAGCTTTTAGATTCCATTTTTGAAAGTATCTTAGGCATTTAGGAACTTACAGTGCTCCTACATATTCAAGTACTTGAAGCTGGGATTAAAAAATACCTAATACTTCAGAAGCTGTAAAAATTGACCCTTATTTCAAAATATAAATCAACTTATTCCTTGGTGGGCTGATTCTGATTTTTCTTACTATATCAACATAATGCTAATATTTTTTCATTTTTACCATTTCTTTTATTCCTGCTTGTCACTGTGCCAGATGTTTTGCTTGTTGTTCCTTTATTAATGAAATGTTAACACCTTTTTCATGAAAAATGTCATCATTTTTACACCAGTCTTAGTAGTTTCATAGTTGGTAGGGTTGGAAGGGACCTGAGCAGATCATCAAGTCTGACCCTCTGCCATGGGCAGGAAAGAATGCTGGGGTCAAATGACCCTGGCAAGGTGATTGTCTAGCTTCCTTTTGAAGACCCCCAGGGTAAGGGCGAGCAACACTTCTCTAGGAAGTTGGTTCCAGCGCCTAGCCACCCTGACTGTGAAGTAGTGCCTCCTGATGTCTAGCCTGAACCTGCTCTCAATCAACTTGTGGCCGTTACTCCGGGTAGTGCTTGGGGGAACAGAGACTCTCCTATTGCCTGCTGGTCCCTCTTGGCAAGATTATACATGGCCACCAGAACCCCTCTCAGCCTTCTCTTGTAGGACCTGCCCTGCTGCCCACTGACCATGTGAGTGGCCCTCCTCTGGACCCTCTCCATGTTGTCCACATCCCTCTTGAAGTGTGGCACCCAGAACTGGATGCAGTACTCCAGTTGCAGCCTGACCAGTGTTGCATAGAGGGGGAGGATCGCCTCCTTGGACCTGCTTGAGATGCATCTGTGGATGTATGACAAGGTGCGGTTAGCCTTACTGATCGCGTCCTCACATTGGCGGCCCATGTTCATCTTGGCATCAATGATGACTCCAAGATCCTTTTCTGCCTCTGTGCTGATGAGAAGGGAGTTCCCCAGCCTATAGGTATGCTGCTGGTTCTTTCTCCCTA
>NW_017729022.1:187631813-187633594 GCF_001723915.1 Gavialis gangeticus | reverse complement strand
TTCACATCCGCCCACCCCTGTAACCTGTCTAGATATAGTTGTAGCCTGTCCCTCCCTTCTAGCATGCCCACTTCTCCCACATCTTAGTGTCATCCACGAATTTGAACAAGGTGCTTTTCACCCCCTTGTCCAAGTCACTGATAAAGATGTTGAGCAGTACAGGCCTGAGGACCGAGCCCTGGGGGACTCCACTGCCCACAGCCCTCCAGGTCCAAAATGACCCGTCCACCACCACTCTTTGCATGCGGCCCACTAGCCAATTTGTGACCCATCTGACTGTGTAGGCATCAATGCCACAGTTGTCTAGTTTTTTAATGAGAATAGGGTGAGAGACATTGTCAAAGGCCTTCCTAAAGTCCAGAAAGACTATGTTCACCGTGACGCCTGCGTCCAAGGATTTTGTGACCTGATCGTAAAAGGCAACCAGGCAATCTTGATTATATAAAAGTAGCACTATCAGGGTTTCCTATTTCTACTGAAAACTTTGAATACAACAATAAAACATGCTAATGTAATGGAAATAGTCAGAGGTATAACAAACACTTTTTGTGCTCCAGCCATGGTGGCAGTGGTAGTGGCTGCCATTATTGTGCCACCTGAGGCTTTTGCCCTGGCCTCCCACCCCTACTTACACTACAAGAAATTGTCTTGATCTTCTTTCTGTTTGCTTTGACTATACTGTCAATTTTTTTTCTGTTTATTACAATGTGTTTTTGGACCTCTTAGGCTCTGATGTGTGCACCCAGTTTTTTGGAGATAACCTCCGATAGATTCCATGATTATACAATGAAGATGGTATATATTTTTCAGCTGTTGCCTGAAAACTACAAAAGCCAGAAAAAATCAGTTTTGTAAGGAGTAGTCTAGTTTAGTTCCAGAACAAATAATCTAGACTTCTTGGTATTTAGCTTAAATAAAACTACCCCTTGACCTTTAATAGTTGTGCATCTTCCACCATCCCAATAGCTGCATAGCTCTTCAAGAAGATTTAAATTGCACAGATCTAGTATGCATATATTTAAGAATATGTCCCTGCTGTCTACATCCATGATAATGAAGAATGCATCTTCAGGGCAAAGGCATGCTATGATGTACTATGTGAATACATCAGTGGCTAGATTGCATTCTGTTGCTGTACAAAGCATACATCATTACTGGAAGAACTGAGACTCCAGTAATGAAATTCTGCTGTTCAGTAATGTGAACCTTGCTACTAGGGTTACCAAAATTTCCAGTTCCAAAAAAGAGGACACCTATCAAGGGAGTGGGGCGGGGGGGAAAGAGAAGGGGGGAGGAGGTGATTATCGGGATAGAGGGCATTTCTAACTATTACTATAAATAACTAGTCTAATTGCCCCAGAAATTGAATGAGAAACAAAAGCATTAAGTAAATACTGAAGTTGCACTCAGATGATGGACTGCGCTCCTGCTTTGTGCAATGTCTACTCTGTCACTACAGTAAGCACCAGGTTTTGTCTTTCTGTTTAAAAATTGCAAATTGTCTGATAAAAAACCTGAATTCACTGATTAAAAACCTGCATTTTTCTATGATGAAATTGAAACACCACTATATATATATATATATATATATATATAGATGTCAGTTGAACACAACGTTTTATTGATTTATTTACAATTTTAAAGCAATTTGGAAGCCTACCAGTGCCTCAATCACTATAATAAAATAAATTCAAAATCCCTATTTTTTTCAACTTGTTTTTAAAACTGAAAATCAGAGCTCTGCCCCCTTTGCTCAACAAGATGTGGATCCAGCTGTGGCT
>NW_017729022.1:187611840-187626813 GCF_001723915.1 Gavialis gangeticus | reverse complement strand
TGTCAGTTGAACACAACGTTTTATTGATTTATTTACAATTTTAAAGCAATTTGGAAGCCTACCAGTGCCTCAATCACTATAATAAAATAAATTCAAAATCCCTATTTTTTTCAACTTGTTTTTAAAACTGAAAATCAGAGCTCTGCCCCCTTTGCTCAACAAGATGTGGATCCAGCTGTGGCTACGTCTCCCCCCCACCTGCTGTTTTGTAGCACCGAGTATCCCCAAGTGATATACCAGTGCCCATACTGGTGGCCCTCAGCTCCAATCCTTATTCTGCACTCCCCTCTGGGCTCTGTTGGTGCCCCTAAGCTGCCACCCACAGCCCCCTGTCTCCCTAAGATCCTGCCAGGTCCCCTGTCCCAATCCAAATTCCCCAGCTCTCCCCTCTGGGCTCTGCTGGTGCCCCTCCCCCAAGCTACTCCTGTCCCATCCCAGCTGGAGTGAGTGCAGAGGCTGCAGGAGCAGCTTTGGCTCCTGTGGGTGGTGGTGGAGCAAGTCCAACCACCGCACGGCCTGGAGGGTGGGGAAAGCAAAGCCTGTACACCCTCTACCCTGAGCAGTTTCTCCCAGCTTGCTGGGCTGCACAGTGCCCCACTGCCCCCTTTCTCCAGGCCCCATACCCTGCAGCAGCCCCAGATCCCTACCCCTCCCCTGCCATAGCTCCCCTAATCTGGGGGCCCTGGGCAGTCCAAAATCCTCACGTTCCAGCTTACCTGTATCCAGGTGCTCAGCCACGGCAGCTCCCATACCCTGCCTGGCTGCCCACGTCTACATCCAGCCATTCGCGTCTGCGTGTGCATGCAGAGAAACATGGTGACTCCCTCCCCCAGCCCCCATTCACTGAAGTGATATCACATTGTCTGTGTTTTTCAGTGATAAATTGAAAACTCAGATCTTGATTGAGAACTCAGCTCCCGAGCGTGCACACACACACGCACTACCGGTGACCATCTTGAAAACAGACTGGGGAGAAAATCCCGGACATTTTGCCTGCTTTTAAAAAACCTGTCCGAATGCAGCACAGGGGGCCAAAAAAGAGGACACGACTGGGAAACCCAGACATATGGTAACCCTAGCTACACTTGCCTACCTCTTCAGGAGTTGTTCAATATAAACATAACTTGTGAAAAACAATCAAATGTAAGAAACAGTGAGTGGAAAAGAAAATATTTTAATACATCCCCAGCTTCACTTTGATTCCAAAGTGAAGAAAAGGAATTTTTTGGAGGGAGGTCTTCTTCTTTCATGCCGGCAGCCTGATTCAGATGAGCTCTGCTTCTGTCTGGGAGGGAGGCTGTCCCATTCAAGGTATTTTCATCCTGGCTCATTTGCTTCCAGTGGGGCTGAAGCCAAGGCTACTTTTGGAGAGGAGAGTTTTCCTCAATTTAGGGCTCTTGCAGAAAATAGTCCAAACTGCAAACCTTAACTTAGATGAATAGCAGCCTCAGGGATCAATGGAGAGGAAACCTATGAGTTATACTACTATGTGTGTTTCAGACAAAAGCTCTGTTGCTCTTTGGAGCCATAGAGCTGTGCATCACAATGGAACGAATGCATCACTGGCTGTGACCTCCCTATCCTAGGAATAAGGGCACCATTGTGCAGGAGTTAGGGAGGGGAGAGATGCATTTCACCATAATGCAGTTGAGCCTTGATCCGTAACTTATTGAAGTCAAGGGGAGTTTTCAATGAGCTTGAGATCAATATTTTATTTCTCCTTCACCGATCTCTCACACCATGGACACCAGTTGTTCTGCTAACATTCGAGCAGGCATGTGCTTTACAGATGGCCATGTTCGAATGCTGGGCTCCTGTACTTTTCAGAATCTATCCTCATTTACATTCTAAATGTGTTTTTTTTCCTGGAGCTTTGCAATTTGAATGTATTTTTGTATGTTCTACAGCACAAAGGAAAAACATCTGGCATGTGAACATATCTGCAGGTATTTTCCTTGAAACTTAAAGCGGTGCTTAAATTGCACTTTCAAATGAAGATTAGGTTAAATTCATTAGACTTTCATTAACAGCACAGCCTAGAGAAGTTGCCTTTAAGCTTAACTGAGCTGCAAGGAATCAAAATAAATGAGAATTGTGGAATATCAAAAGGAGTTTAAAGCAGAGGTTAGGTGATTTCTTCTTTAACAGGAAAAGGAAGCCATGATGGATTGTGAAGTAGTTTTGAGAATAGGCAAGAAACATTACAGCATGGAAAATTAACGTCTTAAAACCACCTGCTTTTAGAACAGCACAAGACAGTATTGTGTCCTTATTCTACCACCTAAAAAATATTAATTAGTACTGGAAAGGCCCACTGCAACCCGACTGAGTCAACACTACAACATATATGTAAGTAAGGATTGGCAGATTAGATCCTCACATTGCAAACTAAAGATTTCTTTTGCCTGATTAATAAAAAAGGTCTTTCTGCCAGACCATAAACAGAAATAACAAAGCACTAGTTAATTATAACTGAGAAGGAAAAACATACTTCCAACACTTACCACTACCCAGTTTTCTTAAC
Source organism: Gavialis gangeticus (assembly GCF_001723915.1). Lineage (NCBI taxonomy): Eukaryota > Metazoa > Chordata > Crocodylia > Gavialidae > Gavialis > Gavialis gangeticus. The sequence continues at coordinate 187,624,289 of NW_017729022.1, read as the reverse complement.
ATTTTCTTTGAGTGCATGCTACCAATGAAAACTTGCAAAGCACCTTGTCCAATCAGGCTATCATCCTGTGGGATCCTCTCTATGCAGCATCTTGTATGCAACATGTGAAGTTACATGTTATACTTAGACCATACTAAGGGCACTTAAAATGCAAATGGCTGCATGTCACTCTAAATGCCCTCTGAACATCTTAAAGTTATACCACTTAAGAAGAAGTTTAATTCTGGGCTGCACTACCTAGCTCATATTAGGGTAAATTCAGTCTTCTCCATGGAGAAAAAACAAGCAAATTTTCAGTCCTCTAGTATCCCAGGATGCACCACTCCTAGATACCCCCCTTCCTCCAAAACAGCAGGGATAGAAGCCAGGTGTCCTGGCTTTTAGCCACACATTTTCTCACCAGCCCTGTAGTGGCAAGTCAGAGTTGTGCAGGCGGGAAATGGCTTTAACTCTTAATATGCGACTGTTCACAGCACATTCAAACACCACTTAATGGGTACGTCTACACAAGATGCTGTGGTGACAGAGTGTTAGCGGGCATGAACCATGCTAGCTTATTGCTACTGCACAGTAGGGTCAGAAATGAACCATGTGGTGCCAGCACCATGCAGTAATGGCAGTTATTGCTCAGTCATTTAGTACTTGCTTAAGTAACAACTGAGCAGTCGGGCACACATGTGGCACCCTACATGCCACAAATTTAGTACCGTCTAAATGTAATGTCGAACTTCATCAAAGACTGATCCATAGAGGGAAAGGAGCAAACACTGTGGGTGTGTTCAAGACTTCAAGTGAACCAGTAGAAATTAAACAGTTTAGATTAAATGGCTGAAAAGCCGACCAATTCAAGCATGTACAAACATGCATCTGGCTGGCTATATACTTAAGAGGCATCCAGCCAGGGGTCCCTAGGAACACACATCCCAGCCTGCTTTGCAAGCTTTAGTCTTCCTTGAGACAGGTGACAGCACATAGGGAACAGGTCAGGGCTGATTAGTTGTCACCCAAGAGGACCATGGCCCCCCTGTCCCCAACAGCATGCCCTCCCTCCCAGCCTTTCAGCTTTCAGGTTGTCAGACAGCAGATCCAAAGGGGTCATCTCTCTTTTAAACCTGTGGCTTTAGCCATGAAGATGGGACTTTGCCCATGCTGCGGCTGGGGCTGTGCCCCCACCACTGAGGCCAAAGTGGGGCTCTAGGAATGGGTGGGATTTGATCACAGTAGTCCTGGGGCTCTATTTGTAGGAAGCCATGCTGCTATAGCCAGAACTCAGGACTCTTAAGCCGTGCCTGGGGAGGTATCTCCCCTATGGAGCACCTTAAAGAGCATGGCAGAAGCCCCGTGCATAGAGCTGCAGATGCTGGCTTTGATGTGGCCTATGAGGTACTGGCAGGTCCAACAGGTTCTGGTATGACCAATAGGGTGCTGGTAGCTGGCTTTGCTCTGCCTGCATTAACAGCCTCACAACACCAAAGGTGTAAAGAGGAGCTGGGCTTTCCCAGCCTGAGGGTTGACAAGGGGAGGAGTCTGGTTTGTAACTCAGCTGGAGCATTGGAGTCTGACCAATGACAGACAGTTCCTCTCTAAAGGGGGACTGCAGCAGAACAAGATCTTGAGGAAAGCCATCACAATGTCAAGGAATCTGGAGCTTATGGAATCCCTCTTAAGATCTTTGAGGAGGGTGGAAAGGAGCTCACATGAAAGCTCAGTGGATTTAGAATGATGAGCAAATCCCAGATGACTTGAAGGATGCCATGACTGTGACAATCTTCAAGAAAAGAGACAAGTCCAGCAGTGAAAATTACAGGGGGATTGTCTTGCTGTCCACCAAAGGAAAGATCATTGTGAACTATCTTCTTCCACTTGCTGAAGAGCTCCTCCTGGAATCTCTGTGTGGGTGTAGGGCATCAAGAGGCACAACTGACATGATCTTCACCACTTGCTAGCTTCAGGAAAAATGCTGGAACCAAGGTAAACCTTTCTAAATGGCCTTCTTTGACTTCACAAAAGCCTTTGACTTTGTCAACTGTGGAGGATCCTTCTGAAGTATGGATGCCAACTGAAATTCAACACCATTCCTTGCCTACTCCATGGTGGTATGTGAGCAGTGGTTCTTAGGAATGGATCTATCACAGAACACTTTGAGGCTGAAACAGGAGTTAAGCAAGACTTCATCATCACTCCAACACTCTTTTATCAATAGTCTTTACTGTGATGCTACATCTGACTAACAACAAGCTTCCAGCTGGAGTGGAGCTAAACTATCACATGGATGGTAAGCTGTTTGATCTCAGCTGACTCTGAGCCAAAACCAAAACCACCCTGACTGCAATCATCAAGCTCCAGTACGCTGATGATACTGGAGTCTGTCCTCACTCAGAAGCAATCATCAATGTCTTTACCAAGACATACAAAAAAATCAGACAGACACTTAACATTTAGAATACCAAGGTCCTCCATCAACAAGCTCTTAATGAGCAGTCCCCAGCTTTGGTAATTCAGATTCATGGTGAGACTCTGAAGAATGATGAATACTTCCCATACCTCAGAAGCCATCTTTCACAGAAGACTGACATAGACACAGGAATCCAATATCACCTCGAATGTGGAAGTGCACCATTTTTAAACCAGACTAAGCCTTGTCAACACTTGCAAACCAAGTGTTTCTACCAGACTAAACTGGATTCTATCAATCCAAAAGCAACGCTTCCATGCAGGGGAGGATTCAGGATTTGGCAAAGTGGGGTGTGGTTGCAGGTGTGGCTGCACTTATCACTCCCAGCCCCTTCCCCTTGCTCCCACTCCACCAGGGCAGGCAAGCCCTCAGCTGCTGCTCCTGCAGCCCCATCTAACTCTCAAGAAAAGTAAGCATTCTTCCCCTTCCTTCCTCTTCTCTTACCTGTGCTGGCATGGCCGGGAGGGGTGTGGGGGGGAACGACAGGATGGGACAGGTGAGCCACCGCACCTCCTCTGGATCCATCCCTGCTTCCTCACATCCTATAGCTCAGCAATAAAGAGGATGGGAGGTGAATTGGTAGCAGCTGTTAATAGGATATTACTGCTTTATATTATTATTAAACATTTAAAAATACCAAAAAAACCCCAAACCCATACTCAGTACAAACTGTGAGACCAGGTTGTCCAGTTACCAATGTTTTGTATTGCATATTTTCCTATGGGCATTACAGAGAGTCACTATAATGAAATCCCAAAGTATTTGATTTTTGTAGGAGATAGCATTAAGGGAGGTTGCAGGTGCTGTTCTGAAAGTCGACGGAAATGAGCTTTCAGGAGCCAACACAGTGTTTGCAGAGTTGTGTGTGAAAAATGAAAAATCAAAAGCATTTGGTGTTATTTGTAATGGTGGGCAGCCACAGTCAGAGCCCCATGATGGTGAGGATGGGGAGGGGTTTGCTGATTTGGACTCTGGCTTACATAGATCTAGCCTCTCTGAGGTCTGCTTTGTGCTTAGCAAAGACGCCGTTTAAAGCTAGCCCATAGCCACAGTTGCAAGTGTGAGGGAAACTTCCTTAAAGTTAAACCACACACACTGATGCTGCTACTTGCCAGGTTTAGGAAACAGTCCAGTCTGTGCTGAAGTGTTGTCATAGTAGAGGCTGGAACAATTACTTCCTGATGTAAGCCTGGGGCTCTTTGGGGATTGGTTTCCTCTCTGCACAAGTTAGAGCAGCCATTAGGATAGGAAGTAGTAATGTTTCTTCCTTGTCTTTCCCCATCCCATGAGCACCAGGCCTATAACTGCCCATGGCTTCTTGCCATGGGTTTTTTTTTAACCCTTTGCAAGATCTGAGGGTGATCTCTGCCTCTATTAATAGATCACAGTTAAATCCATTCAACTGCCTTCCAGACAAGTAGTGTACCTTTAAATGGACTGAATACCTGGAAATGGATTTTGCTTCCTTATGGTTATCTGAGGAAATAATAGTAGGTTTACTGAAAGAAGGCCCAGGACATGGCAAGGGTTGCCGTTTTAATAGGGTGCTAGGCATAACAGAGGTGGCTTCCACCACAGCTACCCTAGTGCATGGCATTGTTGCTTTCCTCCTCTCTCTCTCTTTACCCCCACTTTCTCTTCCTTCTCACTCCACCACTCTGCTCAGTGATGATTTCAGAGCAGATGACCCTTTATTTAATAAAAATAAAAATATATGAAAAAGCCCTCAACTCCAAGTTAGCTTTAGTAGGTAAAACTGAGTAACAGATGAACATGGAATCTCATAATGTCTGACCTGCCTTCATTGTGTGCTCTTTGAATGTGCTTCTGTTAAACTGCAACGATAGCCCTTAATTGGCACCTCTCAGTTTCCATGAGAGCTGTGCCAATTAAGTGGAATCTTCTGCATTTATTATGGAACTACTGGTTTTACTCAGTGACAGTTGTGCTGACTGATCTTAAAACTCCTTTTTTTAAGAATCACTGACTGCATCTTAATGTGATCAACAAAATGGTTATTGCAGTGCCTTTGGAAAAAAAAGGGGGTGAGTATAAAATTCAATGATTTAACAATTAATATACTGTGCTCTTTTATGCAACAGAAACAAACTACAGCAGGAATGGGACATGGCAGCTTTGGATTTAATACACTGTCCTGATTTTGTTCTGCTCTTCATTCTTTGTAGTTGCAAAGGCAATGATGGAATGGCCCAATGGGAGTAACTTGTAAAGGTAAGCAAGCCCGAGAGAGACATAAACAGCAGTAAGCTGGTCATAAATAAAAATGATACAAGCAGCAGAAGGTTCATGGCAATTCCATCTTTTTCTCCCCTCCCATATAGTTATTTTACAAACAGTTCCTTTCTTTAAATCTCCCATTAGCCTTTGCTACAAAGTGGTGCAAGATCAAAAGTTGTCAGGCTCCACTGATTATTATATTTCTGGAAAAGTTATTATTCATTCAATCTTAGAATCAAGATACATAGTTTTAAAATAATGTACTACCACTTTGTCCTGGCAGTCATGTAGCAACCAGACACAGGCAATGTGAAATGACCTATGAAAGCTTGCTAGCATGCTATCTGGGTAGGTGCTTCTGTAGTTTTAGGGTAAAGCTTTAAGTAAAACATACTGAGTTAATAACACTTAGTATATTAAAATGCTAACCAATCCTGCCAAAATTGCAATGGAACTTGCTAAGCGGAAAGAAGAAAACTTACAAAACTAAACCAAAGAGAGGTTAATGGACTGATTTTCAGGAGTGGGAGTACTCTAAATGGTGAAAAAAGTCAATAAGTGACCTGCTCAAACCCAGACAATATATCAGTGTCCTAAAGTGGGAGTAGAACTTAGAAAGGACTGGTTTACAGGCCTGTGGGTGGTTCACTACATTACAATGAACCCATTGAGGAGCTCCTGTCTGGATTAGGGAAACAAAAAACAGCAGTATGAGTTGTCACTGTTGCAAGTATAGCAGATCTGCTTTTGCAGACCTGCCTCAAAAACTGTAAAAAGTTCTATGAAATAGCATTATTTAGAAATGTAATTATAATTCAGGGGGGGAATGAGCTACCAATAGTTTTCAAAGCTCAGCTCTGATACTTTTCTGAGTTGCCCAGAAGTCTTCTTTATCCCACAAACCTGGTGAAATCCGGCTGCCTCTTTACGTTTGTGTTATTTCTTGATTGCATTTGGGCGGCCCATTATGGCAAACTCCAGTTATATAAATGCAAGTTTAATAGTACATCATCAGGCTAGAGACCACAAAGTTTCTTTCAAATGAGAGGATTTTTCTTAAATCTAGCCAAGGCGTGGTGGCAGAACAGTTCAAGTCTGTTGCTTCAGACACTTGGCCCTGGACTCCTGCTGAAAGCTGTGCCCTAATTAATCCAGCTCTGAATGGGGACCTATTCATTCGGGATGGGTAGTCAAAGGCAGCAGGCTGTGTTCCCACTTCCAACACTCTCTGGCATACCTTAAATTAGCTGACCCACTAGGCCTGGGCAGACCCTCCAATGGATTAAACCTGACTTAATAAAATGAGAGGTCACCCACATCACAATGGCAGTCTTTCTCAGGGCATTTGTGCACTTGAACCTTATTAGGAAAAGTAATGACCTCAACTTTTACAAGCAGTGCCAATATTTGTTTTTGATTGTGGGGTGAAGGTTTGTACTGCTTTTTTAAATCCTCTCCTGTGTGGTTTGCTTCCCTTTAATTCCAAAGGTGTAGTCAGGATCTTAACTAATGTGCCTTTAGCATACTTAAAAAAAGTGGACAGGGCCATCGATGGGCCTCATTTTAATCTCACAGTATTTGCTGACTACTATTGAGTCATGTTCATTTTTAATAAACTTACCATGGCTTCAGTAATATTACTCCTCTATAACTGAGACCCAAATTTATCAGATAACTAGTATTTGAGTGGGCAACTTCATTTCCAAGTGTCAATCAGGCCAAATACTTAGTACATTTTTCTATTTCTGCATTTGTGATGTATTTTGCATTAGCCATTGTATATGATACTGTTTCTTTAAATGTGCTATGCTGTGTGCTTCCTTAGGCACAATGTTTGCTTGCAGTTTTGGCTCCTGTTCAGAACAATGAAGTTACCAGCCAGGTAAACGGTGTGATGCTCTCTCTCTCTCTCCTCTTCTAGTCTAATCTCACTACCACTGTGAGGCCACAAGATATAACAACATTGTAACTGTCATATCAGGTGGCTAGCACTGGGGCAGACTGGGGAAAATGTTCTCAAACACAACATGCAGCGAGCTGCATCCAGAATCCTTTGGGCAAGCTGGGTGTTGGGAGCAAGGAATGGGCGGGGTGGTAGTTCTCTGATTTGGGCACTGGTTTTGCAACAAGGCTGCTTTAATTTATGGCAAATTTCTGTGGACCCCAAAGGAACACTCATCAGCCAAGAAGGGCTGAAACACAACAATGCTTTGACTGTGAACTCTGATCTTGGCTACGACCCAGTAGGCACTGATACATGTTCAGCTCCCTGGTCTAACTCCTGGTGCTTCACAGAAAGTGCCATGAGTTAGACCAACCCTCCCAACCCAACAGATGTTTGTTGTTGGATCGGGAGGTTGGAGGATCAAGCTCCACTTTGGAGCCAATCCAGCAAGAGAGCCTCTGTGTGCGCAGATTCTTCTCCTAGCTCTGTCCCACCTCTCCCAACTCCTGTCCTGTCTCAGGATGGAAGGGATGTCCATTCTGTGGTTTACCTGGCCTATACTGGAGTGGTGGAGGGGTGGGGGGCAGGTGGATTGGAGCCCTATCTTGGGTTGGGGGCTCCAGTCCATCCATCCCACCCTCTAGCACAGGCTGGTCAAACTGCAGCTGGAACTCCTCCCCTCCCTTCTTCCCTTCCCATCCTGTGGTTCATTTGTCACATTATCAGGCACTTTTTAAAGCACTCTACAGCCATGCACTTCTATCAGTGCACAGCTGTAGAGTGCTTTCAGTGGCTGATCACACACCAAAACTCACTTCTGTCAGCACCCTGTGTACCACTGCTACGTGCTGCAGGCCTGGCATTTTCATAGAAACACACTATGCCATCTCTGAACTAGCTGGAGGACTATACCAGATCCAGGTCTAGTTACTTTCTGGTCACTTTGTGCTAGCAGAAATGGCCAGATCACAGGTTAAATAGAGGGTTAAGCAAAAATGATAAGAACAAGAGACAATGTCCAAACTTCTTAACATTATAGTCAGGAAAGATGAAAGCATCTTCCAGCTATTTATCTGAAAAGACCCTCTTTTGCTAGAAAGGAAGAATGGCATTACACTAGGCATAGCTTTTCAATCCCAGTGGCTGTGCCTACACATGTGCTTTACTTTGGGGTAGGCTAATTGTTTGTGGAGTAAAGTGTCAGCATCTATGCATTGTGACGGCCAGAACCAGAGGGATTAATAAGCAATAAATATGTGCTTCTTGGAGGCATTTGGTATTTTGCCTAAACAGGTAATATTAGTTAATATAAATCTTGTAAGTTTGTAAACCGCAAATGTAACTTGCCTGTTATAAGTTTAACCAAAATGATAAAATTAACTGTTTGTGGAACTGACTGGGGCCCCTTAGGCAAAGCTGTAGATGTGAGATTAGCTGGTCTAACGGTTTCTACTCAGGTTGCAGCTTTAACGATAAAAAACTGGATCCAACTGCCTGGCACATTCCAGGAAAGCACATCCCAAGAAAGCATATTCAAATGAAACCTAAAAGGGGTTGGAGCTTAGGCGGAGCAATGTCAATTTCAAACCTAAAGGTGCTGCATCATAATTTGCTTATTGGATAAATCTGAGTCTGTGTAGTAACCTTTTATGGTAATTTTAACACCTTTCAAATCCCATAGGGTAACAGCTATAGGGTAATATTATGAGTGGTTCTAAAGCCAACAGATTAACATAAGACTAGGTATAAAAAGTGCGTGCATCAGGTGACCAGCAGGAAGGAGGAAACAGAATGGTCATTTCTGTTCCACACCCTGACTTCTGGTGTGAGTGAGGATTGGATCTTGATCAAGGGACCTTCCCTGGTAATCCCTCTGACAGCGTTGATCGGGGATGCCTGACTTCGCTAGAATCACTTGAAGCATACCTGGCATCGAGGGGCTATCGATAAGTTGCCAACCCATGTCTGTCTATCTGTTGTTTTGAACAGCCCAGTGGCAACTACCCTTGCAGTGCCCAGTTGGCCTGCGACAGAATTGATCTATCTATCTGTTGTTATTATCTGTTATTTACTATTAGCTCTTTAATAGTGCATTATCTGTGTCCCGGGAAGCGGGGTAACACAGGAAACTCACCTACAGCCTTGAGTGACACACAGGGGAAACAGCAGGAGGAACCCGCGCGGCTCGTGAGCTGCCTCTTTGTACAGCTGCGGCCAGCCAGTGATGTCAGCACCAGACGCCGGCCGGTGAAGCTAAAAATGGCGGTGGCTGTGGCAGGCGGGGTGGATGGCCCGAGAGTGGAGCGGCTGCAGGGATCGCAGCAGGGGCAAGCCCCGGAATGACCCGCAACCCCAGGGAAGCAAGCCAGGTTGCAGCCGGCACTGCCAGAGGAGCGAGCCAGATGGCAGCAGTCACCGCTGGAGAAACAAGCCGGGCTGCAGCAGCCACCGTTGGAAGAACGAGTCGGGCGGTAGCATACACTGCCAGAGGAGCGAGCTGGGTGGCTACTGACATCCTCGGGAAAGCAAGTGGTGTGGACGCAGCCACTACTGGAGGAGCCAGCCGCGTGGAAGGTCTGGGAGGAAACTGGTGAGCTGGAGCTGGGGTGGTTGGAGGGACGGAGGCCTCGACACCGATGCTTCAAGCCGAAGGTTGAATGGTGGGCCGGTAGCAAAGCTAGGAGATTCATGGGGTGTGCGGGACGAGTATTGGGTCTAGGTAGTTAAGGGTGAAGGCCCCGGAGTGGGGTAAGCCAGGGAGAGGGCGCTCAGGTGCAGGGTAAGGAAGCCTGGGGTAGTTCCCAGGAAGAGGTGTTTCAGGGGTTGGGCGTGTAAGTTGACGCCAGGCTGGTGTGCGACCCCATCCCGTCGACGTGAAGGTGTGCATGGTGGGAGAGCATACTCCGTGGGAGGAACGCAACGAGAGGACCCATCAAGGTGGCGTGAGGCCGGGGTGTAGGGGTGGTGGAGCCCCGTGAATCTGCTGGGTCGGACCTGGGCAACAAGGAACCCAACAGCCGACCCTGCCCATTGCGGAACATTAAGACGTGGCAGGAGAGTGTGGGACCGGCGACACGGGAGGAAAGACCGACCTCGCAGCTACTGAGGGTCTGGATGAAACATCAGATAAGAAGAGAGACCCGAACCACCATTCAGCGGCCAGGGAAAGCTTGGTGGTGACAACCTTTTTATCGCATTTATCTTTCTATTAACTGTTGTGTATGTGTAAGCTATAATAAATTTGCCTTTACTCCACTCCCAACTTTGCCTCCTTGATCCGAAACTGAACCTAACAGCCCAGTTGGCCTGCAACAGAATTGATACACTCACAGTGCCCAGCTGGCCTGTGACAACACATGCAATGGTATTAAGTGGCAGTAAACTAATTTATGCAGGTGTTAGATAGTACTGCTGGGGACAGTATTCTCTTAAGTTGGGGTAATTTACTGCAATTAAATGCATGTATAGATACTGACTGTAGGCATAAATTGTGCTTAGTCAGCCCAGTCAGCCACAGGCCAGATTCCTGTCTGCTGCATAAGCCACATGGCTCTGCACTTTCAGTACCCTCATGCCCCAATTAGCCCCTCAGTCACCTAACACCACCATCTAGGCCTGACCGCCTCTGCCCCCAGCCACCCTGGGCCTGCTGTGCCCCAACTCAAATTTCTGCTCTGCTGGGCACATGTGTAAATACTGCACCTGGAGTTTATTGCTGGATTTTATTACTGCTCTTTGCTTTGCATAAATTGCACATGTAGATACACCTAGTTGTGTCATGAGAGCACTGTCTGTCAGGATCATTCCCAAGATCTGTCTACTTGTATGGCCCATGGCGAAGGATTGCTCTACTTAATCTCAAAGGGTTTGCACTGAAAACAGCCGAGGGCTCACAGGTGCGTCTTGCCTATTCAATGTGTCTGTTGCTTGCAATTGCTGTTTTATAAATAAAGTTATTGCATGCAAAACAATGTGTTCTGAGGGGTACTCAGCCTGCTACCAATCACCTTTTTAAATTATTCATGGAGTATCTAGGGCTGTGGATAATTAGCTACTTCAATGTTTCTGTTTAATTTAGTTTAAATGAACGACAGACAGGACAGATTTTTCCTTAGTTAGGTAAAGGCAGCTTGCTCATTATACAACACCCCTGGGGAATGCCACAAAAAAGAGACTGGGATGCTTCTTATTTTTAACTAGCAATTACCACTAGTCTGTTTTAAGGCAATTTGTAATGTTCTTATTTTCGTTCAGAATTAACTTATTTTGTCTTATTTTTGACCTACTTGAAAGCTGTGAGGTGAGATTTACTTGCAGCTTACTAGAACAAGGATGGAAGCTTCTAGTGCTTCTGCAATATAAATGTAATAATTATTTAGAAAACAGGGACCAAAAATGCAGAGGATTTATTCTTTTCAAAGATAAAAGCCTAAGTTGCACTTGAAAAATGTGTGCATATATCCACTGGACTGTGTGCATGCAAATGGACACCTACATAAAAAAATGGGTAACTGCATAGTCAAGTACCTCTCTGTGCAAACAGTTACCTGCATGTATCTGAGGAATTACCTACATTTGATAATTTGGATCTAGAATAGCAGCAGCAGCAGCAGCACTGATAAAACACAAAAAATAGCAATATATAGCAAGTTGGAATAAAAAGTAATTAAATTATATACAGTGGCTACATCTACACGAGGTGCTTTACTATGAAGTAGTGTAGTTTACTGAGCAGTAAGCAGGTGCAGCTACATTTGCACAGTAAACCTCACTAATCATGAGTAAATTTGCTACCTGTAAATGCACGTAGAAAATTTACTTGTGATTACTAAAGGCGCAGTAGTGCTTACATAGACACCTGACTGGAATCAAATCTGCTCCTGGTCAGCTGACCAGCAGGGGCAGGAGATTGCTCCCTACCCCCAGAAGCTGCCTGCTGCTGGGGTAGGCTCTGCTACTGGATCCACGCCTAACTTGGGGCTCACTGCTAGCTGCCTCACTAGTGGACTGGGGCAGGGGGCTGGGTCTGCCCCTTCCCTGCAGCCCTTTCCAAGCCCCCTTCCCTAATCAGGGAGCTGGGGCTGGGAGCTCCCTGCTGACAGGGCAGGGGGACATTGTCCCTACCCCAGCAGCAGGCTGCCCCCCCTGGGCCAGGGAGCAATGTCCCAGCTCTGGCCAGGAAACAGCTGTCTCTTGGCCCAGTGCTCCCTGCCAGCTCCTGTGCCAGTGCCTAGGGGGAGCCTAGATCTCCCCCTGCTGGCACCAGGGGGCCCTTGCAGGGCTCCAGGAAAGGAGAGCTGTTTGCTGCCATTAGAAGCAAATTGTTCCCGCTTCCCTAAATGTATAGAGAGCTGGCCAGGAGTGTTTACTCATGAGTAGTTTACTTGCAAGTAGGCTGTTCCCAGATCTAAAGTATATGTAGACACACCCTGTATGACCAAAACAGCCAAATGCTTGAAATGTAAAAGGTCAACTCTGAAATGAAAACCTGTCTGGAAATGAAAAACAGGAGAGAAAATATGCAGAGTAATTTAGAAAAAAAAGTAATCAAAGGGAATGAAATCTATTACAACAGTTATCCAAACCAGGCAATAATTTAATCAAAAGAGACAGAATTTCCTCTGCTTTACCTCAGGACACGTACTGTTTATTGGCTCATTTATCTCTTGCTTTCAGTTTACATGCACAAGACATAGGGTGTTTTCCATGTGTTCCTCCTGAATAGAATAGGCCATTTTAAACACATTGGTTAAAGAGTTCCGCTTTCTCCGCTGGCGCAACCACCAGATTGCCCAGCTTACTTTGCAGGGG